>NC_057810.1:250399278-250699278 GCF_018294505.1 Triticum aestivum
CGGAAGTGCCTCCTTATTACGCACAAAAAAATGAATACCCCTTGCTAGCTGGGACCAACCTTGGTGGGAGGCTGACTTGTGGGCCTACTAAGTTGACTGGGACGGAGGCCTTTGTCAACTTTAGTCAATATATGAACGATTCTAGCTCCTGTGACCGTACGATGTCCATCCAACAGCCGTGGTGCTTCTTCAACCTCTGGTCTTCTTGCTCCAGCCGCCCAAAGCAGCGCGGGTCGTGCCGCCTGCTCCTGCCGCCCATGGCCGGCTATGATGCCGCGGAGGCCTCACCACCCCCTACTACTCCCACCGCTGGCCAGGCCATCCCTCTACGCACCCACACCCCCTGTTATTCTGCGGCGACGGCAGCCTCACACCGCAGCCGAACGAGTGAACCCTCATACTCCTCTACGCATGGGCATCCACTGTCGCGTCTTCCCCGGCTCCGCGTCGTCCCCTTCCTAGGCCTCGCCGTCGTCCACCGCCCTGGTGCTCTCGGCGCGGCGTGGTCAACGTGGTCAAGGAATGGCTTCCATCGGACGTGGACTGTACGTGGAGAGGCTGATAGTTGGGTCCACGACCGTAGCAAGGAAATGCCTCCTTATTACGCGCAAAATAATTATTCCTCCACCTGACAGCGGGGACCCACCGTACGGGCCACCGTATTTAGTGAAAAGATGTTTCCCCCTGTCTGCTGGGACCCACCAATTACATCTTCGCACGCCAGGAAGTGCGTCTGAAAAAAAAACGATTCACCCCCCTGACTGCTGGGACCCACTTATACGTCCATCTTGCATCATGCTTTTATGTCAATATTTATTGCATTATGGGCTTTTATTTCACGTTATGTGACAATACATATGGCTATTCTCTCTTATTTTACAAGGTTTACATGAAGAGGGAGAATGCCGGCAGCTGGAATTCTGGGCTGGAAAAGGGGCAAATATTGAAGGACTATTCTGCGCAACTCCAAAAGTCCTGAAACTCCACGGAATACCTTAAAATAAATGAAGATAAATCGTCGCCAAAGATGAAGGCCAGGGGGCCCACACCCTGCTCACGAGGGTGGGGGGCGCGCCCCCTACCTCGTGGACCCCCTGGTGGGTCTCCGACGTCCATCTTCTCCCATATGAAGTCTTTCGATGAAAAAAAATAGAGAAGAACCTTTCGAGATGAGACTCCACCGCCACGAGGCGGAACCTTGGCGGAACCAATCTTGGGCTCCGGCAGAGCTGTTCTGCCGGGGACACTTCCCTCCGGGAGGGGGAAATCATCACCATCGTCATCACCAACGCTCCTCTCATCGGGAGAGGGCAATCTCCATCAACATCTTCACCAGCACCATCTCATCTCCAAACCCTAGTTCATCTCTTGTATCCAAATCTTGTCTCCAAGTCCGGGATTGGTACTAGTAGGTTGCTAGTAGTGTTGATTACTCCTTGTAGTTAACGCTAGTTGGTTTATTTGGTGGAAGATCATATGTTCAGATCCTTTATGCATATTATTACCCTTCTGATTATGAACATGAATATGCTTTGTGAGTAATTACGTTCATTCCTGAGGACAAGGGAGAAGTCTTGGTATTAGTAGTCATGTGAATTTGGTATTCGTTTGATATTTTGATAAGATGTATGTTGTCCAACCTCTAGTGGTGTTATGTGAACGTCGACTACATAACACCTCACCATTATTTGGGCATAGAGGAAGGCATTGTGAAGTAATAAGTAGATGATGGGTTGCTAGAGTGACAAAAGCTTAAACCCTAGTTTATGCGTTGCTTCGTTAGGGCCTGATTTGGATCCATATGTTTCATGCTATGGTTAGGTTTACCTTAATACTTTTATTGTAGTTGCGGATGCTTGAAATAGAGGTTAATCATAAGTGGGATGCTTGTCCAAGTAAGGGCAGTACCCAAGCACCGGTCCACCCACATATCAAATTATCAAAGTACCGAACGCGAATCATATGAGCATGATGAAAACTAGCTTGACGATATTCCCATGTGTCCTCGGGAGCGCTTTTCCTATTATAAGAGTTTGTCCAGGCTTGTCCTTTGCTACAAAAAGGATTAGGACACCTTGCTGCACTTTATTTACTTTTGTTACTTGTTGCTCATTACAATTTATCCTATCACAAAACTATCTGTTACCACTGATTTTAGTACTTGCAGAGAATACCTTGCTGAAAACCGCTTATCATTTCCTTCTGCTCCTCGTTGGGTTTGACACTCTTACTTATCGAAAGGACTATGATAGATCCCCTATACTTGTGGGTCATCAAGACTCTTTTCTGGCGCCGTTGCCGGGGAGTGAAGCGCCTTTGGTAGGTGGAATTTGGTAAGGAAAAATTTATTTAGGGTGCTGAAATTTTCTGTCACTTGTTACTATGGAAAGTAATTGTTTGAGGGGCTTGTTCGGGGTATCTTCACCCCATCCGGTTGAGCCAAGAGTTGCTCCTCAACCTACTGAACCTACTGAATCTATTGAAAATGAAACTGCTTTTCAGATTCCTTCGGGTATGATGGAAAAACTGCTAGCTAGCACTTTCGCAGGAGATGGAACAAAGCATCCTGACGAACATCTACGCTTTGTGGATGATATTTGTGGACTATTTTAGCTGGCAGGTATACCCGATGATGTTGTTAAGAGGAAGGCTTTCCCTTTATCTTTGGAGGGAGACGCATTGACATGGTATAGGCTATGTGATGATACGAGATCATGGAACTATAAAAGATTGAAATTGGAATTTCATCAAAAGTATTACCCTATGCATCTTGTTCATCGTGAACGCAATTATATATATAATTTTTGGCCTCGCGAAGGAGAAAGCATCGCTCAAGCTTGGGGGAGGCTTAAATCAATGTTATATTCATGCCCCAATCATGAGCTCTCAAAATTGACAATTCTCTAGAATTTTTATGCTTGGCTTTCTGATAATAATCGCAACATGCTCGATACTTCTTGTGCTGGCTCTTTTATGATGAATTCTATTGAATTTGGATGGAATTTATTGGATAGAATTAAACGCAACTCTGAAGATTGGGACCTCGACGAAGGTAAGGAGTCAGGTATGACACCTAAGTTTGATTGTGTTAAATCTTTTATGGATACTGATATTTTCCGTAAGTTTAGCATTAAATATGGACTTGACCCTGAGATAGTAGCTTCTTTCTGTGAATCTTTTGCTACTTATGTTGATCTCCCCAAGGAGAAGTGGTTTAAATATCATCCTCCCATAGAAGTAAAAGTAGCTGCACCTATTAAAGTTGAAGAAAAAATTGTCACTTATAATGATCCTATTGTTCCTACTTCTTATGTTGAGAAACCCCCTTTCCCTGTTAGAATGAAGGATCATGCTAAATCTTCAACTGTTGTTCGTAAAAGAAATACTAGGACTTATACACCTCCTGAGAAAGTCAAAGTAGAACCCAATATTGCTATTGTTAAAGATCTCTTGTCTGATAATATTAATGGGCATGTTATTCAATTCACTAGTGAAACTGCTAGAATTGCTAAACCCTGTGATAGAGATAAACATAGACCTGTGGTAGGCGTGCCTGTTATTTCTATTAAAATAGGAGATCATTGTTATCATGGCTTATGTGATATGGGTGCTAGTGCTAGTGTTATACCCATTGGTTTATACAAAGAAATTATGCATGAGATTGCACCTGCTGAGTTAGAGGAAATTGATGTTACAATCAAACTTGCCAATAGAGATACTATATATCCAATGGGAATTGTTAGAGATGTTGAAGTCTTGTGTGGGAAAACCAAATATCTTTCTGATTTTCTTGTTCTTGGTTCTCCACAAGATAGCTTTTGTCCCATTATATTTGGTATACCCTTCTTGCTTACCGTTAATGCTAAGATAGATTGCGAAAAGAATGTTGTTACTGTTGGCTTGGATGATATGGTTCATGAGTTTAATTTCTCTAAATTTAGTAAACAACATCGTGAGGAAGAATTGCCTAGTAAGGATGAAATTATTGGTCTTGCTTCTATTGATGTACCTCCTAGTGATCCTTTAGAACACTATTTGCTAGACCATGAAAATGATATGTTCATGCATGAAAGAAGGGAAATAGGTGAAGTATTCTTTAAACAGGAACCTATTCTGAAACACAGTTTGCCTGTTGAAATCCTAGGGGATCCTCCTCCACCCAAGGGTGATCCCGTGTTTGAGCTTAAACCGTTGCCTGATAATCTTAAATATGCTTATCCTGATGAAAAGAAAATATATCCTGTCATTATTAGCGCTAACCTTTCAGAGCATGAAGAAGAAAGATTATTGAAAACTCTGAAGAAGCATCATGCCGCTATTGGATATACTCTGGATGATCTTAAGGGCATCAGTCCCACTCTATGCCAACATAAAATAAATTTGGCAGCTGATGCGAAACCAGTTCGTGACGTTTGAATCCTAAAATGAAAGAAGTGGTAAGGAAGGAAATACTCAAGCTTCTGGAGGCAGGTATAATTTATCCCGTTGCTGATAGTAAGTGGGTAAGTCCTGTCCATTGTGTCCCTAAGAAGGGAGGTATTACTGTTGTTCCTAATTATAAAGATGAATTGATTTTGCAAAGGATTATCACAGGTTATAGGATGGTAATTGATTTCCGCAAATTAAATAAGGCTGCTAAGAAAGATCATTACCCCTTACCTTTTATTGATCAAATGCTAGAAAGATTATGCAAACATACACATTATTGCTTTCTAGATGGTTATTCTGGTTTTTCTCAAATACCTGTGTCGGCTAAAGATCAATCAAAGACTACTTTTACATGCCCTTTTGGTACTTTTGCTTATAGACGTATGCCTTTTGGTTTATGTAATGCACCTGCTACCTTTCAAAGATGCATGATGACTATATTATCTGACTTTTGTGAGAAAATTTGTGAGGTTTTCATGGACGACTTTTCCGTCTATGGTTCCTCTTTTGATGATTGCTTGAGCAACCTTGCTCGATTTTTGCAGAGATGTGAAGAAACTAATCTTGTCTTGAATTGGGAAAAGTGCCACTTTATGGTGAATGAAGGTATTGTCTTGGGGCACAAAGTTTCTGAAAGAGGTATTGAAGTTGATAAAGCCAAGGTTGATGCTATTGAAAAGATGCCATGTCCCAAGGACATCAAAGGTATAAAAAGTTTCCTTGGTCACGCCGGATTTTATAGGAGGTTCATCAAGGACTTCTCAAAAATCTCTCGGCCTCTGACTGATTTATTACAAAAAGATGTACCATTTGTCTTTGATGATGATTGTGTAGAAGCATTTGAAATACTTAAGAAAGCATTAGTCTCTACACCTGTTGTTCAGCCACCTGATTGGAATTTACCTTTCGAAATTATGTGTGATGCTAGTGATTATGCTGTAGGTGCTGTTCTAGGGCAAAGAGTTGATAAGAAATTGAATGTTATCCATTATGCTAGTAAGACTCTAGACAATGCTCAAAGAAATTATGCTACTACCAAAAAGGAACTTTTAGCTGTTGTATTTGCTTGTGATAAATTCAGACCCTATATTGTTGATTCTAGAGTAACTATTCATACAGATCATGCTGCTATTAAATATCTTATGGAAAAGAAAGATGCAAAACCTAGACTCATTAGATGGGTTCTCTTGCTTCAAGAATTTGATTTACACATCATTGATAGAAAAGGAGCTGAGAACCCCGTTGCAGACAATTTATCTAGGTTAGAGAATGTTCTTGATGACCCACTGCCTATTGATGATAGCTTTCCTGATAAGCAATTAAATGTCATAATTATTTCTCGTAGCACTCCTTGGTATGTTGATTATGCTAATTATATTATTGCTAAATTTATACCACCTATCTTCACATACCAACAAAAGAAAAAGTTTTTCTATGACTTGCAACATTACTTTTGGGATGACCCACATCTTTATAAGGAAGGAGTAGATGGTGTTATTAGACGTTGTGTACCTGAGCATGAACAGGAACATATCCTATGCAAGTGTCACCCAGAGGCTTATGGAGGACACCACGCTGGAGATAGAACTGCACATAAGGTATTGCAATCCGGTTTTTATTGGCCTACTCTCTTCAAGGATGCCCGTAAGTTTGTTTTATCCTACGATGAATGTCAAAGAATTGGTAATATTAGTAGACGTCAAGAAATGCCTATGAATTATTCACTTGTTATTGAGCCATTTGATGTTTGGGGCTTTGATTATATGGGACCTTTTCCTGCCTCTAATGGATACACTCATATTTTAGTTGTTGTTGATTACGTTACTAAGTGGGTAGAAGCTATTCCAACCAGTAGTGCTGATCATAACACTTCTATTAAAATGCTTAAGGAAGTTATTTTTCCGAGGTTTGGAGTCCCTAGATACTTAATGACTGATGGTGGTTCACACTTTATTCATGGTGCTTTCCGTAAGATGCTTGCTAAATACGACGTTAATCATAGAATTGCATCTCCATATCACCCGCAGTCTAGTGGTCAGGTAGAATTGAGCAGTAGAGAGCTCAAATTAATTTTGCAAAAGACTGTTAATAGGTCTAGAAAGAATTGGTCCAAGAAACTGAATGACGCGTTGTGGGCCTATAGAACTGCATACAAAATCCTATGGGTATGTCTCCATATAAGATGGTTTATGAAAAAGATCTCACTTACCTCTCAAACTAGAACATAAGGCATATTGGGCTATTAAAGAGCTCAACTATGATTTCGAATTTCTGGTGAGAAGAGGTTATTTGATATTAGCTCACTTGATGAATGGAGAACCCAAGCTTATGAAAATGCCAAGTTGTTTAAAGAAAAAGTTAAAAGATGGCATGACAAAAGGATACAAAAGCGTGAGTTTAATGTAGGTGATTATGTATTGCTATACAACTCTCGTTTAAGATTTTTTGCAGGAAAACTTCTCTCCAAATGGGAAGGTCCCTACGTTATCGAGGAGGTCTATCGTTCCGGTGCCATAAAAATCAACAACTTCGCAGGCACAAATCTGAAGGTGGTAAACGGTCAAAGGATCAAACACTATATCTCAGGTAATCCCATAAATGTTGAAACTAATATTATTGAAACCGTAAACCCGAAGGAATACATAAGGGACACTTTCCAGAACGTTCCAGACTCCAAAAAGGAATAGGTATGTGGTGCGGTAAGTAAACCGACTCCAAAACAATTTTGAAGGCAATATTTCTCTGTTTTAGAATATTTAGAAAAATAGAAAAATAATTAGCAGTCCGGGGAGGACACGAGGCCTCCACGAGGGTGGAGGGCGCGCCCTACCCCCTGGGCGCGCCCCCCTACCTCATGAGCACCTCGTGTGCCCTCCGGACTATGTTTCCTTGCATGATATGTATTTTGGTCGGTAAAAATTCATTATATATACTCCCGAAGGTTTTGACTCTCGTATCACGCAAATCTCCCATGTTCTTGTTTTGAGCTGTTTTTCTGACAGGTCTAGATCATCATGACGACCCCAAGTGCTTCCAAGGACAAGTTCTTCGAGAAGGTTATCAACCCTTACCTCGCGGAGGTGCTGCGACACCCCCAAACCATTGAGATGCGTGATGGGTTGTTGCACATCCGCGATGTTGAGGGACCAAAGGGAACCGAAAGCATGGAGTTGAGGCTCGAAGCAATGGAGCAACAAGTTTTCAAGTGCCAGGGGATGGTAGAGCGTGGAATCAACGCTACCCACAAGATGCTCACGGAGTTCACCAACAACTATGAGCCGGATGCCAAGAAGATCGAGGAAGCCATCTATAAGCTACATGAGAAGATCGAGCACCTCCAAGCCCAAATCTATGATCTGCAAAACCAAAACTGTGAGTATGAATATAGATTCAAAAGGATGAGTTTGTCTGCAGATTTGAGGATTCCGGAGACTCGATCATCCTTCTATGATGGTGAGCCTATGCCATGGAAGGTGGACGACAAGCTTGCATCATCATCAATACCTCCACCGCCAACAACAAGGAAGGAGACATAATCACACGGGTATGGGCACTCCCCTTGGCAACTGCCAAGCTTGGGGGAGGTGCCCTGGTATCGTATCACCATCACAACTCCTATATTTACCGTTTTCCCTAGTTCGATCCTATTAGCAGTATCTTGATTTAGTAGAATAAAGTCATGGCATGATCTAGTTTTGAGTTTTGCTTTATGATCCTTCTTTGTAATCGAGTCCGTGAGCTATATAATAAAGATTAGTGTTGAGTCAAGGGCTTGAGTATTTTGCCATGATCTTGGGTGATTAGAAGAAAAAGAATAAAAAGAATCAAAGAGTTCATATTGATCTTATTGAAAGTAATGGCTTCACATAGAAAAAGTATGATGATTAAAAATTGTTGGGAGTTGGCAAATATAGCTTTGGTTATCATTGCAATTAATAGGAAGTAATAAGGAAAGAGAGATTTCACATATAGATATATTATCATTGACATCTTTTATGATTGGGAGCACTCATTAAAATATGACATGCTAAAGAGTTGAGGTTGGACAAGGAAGAAAACATAATGAGTTATGTTTTCTTACATCTGAGATAAAGTATGTTGTCATGGTTCCTCTACCGTGTTGAACTTGCCTTTCCCCCTCATGCTAGCCAAATTCTCAGCACTAAGTAGAAATACTACTTGTGCTTCCAAATACCCTTAAACCAGTTTTGCCATGAGATTCCACCATATCTACCTATGGATTGAGTAAGATCCTTCAAGTAAGTTGTCATTGGTGCAAGCAATAAAAATTGCTCCCTAAATATGCATGACTTATTAGTGCAGAGAAAATAAACTTTGTACGAACTTGTTGTGGACGCAATAAAAGCGACGGACTGCATAATAAAGGTTCACATACAAGGGGCAATATAAAGTGACTTTCTTTTGCATTAAGATTTTGTGCATCAACCCTAAACGCGCATGACAACCTCTGCTTCCCTCTGCGAAGGGCCTATCTTTTATTATTATCCTCTACCTTATGCAAGAGTCACGGTGATCTTCACCTCCCCTTTTTCTTTTTATCCTTTGGCAAGCTCAGCATGTTGGAAAGAACATGATATATATATATATATATATATATATATATATATATATATATATATCTAATTGGATGTGGGGGAGCGTGAATTATTATTGTTGACATTACCCTTGACGTAAAAAGTTGTGGGGCAAAACTATAAGCCCCTATCTTTCTCTGTGTCCGATTAAAACTCCGTAACCACAAGTATTGCGTGAGTGTTAGCAGTTATGAAGGACTAAGTGATAGTTGAGTATGTGGACTTGCTTTTAAGCTCTAACATAGACTCTTTACGATATTATGATAAATTGCAATTGCTTCAATGACTGAGATTATAATTGTTGGTGCCCAATAAGGTTTCTGATTCATATTTTGGCTTTGTGAAAAGATCATCACTTGAACAAGAGTAATCATATGACAAAATTTATATATGTTGACGTTATGAAATAATCATGATGCCTTCATGTCCGTATTTTATTTTTATCGATGCCTGTACCTCTAAATATGAGGACATATTTATTGTTATCGGCTTTTCGCTTGAGGACAAGCGAGGTCTAAGCTTGGCGGAGTTGATACGTCCATTTTGCATCATGCTTTTATGTCAATATTTATTGCATTATGGGCTGTTATTTCACGTTATGTCACAATACTTATGGCTATTCTCTCTTTTTTTACAAGGTTTACATGAAGAGGGAGAATGTCGGCAGCTGGAATTCTGGGCTGGAAAAGGAGCAAATATTGAAGGACTATTCTGCGCAACTCCAAAAGTCCTGAAACTCCATGGAATACCTTAAAATAAATAAAGAAAAATCGTCGCCAAAGATGAAGGCCAGGGGGCCCACACCCTGCTCACGAGGGTGGGGGCACCCCCCTGGGCGCGCCCCCCTACCTCGTGGGCCCCCTGGTGGCTCTCCGACGTCCATCTTCTCCCATATGAAGTCTTTCGATGAAAAAAATAGAGAAGAACCTTTCGGGACGAGACTCTGCCGACACGAGGCGGAATCTTGGCGGAACCAATCTAGGGCTCCGGCAGAGCTGTTATGCCGGGGACACTTCCCTCCGGGAGGGGGAAATCATCACCATCATCATCACCAACGCTCCTGTCGGTGTCAAAACCGGCGGATCTCGGGTAGGGGGTCCCGAACTGTGCGTCTAGGCGGATGGTAACAGGAGACAAGGGACACAATGTTTTTACCCAGGTTCGGGCCCTCTTGATGGAGGTAAAAACCTACTCCTGCTTGATAGATATTGATGATATGGGTAGTACAAGAGTAGATCTACCACGAGATCAGAGAGGCTAAACCCTAGAAGCTAGCCTATGGTATGATTGTTGTTCGTCCTACGAACTGAAACCCTCCGGTTTATATAGGCACCAAAGAGGGTTAGGGTTACACAGAGTCGGTTACAGTGGTAGGAGATCTACATATCCGTATTAGCAAGCTTGCCTTCCACGCCAAGGAAAGTCCCATCTGGACACGGGACGAAGTCTTCAATCTTGTATCTTCATAGTCCAGGAGTCCGGCCAAAGGTGATAGTTCGGCTATCCGGACACCCCTAATCCGGGACTCCCTCAGTAGCCCCCGAACCAGGCTTCAACAGCGATGAGTCCGGCGCGTAGATTGTCTTCGGCATTGCAAGGCGGGTTCTTCTCCAAATCTTGTGTACCTGTTAAATAGCGTCCGACTTACTGTGAATATTGCGCTCCTCGGCTTCCACGCCCAATAATGGCCGTCTTCCACGTGTTGAACGAATGCGAAAAGTCAGGGTATTTTTACATTTACCCCCCTACCTGCGCAAATGAGCTGCCTATAAGAGGGACGAGGATCTAGATCCGAATCACACCATCCTCCCTTCGCGAGCATTCATCAGAGAGCATCTGACAGAAATTCACTCCATCATGGACAGTCGACGCGGCTCCTCCTCTCGCCCTCCCAGCCCCCGGCCTAGAGATTAGAAGAGATGCTCCGTCCCGTACAGCGAGTTAGTGACGCTCCAAACCAAGGGATTTCTTCCCCCAACCTTCATGGTTCCGGTTCGAGCCGGACTCGCCACCTATAAGGGCGGAAAGCAAGCAGAGAGCGTCCCCAGCCCCTCCAAAGGAGAGCGGGTATGCCTTGTCCCGTATTTGATAAGAGGGCTCAGATTTCCAATTCTTCTGTTTCTCTGGGGGCTCCTGGAGTTCTACGGCCTCCAGTTGCACAACCTTACGCCTGCCTCCATTTTGCATATTGCGGGCTTCGTGGCCCTTTGCGAGCTGTTTTTGGGCATCGAGGCTCATTTTGCACTATGGAAGAAGCTGTTCTGCCTTGTGCCCCGTTCTCAAGAGGGGTCAATATATCAAGTGGGCGGAGCCGAACTATGGCGCATCGCTAGGACCGGATATCTATCCGGGACCCCGAAGAAGGCGTCCGAAGATTGGCCTTCGGAATGGTTTTATATAGAAGATGTCCCCCTGTCGGACCCTATTCGGATCGGCCTCCCTGAGTTCAATAACGCTCCTTTGAAGAAACGCCTAAGCTGGCGTCTACGGAGCCCTCAGAAGGAAAATGACAGGGACGTCCTTTACCTGATGAGCCGAATTAGGCTGTTAGCTCATTCTGGACTGACCATGATCGGGGTCATGGCCACATGCATTATGCGGGGGGTGCAGCCGCTCCAGTATAGAGGCCACCCCATGTGGGATTTCAACGGGGAGGATGATGCCACCCGCTGCGGCCGTAAGGGGCCGGGATCGGTCGCCGATCTGATGAAGATTTTGTCCGCATTGTACAAGGGAGAAGAGGAGGAATTTCTCCGCGTCAATCCGCAGGGCGGTTTTCTATGAACAATCCTCCAAGATGGGTAAGCAGACATTTATTTTTGCCTATCCGATCCATACTCCCATTGTCAAGTATCTCACTTTGTGATTTCGGCGCAGGAACTGCGCCGGGCCGTAAAGGATATAAGCAGCCCGCCTCCACAACCCGAGGATCCGGAATGGTTCCTCGATCCGACCTCCCAAGAGGATCCGGACATATCGGTGGAGCTGATCGACGGGGTATTCCACCAACTGAGCATCGATAATGCCTTGGTCGCCATTACGGCCGACTACCCCGGAATACTTCCCGCCTCATAGGTAACTGAGACCGAAGTCCCGATACTTTGAAAATGACCCATCCGTGTGTTTTTTTATCACCGTATACCAATGGTGTTTCGCAGGGGAAGTCCTTGAGGCGGAAGGCCAAGCCTGCAACGGCCAGTCAACAAGGGACAGCAAGGCCCAACAGGCCGAAAAGAAGTGCAGTCCAGATTGAAACGCCGATGCAACGGTACGGCGTGTCATCTTGCTCCCAGGTTTTATTCCCGGGAGGCATACTAACGCTCGCCAGGCTCGCTGGACTATGTCCGGAGAGGTTGCCAATCAATCCTCCGCTTGCCAGGCTCCAAAGCCAGAAGCGGAGGCGAACACGAGGCGTGCATCGGATGCTCTTCCGACAGAGGATGCCGACAGGTTATCTACCACCAATTCCGAGGTGGAGAGTGCCATGAATCACAGGCGTCGCCGGACAGTTCTTCGTGACACATGTTTCTCCCCAGAGGCATTGGATGCCTTCAATTCGGGAGATGCGCACCTCTGTGCTGCTCAAAATGGTCTAGCCAGAGCCACGGAGCAGTATGTAAAAGACATACGGGTGAGAAAATTTGACAGTTATATATGCCAATAGCCCCCGAGACTTGAAATAGTTAGAATAACTGATTTAAGGATCATTTATTGTGCAGGATCTTACGGAAAAGAATACCCAACTGTCCCAGGAGCTGGAGGAGTGCAAGGCGCAACTTGAGGCTACACTAGCCGCAGCAGGGGAAGCCAAAGAGACCCCCTCCTGTAATATATGCTTCAAAAGATGAGTAATTTGTGAAGTACGGCGTGTGTATAAGTCTGACAATAATATTGCAGATGGCGCCGGGATAGATCCGGACAAGCAACAGCTCATGCGCCGGTTAAAGGCTGGCGAGAATGTGCTTACAAGGATGAGGCAAGAGAAAAATAATCTCCAAGATGCCAACACCCAGCTGGGTGAGGAACTAAAGGATGTTCATGCCCAGCTGTCTGACTCTGTTAAGGAGAATCGGCGGCTTCGACGCGGCATTTTTAGTAAGTGCTTGAACGAACTTTGAAAATAAAAGAGTTCGGCGAGGAAGTCGACTAACAGAGTTATGTCTGTAGGTATGCTCATAGGCCGTCCTGCAGAGGAAATGCCTGGTTCTTCGGATGACCTTCTTCCCGAGCTCTTGCAACTGCACGAACGAGTTCGACAGGTGATGAAACGCGTCGCCCAGGCCTTGTGACCGTCTGTCTCCCTGCCCGAAGGCCTTGGAGAGCTTGCGGAGAAGCTTCAGGGAGCGCAGCAGCGCTTCCGCTTATGGAAGATATCGGCTGCCGTCAAGGCGCCAGGGAGGCCTGGGCCATGGTGAAGACGCGGTATACGAAGGCTGACCCAAACCACATGGCCGAGGTCGGACCTGCGGGGCCCGATGGGAAGGAGATCCCTGTGAGCTTAGTGTACGGCCAAGTAAAATTGGCCACAAAGTATTCCCAACAGGACTGTAAACTAGACAACCTGCTGGATGGCATTGAAGAGGAATATGCCTAGTCAAGTTGACTATGTAATTTAATATGACATGTAAAATGCCTTCTAGCCAGATTGTAGATCGTTTTTCATAGCGGACCCTTTCGCTTCAACCTCGGGACCCAATAGTCCGGAGTGTGTCCGAATACCCTCGCGGTTATATAAGAACCGGGGCATGCGTGGAGATCAGGCGTAGGGGTCATTAGTGCTTTATCAGACAAGTGCCCAACTAGTTATGTTATATTACATGGTTAGTAAGAAACATCTTCCAGGGAGAATAGTTCCGTTAGGGGTTCCTTTCCCTGGGAGGCATGCCCTAAAGTGCATATCTAGACTGCAAAAAAAGTAGAAAAACATCTGGGGGCAGATAAGTAAATAGGTAAGAAATCGTCTTTTAGTTCACCGACCGGATATTCCCTTGAGAACGCTAGCTTTCGGCTTCACCCAGTCTGAGGTACACATCCGGCTGACCCGGCAGTAACAATCGCAGAGGTGCTCCCTTTACCGCCTAGCCAAACAATTGGGAACATAGGTGTAAGCACAGGAGCCAGGCAACCTAGCTTGGCCAAAATTAAGTCATATCGATGCATATAATGGTGAATAAAAGGTACATGCGGAAGTGTGACACATGTGCTGGGCATGAAGCCCGTATAAATAAGCTTCTGTTAAAGAAGCCCCCAGGTATAATGAGCGCGGATAGCACGTCAAGTGTGTGCGAACAATGTGCAAACAAGCTTTCAAAGGCTGTAGTAGGAAAGGAGGGAGAAGGAGAGAAACAAAAGACAGCTAATATGTAAAATATAGACGGAGGAAGGAGACGAACTCAGAATTCGGTGCTAGGCGTAGAATCTTCGGAGACGGGCTGCATTCCATGGGTTCGGCTCGAGTCGGTTATCCGATGCATCTCGCAGACGGTACGCTCCGCCTGTCAGGACTTGGTCGATGATAAAGGGACCTTCCTATTTGGGCTTGAGTTTGTCCTTTTTCTTGTCCGGTAGGCGTAGAACTAACTCGCCAACGTTGTAAGTTTTGGCCCGTACTTCTCTGCTTTGATATCTTCGAGCTTGCTGTTGATAGAAAGCGGAACGGGCTTTTGCCATGTCACGCTCCTCCTCCAATGCGTCCAAACTGTCCTGCCGATCGAGCTCGGCTTCTCTTTCTTCGTACATGCACACACGAGGTGAGTCATGAATTACGTTACAGGGCAGAACTGCCTCTGCGCCGTATACCATAAAGAATGGTGTAAATCCGGTGGTGCGATTCGGAGTGGTCCGCAGCCCCCAGAGTACGGAGTCGAGCTCCTCTACCCAGTGCGTGTTAGATTCCTTGAGGGACAGCACTAATCTGGGTTTGATGCCGCTCATGATTAGACCATTTGCTCGCTCGACTTGACCGCTAGTTTGAGGGTGATAGACTGAAGCATAGTCGAGCTTGATGCCCATGTTTTTGCACCAGAGTTTGACCTCGTCGGCCGTAAAGTTCATGCCGTTATCAGTGATGATGCTATGGGGGATGCCGTAACGGTGTACGACCCCTGATATGAAGTCTATCACCGGTCCGAATTCGGCAGTCTTAACAGGTTTGGCCTCTATCCATTTGGTGAATTTATCCACCATGACCAATAGGTATTTTTGCTTGTGGGTTCCTCCTTTAAGGGGTCCAACCATGTCAAGCCCCCAGACCCCGAAGGGCCAGGTTATGGGTATAGTTTTGAGGGCGGTAGGTGGCATGTGGCTTTGATTAGCAAAGAGCTGGGAACCGACGCATCGTTGGACTAAGTCCTGAGCATCTGCCCAGGCCATCGGCCAATAAAATCCTGTACGGAAGGCCTTGCCTACAAGGGCCCAGGCTACAGCGTGGTGCCTGCCGAGTCCGGCATGAATTTCAACCAGACAATTCCGCCCTTCCTCTTCGGAGATACACCTTTGAAGGACTCCGGTTGTGCTTTTCTTGTAAAGCTCTCCCTCATGGACCTTATAGGCTTTAGATCGCCGCACTATCCAGCGGGCCTCATTTTGGTCCTTAGGAAGTTCCTGCCTAGTTAGGTAGGCTAGGAATGGTTCTGTCCACGGGGCAATGACTTCCATTATTACGTGGGCTGAGGATGTTACTTCGTTGGCAGAACCGCCAATTGTGTCAGAATGCTCGGTGTCGGGCAGTGCGGTTGGGTCCGGGTTGGTATTGCCGAACTCCCCCTCCCATAGTACAGATGGCTTGAACAGCCTCTCTAGGAAGATGTTGGGAGGGACGGCATCGCGCTTTGCGCCAATGCGTGCCAATACGTCTGCTGCCTGGTTGTTATCCCGGGCTATATGGTGAAATTCGAGCCCCTCAAACCGAGCTGACATTGTTAGGATGGCGTTGCAATAAGATGCCATTTTCGGATCCTTGGCATGGAAGTCTCCATTTATTTGGGATATTGCGAGGTTCGAATCCCCGTGCACCTCTAGGCGTTGAATGCCCATGGAGACTGCCATCCGGAGGCCATGTAGAAGGGCCTCGTATTCGGTTGCGTTGTTGGAGTCCGTATACATTATCTGGAGCACGTATTGAACCGTATCTCCAGTTGGGGATGTCAGAACGATGCCAGCCCCCATACCAGACAACATTTTGGAGCCGTCGAAGTGCATGATTCAGTTGGAATATGCGTTGTACTCTTTAGGGAGTTCGGCTTCAGTCCATTCGGCGACGAAGTCGGCCAAAACTTGCGACTTAATAGCTCGCCGTGGCTTATAGGTTATGTCGAACGGGAGGAGCTCAATGGCCCATTTGGCAATCCGGCCCGTCGCGTCGCGGTTGTTTATAATGTCATTAAGAGGTACTTCGGAGGCTACTGTTATCGAACACTCCTGAAAGTAGTGTCGTAGCTTCCGGGATGCCATGAACACCGCGTACGCTATGTTTTGTGGCATGGAGTCAGGACAGTGGACACGTAGTAAACTGGTATTTGAAGGGGGGACTTGTGTCAGTCCGTTTCTCGTTCGACAACGAGCACCATGCTCACCACTTGATGAGTTGCCGCGATATATAATAGCATTGGTTCGCCCATGTTGGGCGCGGCCAGGACCGGGTTTGTTGTCAATATTGCTTTCATTTCTTCGAGTCCAGCCGTGGCGGCATCGGACCACTCGAAGTGTTCGGTGCGTCAGAGGAGGCGATAAAGGGGTAATGCCTTTTCTCCTAAACGGGAGATAAAGCGGCTTAAAGCCGCCATGCATCCCGTCAATTTTTGTATTTGTTTGAGGTCCTTTGGGATATCCGATTGTGACAGAGCTCGGATCTTGGCTGGGTTTGCTTCAATTCCTCTACCGGATACAATGAAGCCCAAGAGCTTTCCGGCTGGTACGCCGAAAACACATTTTTCCGGGTTAAGCTTAATGTCACATGTTTGGAGATTATCGAACGTGAGCCTCAAATCGTCTACTAGAGTTTCGACATGCTTGGTTTTGACGACCACATCGTCTACGTATGCCTCCACTGTTTTGCCGATCTGGTTTGCCAGACATGTCTGAATATGCGCTGATATGTTGTGCCGGCGTTTTTGAGCCCATAGGGCATTGTGTTGAAGCAGAATGGGCCGTATGGGGTGATGAATGCCATTGCGGCCTGGTCGGGCTCTGCCATCTTAATTTGGTGGTAGCCGGAGTATGCGTCGAGGAAACACAATGAATCGTGTCCTGCGGTAGCGTCGATAATTTGATCGATGCGGGGGAAGGGGAAGGGATCCTTTGGGAAAGCCTTGTTGAGGTCCTTAAAGTCGACGCATAGGCACCAGGATTTGTCCTTCTTTGGTACCATCACTAGGTTTGCTAGCCAGTCCGGATGTTTTATATCTCTGATGAATCCGGCCTCCAATTATTTGGCTAGCTCCTCTCCCATGGCCTGTCTCTTGGGTTCGGAGAAACGCCGAAGAGCCTGTTTGACCGGCTTGAATCCTTTTAGGATGTTTAGGCTATGCTCGGCCAGCCGGCAAGGGATTCCTGGCATGTCTGAAGGGTGCCAGGCAAAAATGTCCCAATTTTTGTGTAGGAATTCTCGTAGTGCGGCGTCTACATCAGGGTTTAATTGTGCCCCGATGGAGGCCGTTTTTGTAGGGTCCGTTGGATGGACTTGGAATTTGACTATTTCGTCCGCTGGTTTAAAGGAGGTGGACTTGGATCTCTTATCGAGTATCACATCGTCCCTATTCACCGTGGAGCGCAGCGTAGAGAGTTCCTCGACTGCTAGGGCTTTGGATAGTGCCTCAAGGGCCAGTGCGGCTGTCTTGTTTTCGGCGCAGAGTGCTATCTCCGGGTCACTAGCAAGAGTGATGATTCTGTTGGGCCCGGGCATTTTGAGCTTCATGTACCCGTAATGGGGTATAGCTTGGAAAATCGTGAATTCCTCTCGCCCTAATAGAGCGTGATATCCGCTGCTGAACGGGGCCACTTGAAACGTGACCTCCTCGGACCTGTAATTATCCGGCGTGCCGAACACCACATCCAGTGTGATTTTTCCAGTACAGCATGCTTCCCGACTGGGGATTATTCCTCTAAAGGTTGTGCTGCCTCGCTCAATGCGGCTCCAGTCTATTTCCATTTTTCGGCGGATTTCCTCGTAAATGAGGTTCAATCCACTGCCACCGTCCATGAGTACCTTGGTAAGGCAAAAGCCGTCCACTATTGGACTGAGGACCAATGCGGCTGGTGCTCGGGCTGTTCGGAATTTAGGTTCGTCACTGGCATTAAAGGTAATAGCCGGTCACTCCATGGGTTTATTGTTGCTACTTAGTATACTTCAGCAAGGCTGGGGAGTGTTCGTTTTCGCATATTATTTGATGCGAATGTCTTGAAGACTGTTAATACCGTACTGGTATCCTTGGGCTGGTGCTCTGGAGTTAGAAGCTCTTCGCCACTTTTGGCCACCTGCCGTAGTATCCAACATGCTCTAAGGCTATGAGTTCGAGTGGCACCCTCTATACTATGAATTTTGTAGGGTCCATTTAGCCATCCTTCCAGTACGGTTCCATGCCCTATAGAGGGTTTTTGCTTTTTGGTGTTTAACCCAGGTGCCTGGCGATAATGCACCCTTTTATTTCGGACTGGGGTTGTATTCAGGGCCGGATTGTCCCAAAATTTGATTTCGGTTTTCCAGGCGCTTCCCATCACACAGTACTTTCGTACTATGGACGCCAAGTCAGCGAAGCATGTAATTTCACGACGACTTACGGTGTTGAGGATTCCCTTGTCCGTGCAATTATAGCAGAAGAATGAAATTGCGTCCTCCTCGTGGCATTCCTTTATCGTGTTCATAACCAGGAGGAATCTGGCCCAGTAATGGTGTACTGTTTCTGCGGGCTCTTGCCGAATTTGGGATAGATCGCTTATGTTTGGGTGGGCGGGTGGAATTAAATTTGGAACCCCGTCCACTTTAAGACTCGGGGGCCAATTAGTTTCCGAACTTGGAAGCTTGGGTTCTTGGATGCTGTCCAATGAATCTAACCCGCTGCCTGACTTTAGGTTCAGGGGTTGAGTAACATCCTCTCCTCCGTGGGAATCCGGCATGGAGGGATCGGGAATCCGGACATAGCTAGTCCTTAAGATAGAAGAAGGGTCGTCGTATTGTTACTCTACCACAGCAATGTGGTGGGTAACCTGGGGAGAGTTAATCTCTGTCAGATAGGGTTTAGGCCCAATCCGATCGTAGTCTGTACCGACTCCCAGGGCGGCGATGCGATCCAAGAGCTCGTTTAAGGAAGAGAGCTCCATCGGATCTAACTGCTCGGCGAGTTTCGAGCTAACGTGAAGATTGCTTTCGATGACCCGAGAAGTCATCGTCGGTGTGGCGGCTGGACAGGCGGTCAGAAGGAAACCGCCTAGCTGGAGAGTTTGGCCGATAGCCAAAGCTCCTTTAGCAACCGTGCCGTCTTTAAAGACGGGATGAGGCATCCTTCCTGATGGCGACGGCACAGAGGAACTCTCAATGAAAGCACCAATGTCGGTGTCAAAACCGGCGGATCTCGGGTAGGGGGTCCCGAACTGTGCGTCTAGGCGGATGGTAACAGGAGACAAGGGACATGATGTTTTTACCCAGGTTTGGGCCCTCTCGATGGAGGTAAAACCCTACTCCTGCTTGACTGATATTGATGATATGGGTAGTACAAGAGTAGATCTACCACGAGATCAGAGAGGCTAAACCCTAGAAGCTAGCCTATGGTATGATTGTTGTTCGTCCTACGGACTAAAACCCTCCGGTCTATATAGGCACCGAAGAGGGTTAGGGTTACACAGAGTCGGTAACAATGGTAGGAGATCTACATATCCGTATCGCCAAGCTTGCCTTCCATGCCAAGGAAAGTCCCATCCGGACACGGGACGAAGTCTTCAATCTTGTATGTTCGTAGTCCAGGAGTCCGGCCAAAGTGATAGTTCGGCTATCCGGACACCCCCTAATCCGGGACTCTCTCAGCTCCTCTCATCGGGAGAGGGCAATCTCCATCAACATCTTCACCAGCACCATCTCATCTCCAAACCCTAGTTCATCTCTTGTATCCAATTCTTGTCTCCAAGTCCGGGATTGGTGCTAGTAGGTTGCTAGTAGTGTTGATTACTCCTTGTAGTTGATGCTAGTTGGTTTATTTGGTGGAAGATCATATGTTCAGATCCTTTATGCATATTATTACCCTTCTGATTATGAACATGAATATGCTTTGTGAGTAATTACGTTTGTTCCTGAAGAGAAGGGAGAAGTCTTGCTATTAGTAGTCATGTGAAATTGGTATTCGTTTAATATTTTGATAAGATGTATGTTGTCCAACCTCTAGTGGTGTTATGTGAACGTCGACTACATAACACTTCACCATTATTTGGGCCTAGAGGAAGGCATTGGGAAGTGATAAGTAGATGATGGGTTGCTAGAGTGACAGAATCTTAAACCCTAGTTTATGCGTTGCTTCGTAAGGGGCTGATTTGGATCCATATGTTTCATGCTATGGTTAGGTTTACCTTAATACTTCTATTGTAGTTGCAGATGCTTGCAATAGAGGTTAATAATAAGTGGGATGCTTGTCCAATTAAGGGCAGTACCCAAGCACCGGTCCACCCACATATCAAATTATCAAAGTACCGAACGCGAATCATATGAGCGTGATGAAAACTAGCTTGACGATATTCCCATGTGTCCTTGGGAGCGCTTTTCCTATTATAAGAGTTTTTCCAGACTTGTCCTTTGCTACAACAAGGATTGGGCCACCTTTCTGCACTTTATTTACTTTTGTAACTTGTTGCTGGTTACAATTTATCCTATCACAAAACTGTCTGTTACCACTGATTTCAGTACTTGCAGAGAATACCTTGCTGAAAACCGCTTATCATTTCCTTCTGCTCCTCGTTGGGTTCGACACTCTTACTTATCGAAAGGACTACGATAGATCACCTATACTTGTGGGTCATCACCCACCAGCTACATCGTCGCACGCAAGGAAGTGCCTGACAGTCGGGACCCACCTGGTCGAAGCGTACGTAGCGTCGTCATTCTGGTCGCGAACGTGTACGTACATATATACTGGTGGATGTAAGGCGCGCATGTGTCGTAGTAGAGACGCGCACGTAGCATGTACATGTACGTACAGCAGCGAGGGTGCAAGAAAGAAAATACGGCCACGTACGTACATATGGGCAGGGTCTCTAACGCCTATCGCGCATACGTACATGGCTGGGTCGGAACAGAGAAACAGCGCCGTCGTCATGTTCATGGGGAGCCAACTGGCTGGGTCGGAACGGAATGCGTGGTTGTTTTCATCGGAAGGGCTTGGATGGAACAGGCGATGTAAATGAGGCCTGGCGTTCCGCACAACGGAGGAAACGGCCTTGTGTTCGACCGGCCACGTTCGGAAAGGGATCTTGTTCATCAGGAGGGGTCTGGCGTACCGCAAAACGGAGGAAATGGACCTCCTACGGTCGAAACGGTGTCCTGTTGATCGGGAGGGGCTTGGCATACCGCAAAACGGAGGAAACAGACCTCCTACGGTCGAAACGGGGGTACTGTTCATCGGGAGGGGTGTGGCGTAGCGCAAAACGGACGAAACGGACTTGTGTTGGAGTGCTATGGTCGAAACGGGGGGAGGGGTGTGGCGTACCGCAAAACGGGACTTCACGGGATACTGTTCATCTCCACCGTCGACCTCCTCCAGCCTCCACGGGCTACCGTCGACCTCCTCTAGCTTCCATGGGCTCCTGTTCATCCAGCCTCCACCGCGCGCTACTCCACCGGCTACTGTTCAACCACCCCTCCACGGGCACCCCTCCACCGTCTACTGTTCATCCAGCCCTCCACACCACGGGGTCCTGTTCAACCACCCCTCCACCGTCTACTGTTCATCCAGCCCTCCACACCACGGGTTCCTGTTCATCCAGAGGCAACGCCACCGCTCACTGTTAATCCACCCCCCCCCCGCAACGCTCACTGTTCATCCTAGAGGCAGCATCGATCGGCTTTAGTTAGCAGCAGTAGCGAAGGAATCGCTCCATCGGGTTCAGTTAACAGCCATCGATCGATCGCTCGGGTTCAGTAAGGCGCAACCTGTAGTGAAATCGCTCGGGTTCATTTAGAGCCCAACGCCTCGCCCGGCTTCAGTTAGAGCCAACGCCTCGCACACACACGCGTATGTACGAGAGAAACGCGCATCGCTTCGCCCCCAACCTCCCACCGTAACGGGCAACTCCCCGAAATTTTCCTCCCCCTTGCTTCTACCACAGTTTTTTCCGTCATGGACGGCCCAAAGAATGTCATGCAGCTACGTCTCCGGCCCGCCCAGGATGAAAAGCCCATTTTCTATCATGATTTTTTTGTCATAGTAGTAGGAGTCCACCACATCTATGATGATACCGGGTTTTGTCACAATTATCGTCATAGAAGTGTCATATGTATGACAGAAAAAAAATTTGTTCGGCCCAAGATGTCACGGATGTGTCTTTTTTTTGTAGTGGCCAGAGCCCTAGATTGGTTCTGCCAAGGTTCCGCCTCGTGGCGGCGGAGTTTCGTCCCGTAAGCTTGCCCACGATTTTTTTCCAGGGCAAAAGCCCTCGTATAGAAGAAGATGGACACCGGGGGGCACCAGAGGGCCAAGGAGACAGGGGGCGCGCCCCCCAACCTCCTGGACAGGGTGTGGGCCCCCTTATGTATTTCTTCCGCTCAATAATTCTTATTAATTCCAAAAATAGGTTTCGTGGATTTTCAGGATTTTTGAAGCAGTGCAGAGTAGGTTTCCAATATTTGCTCCTTTTCCAGCTAGAATTCCAGCTGCCGGCATTCCCCCTCTTCATGGTAAACCTTGCAAAATAAGAGAGAATAGCCATAAGTATTGAGATATAATGTGTAATAACAGCCCATAATGCAATAAATATTGGTATAAAAGCATGATGCAAAATGGACGTATCAACTCCCCCAAGCTTAGACCTCGCTTGTCCTCAAGCAGAAGCCGAAATCGAAAAATATGTCCACATGTTTAAAGATAGAGGTGTCGATAAAAATAAAATACGGACATGAGGGCATCATGATCATTCTTATAACAGCAACATAAATAGATTTTATCATCAAATTTCTTATGCTCAAGTAACAATCAATTCACAATGTCAAGTTTGGTTCAAAAACTTCATTGAGAACTAACAAACTATAATCTCAGTCATTGAAGCAACTGCAATTATCATAACATCAGAAAGAGTCAACAATAGAGCTTTTCAGCAAGTCCACATACTCAACTATCATGTAGTCTTCTATAATTGCTAATACTCACGCAATACTTGTGGTTATGGAGTTTCAGCCGGACACTGAAAAAGATAGGGGCTTATTGTGTTGCCTCCCAACGTATTCACCTTTAGGTGATGTCAACAATAATAACCCATGCTAACTTACATCCAATTGGATATATATATATCATGATCTTTCAAACACGAGCAGCTTGCCAAAAGGATAAAATGAAAAAGGGAAAGGTGAGGATCACCTTGACTCAAGCATAAAGTAAAAACAAAAAGTAAAAGATAGGCCCTTCGCAAAGGGAAGCAGAGGTTGTCATGTGCGTTTAGGGTTGGATGCACAAAATCTTAATGCAAAAGAACGTCACTTTATATTGCCCCTTGTATGTGGACCTTTATTATGCAGTCTGTTGCTTTTATTACTTCCACAACAAGATCGTACAAAGCTTATTTTCTCTGCAACTAATAAGTCATACATATTTAGATAGCAATTTTTATTGCCTGTAACATGGCAACTTACTTGAAGGATCTTACTCAATCCATAGGTAGGTATGGTGGACTCTCATGGAAAAACTGGGTTTAAGGATATTTGGAAGCACAAGTAGTATCTCTACTTGGTGCAAGGAATTTGGCTAGCATGAGGGGGAAAGGTAAGCTCAACATGTTTGGAAGGTCAATAACAATATACTTTAACTGAGATGTGAGAAAACATAAACCATTACATTGTCTTCCTTGTCCAACGTCAACTCTTTCAGCATGTCATACTTAATGAGTGCTCCCAATCATAAAAGGTGTCCAAGATAATATATTTATATGTGAACCTCTCTTTCCTTATCACTTCCTATTAATTGCAACGATGACCAAAACTACGTTTATCAACTCTCAACAACTTTTATGCCTCATACTTTCTATGTGTGAAGTCATCACTCACCATAAGATCAATATGAACTCTTTTATTCTTTCTACTTTCTCAAGATCATAGCAACATTGCAAAGCCCTTGACTCAACACTACTCTTTATTATAGATAGCTCACAGACTCGATTACAAAAAGAGATCACAAAGCAAAACTCAAAACTACTTGATATCAAAACTTCAATCTACTAGATCAAGATACTACTAAAAGGATCGAACTAAATAAAACGGTAAAGATAGGAGTGTGATGGTGATACGATACCGGGCACCTCCCCCAAGCTTGGCAGTTGCCAAGGGGAGTGCCCATACCCATGTGATTATGTCCTCGGAGGTGGTGAGGTAGGAGTTGTTGCAGATGTGGGTTTGTCATCCGTCTTCCAAGGCATAGGCTCACCATCATAGAAGGATAATCGAGTCTCTGGGATCCTTAAATCTGCAGCCAAACTCATCCTCTTGAATCTATATTCATACTCACAGTTCTGGTCTTGCAAGTCATAGATTTGGGCTTGGAGGTGCTCGATTTTCTCTTGAAGCTTGAAGATGGTTTCCTCAATGACTTTGGCATCTAGCTTGTGGTTGTTGGTGAACGATACGTCTCCAACGTATCTATAATTTATGAAGCATTCATGCTATTTTATTATATGTTTTGAATGATTATGGGCTTTATTATACACTTTTATATTACTTTTGGGACTACCTATTAACCGGAGGCCCAGCCCATATTGTTGTTTTATTGCCTGTTTCACTATTTCGAAGAAAAGGAATATCAAACAGAGTCCAAACAGAATGAAACCTTCGGCAGTGTGATTTTTTGGAAGAATATGATCCTGGAGACTTGGAGTTCACGTCAGAAGATCCTCGAGGCAGCAACGAAATAGGAGGGCGCCCCCTGTAGGGTGCCCCCCCTGTCTCATGGGCCCCTCGAGCACCTCCCGACCGACTTCTTTCGCCTATATAAGCCTACGTACCCTAAAACCATCGAATATCAAGATAGATCAGGAGTTCCGCCGCCGCAAGCCTCTGTAGCCACCAAAAACTCTCGGGAGCCCGTTCCGGCACCCTGCCAGCGGGGGAATCCATCACCGGTGGCCATCTTCATCATCCCGGCGCTCTCCATGACGAGGAGGCAGTAGTTCACCCTCGGGGCTGAGGGTATGTACCAGTAGCTATTTGTTGGATCTCTCTCTCTCTCTCTCTCTCTCTCTCGTGGTCTCTCTATGGCATGATCTTGATGTATCGCGAGCTTTGCTATTATAGTTGGATCTTATGATGTTTCTCCCCCTCTACTCTCTTGTAATGAATTGAGTTTCCCCTTTGAAGTTATCTTATCGGATTGAGTCTTTACTTTGAGAACACTTGATGTATGCCTTGCCGTGTTTATCTGTGGTAACAATGGGATTTCACGTGCCACTTGATGTATGTTTTGGTGACCAACTTGCGGGTTCCGCCCATGAACCTATGCATAGGGGTTGGCACACGTTTTCTTGACTCTCCGGTAGAAACTTTGGGGCACTCTTTGAAGTACTTTGTGTTGGTTGAATAGATGAATATGAAATTGTGTGATGCATATCGTATAATCATGCCCACGGATACTTGAGGTCACAATGGAGTATCTAGGTGACATTAGGGTTTTGGTTGATTTGTGTCTTAAGGTGTTATTCTATAACAAACTCTTTAATAGATCGATCCGAAAGAATAACTTTGAGGTGGTTTCGTACCCTACCATAATCTCTGTGTTTGTTCTCTGCTATTAGTGGCTTTGGAGTGACTCTTTGTTGCATGTTGAGGGCTTGTTATATGATGTATCTATGTTATTATTGTTGAGAGAACTTGTACTAGTGAAAGTATGAACCCTATGCCTTGTTTCCTATCATTGCAATACCGTTTATGCTCACTTTTATCATTAGTTACCTTGTTGTTTTTATTATTTCAGATTACAAAAACCTATATCTACCATCCATATTGCACTTGTATTACCATCTCTTCGCCGTACTAGTGCACCTATACAATTTACCATTGTATTGGGTTTGTTGGGGACACAAGAGACTCTTTGTTATTTGGTTGCAGGGTTGGTTGAGAGAGACCATCTTCATCCTACGCCTCCCACGGATTGATAAACCTTAGGTCATCCACTTGAGGGACATTTGCTACTGTCCTACAAACCTATGCACTTGCAGGCCCAACAACGTCTACAAGAAGAAGGTTGTGTAGTAGACATCAAGCTCTTTTCTGGCGTCGTTGCCTGGGAGGTGAGTGCTTGAAGGTATATCTTTAGATCTTGCAATCGAATCTTTTTGTTTCTTGTTTTATCACTAGTTTAGTTTATAAAAGAAAAGTACAAAAAATAACGGAGTTAATTTGTCTCATACGCTTTGTCTTTTTAATATCTTTCGTGAGTTTGATGGAAATGAAAATTGTGCTCAAGTGCTAGAAGAAGAATGCATTAAAATGCTTGGTACTAGATCTTTGTATGATGAGCATGATTGCAATGTTGTTAGTATGAATTCCTTGAATATCCATGATGCTAATGATATGCAAAGCCACAAGCTTGGGGATGCTATGTTTTATGAAGATGATATTTTTTGTCCGCCAAGTTTTGATGAGCAAATTTATTATGATGAAAGCATGCCTCCTATTTATGATGATTATATTGATGAAAGTGGGTTTGGAAGAGTGTCAACTTTAGGAAGTAGTGATCCCACTATTTTGTAGGATGTTGAATCTTATTGTGATGCACATGAAAGTGGATTTGGAAGAGTGTCAACTTTATTTAGTGATCATTCCACTATTTTGGAAGAGGTTCCAGTTGATTATGAGGAGAAAGTTGCTATCTATGATGATTATTGTGATGACTTGTATGCTATTAAGAATAATGATAACCATGAAACTAGTCATCTTGATTTTAATTTTCAATTGGATTATGCCTCACATGATAATTATTTTGTTGAGTTTGCTCCCACTATTATTCATGAGAAGAAATCTGCTTATGTGGAGAGTAGTAAATTTTCTATGCTTGTAGATCATGAAAAGAATTCTTTATGTGCTGGTTATATTGTTGAATTCATTCATGATGCTACTGAAAATTATAATGAGGGAGGAACATATGCTTGTAGGAATTGCAATAATATCAAGTTTCCTCTCTATCTGCTCAAAGTTTTAAAGTTATGCTTGTTTTACCTTCCTATGCTTGTTGATTATTGTTCCCATAAGTTGTTTGATCACAAAATCCCTATGCAAAGGAAGTGGGTTAGACTTAAATGTGCTAGTCATATGCTTCATGATGCTCCTGTTATGTTTCAATTCTTACCTTTTATGGGAGCATCATTGTCATCATCATGCCTAGCTAGAAAGGCATTAAAGAAAAGCGCTTGTTGGGAGACAACCAAATATTTATCCTTACTGTTTTTGTGTGTCCACATGATTATGCTACTTTATTAATCATGTTTTATAGTTTTCGTTTCAATAAAGTGCCAAGTAAGACCTTTGGGATAGCTTACGGTGATAGTTGTGTTGATCCTGCTGAGAATTAGAAACTTTTGCACCCAGTAAATTAGTTTTGTTAATTCACAGAAACGTGCTTATGATCTGATTCCTTTTGGTTTGGATTGGTACACAAATTTCTTAGGACTTCCAAATTTGGTAGGATTTTTGGAGTTCCAGAAGTATACATTTGTTATAGATTACTACAAACTGTTCTGTTTTTGACAGATTTTGTTTTCTATGTGTTATTTGCTTATTTTGATGAATCTATGGGTAGTATCCGAGGGTATGGACCATAGATAAGTTTGAGTACAGTAGACAGTACACCAATATGAATTTAGAATGAGTTCATTACAGTACCTAAGTGGTGGTTTTATTTTCTTATACTAACGGAGCTTACGAGTTTTCTGTTGAGTTTTGTGTTGTGAAGTTTTCAAGTTTTGGGTAAAGATTCGATGGACTATGGAATAAGGAGTGGCAAGAGCCTAAGCTTGGGGATGCCTCGGAAGGCATCCCCTCCTTCGTCTTCGTTCATCGGTAACTTTACTTGGAGCTATATTTTTATTCACCACATGATATGTGTTTTGCTTGGAGCGTCATTTTCTTTTGTTAAGTATTTGCTTGCTGTTATTTAGAATAATTTTTTGCATCTTTAGTTTCAATAAAAAAGTCAAGGATAGCCTTTGCCATGCTTATTTTGCTAGTATACATGTTCCTGTTTGAAAATAGGAAGTTTACCGCTGTTGCAAAAATTCCCTAGAAAAGTCAGAGAATGGTATAATGTTGAAACTTTTTGCATAATGATCTCTGATAAATTTACTATAGTGGGAATTTTATTTCATAATTTTTGGAGTTAGGGAAGTATGGATACTCTTGCATTATTTACACACTATACTGTTTTGACAGATTGTTGTTATGTTTGCATTGTTTACATATGTTTGCTTGTTTAATGATTCTATTTGAGGATAGGAGTATTAAATATGCAGAGGCATTTAGTATGAAATGTTGAATAATAATTTTAGTGATTTGTTACAATAGAAAATGATAAGGTTTTGCATTGGTTTATACTAAACTATCTCACGAGTTCTTGTTGAGTTTGGTGTGGATGAAGCTTTTGATAAAAAGAGAAACCATGATATGAGAGGAATTAATAAGACACAAAAGTTCAAGCTTGGGGACGCCCAAGGCACCCCAATACAATATTTCAAGAAGTCTCAAGCATCTAAGCTTGGGGATGCCCCGGTAGGCATCCCACCTTTCTTCTCCAACAACTATCGGTTAGTATCGGTTGAGCCTAAGTTTTTGCTTCTTCACATGAGTTGTGTTATCCTTGCATTATCATTTTATTTTGTTTTGCTTTCTATTTGAATACAATACCAAGATCTGAAATTATTAAATGAGAGAGAGTCTTCACATAGTTGCATAATTATTTAGCTACTCATTGTTCTTCACTTACATCTTTTTGGAGTAGTTTTTCATTTACTCGTGTTCTTCACTTATATCCTATGAGTAAATGGTTGAACGAGTTGATTGTCATATATGCTTCATTTGCTTATCCCATGGGGAGTAATGACTTCACATCTAAGAAGTAGAGTTTGTAAATTTATTGAAGGTTAGCAAGCGTTGTATTGGTCATTTGAACAATTCATGAAAGAATATTGATGGAAGAGAGATTTCACATATAAATATACTATCCTAGACATCTTTTATAATTGGGAGCACTCATTAACTATGACATGCTAAAGAGTTGATGTTGGACAAGGAAGACAATGTAATGGGTTATGTTTTCTGACATCTCAGTTAAAGAATATTGTCATGGATCATTCAAACATGTTGAGCTTGCCTTTCCCCCTCATGCTAGCTGTCGGTGTCAAAACCGGCAGATCTCGGGTAGGGGGTCCCGAACTGTGCGTCTAGGCGGATGGTAACAGGAGACGAGGGACACGATGTTTTACCCAGGTTCGGGCCCTCTTGATGGAGGTAAAACCCTACGTCCTGCTTGATTAATATTGATGATGTGTATTACAAGAGTGGATCTACCACGAGATCAAGGAGACTAAACCCTAGAAGCTAGCCTATGGTATGATTGTTGTAATGGAGGTTATGTCCTATGGACTAAAGCCCTCCGGTTTATGTAGACACCGGAGAGGGCTAGGGTTACACAGAGTCGGTTACAATGGTAGGAGATCTACATATCTGTATTTCCAAGCTTGCCTTCCACGCCAAGGAAAGTCCCATCCGGACACGGGACGAAGTCTTCAATCTTGTATCTTCGTAGTCTGGGAGTCCGGCGGACGATGATAGTCCGGCTGTCCGGACACCCCCTAGTCCAGGACTCCCTCAGTAGCCCCTGAACCTGGCTTCAATGACGATGAGTCCGGCGCGCATAATGTTCGGCATTGCAAGGCGGGTTCCTCCTTTGAATAATCCAGAGAAGATTGTGAACACCAGGATAGTGTCCGGCTCTGCAAAATAAATTCCACGTTCCACCGTAGAGAGAATAATATATACACAAGTTCAATCTGCTGACGTATTTTGCGGCATGACGTCACACCACTACCAAGCCTTTACTTGAATCGCTTTTTATCATACCTCCTCAGCGTGTTTAGCGAAGCGGTTTCCTTGGCACGTCTTGTCGAAGCAGAGATCGTGTTCCCCTTATTCCGGGATTCTCATCAATACGGACGTGGGTAACCCAACCGCGCCATTGATGGTGGCGCCTGGGAGATAAGCGAGTTTTACCAGGCTAGTGGGGACGCATAGTCTTCGTCCGCCTATATATAAGGGATAAGGATTCACCTTTTCACCTACGCCCTCTTCCTCCTTTGCTTATCCATCTCCGCGCACTCGAGCTCCAGCGCCCAAGTTCGCACATCTCGCCTTGACCTTCTCCGACCATGTCCGGAGCGGGAGGTAAATGGCTGGCCTCCACCGTTAAGGAGGAGCACATCACAAAGTTGCGCAGCGCCGGATACCTTTCTGGCGACGTCGCGCACCGGCTGCCCGACGAGGGGCAGCTCATCCCCACCCCCGGGCCCAATGAGAGGGTCGTTTTCCTCCCCCACTTCCTCCGCGGACTGGGCTTTCCACTTCACCCCTTTGTCCGGGGGCTCATGTTCTACTACGGCCTGGATTTCCATGATCTGGCGCCGAACTTCATCCTCAACATCTCGGTGTTTATCGTCGTGTGCGAGGCCTTCCTCTGCATCCAGCCCCACTTCGGCTTGTGGCTCAAGACCTTCAATGTCAAGCCGAAGGTAGCGAAGGGCACTCAAGCGGTGTGCGGAGGCGCCATGTTGGGCAAGATGCCCAACGTCCTTTGGTTCGAAGGGGCCTTCGTGGAATCCGTCAAGGGGTGGCAGTCGGGGTGGTTCTATATCACCGAGCCGCGCGACCCTTTGTGGGCGGTGGCCCCCGAGTTTAGATCTGGTATCCCCACGCAGCTCACCTCCTGGAAAGAGAAGGGCTTGCTGTGGGGTAACTCGAAGGAGCTGACGGGACTCCAAGCCTGTATCCAGAAGCTGGTGAATAAGAAGCTCAGGCTGGTCAACGTGGTCCAAGTCATGCTCGTCCGCTGAATTCTCCCATGCCAAGAACGGGCATTCAATCTATGGGAGTTCGATCCGGAACAGCACCAGGCGCTGAGCGGGCTCTTCGACACAACGTACGAAGGCGCCTGGAGGGTGCTGTTTAAGGGCGCCGAAGCCCCCGCATCCGCGACGGAAGATCGCGGATTCCACTCGCAGCGTCCAGCTGACGAGGTAAGTGATTCTACCCCTTTACGGGACACTTGTTGTTAATAGTTTGACCCTAAGCAGGTTTTAATCTCCCTTCTCCTTTGACAGGAATGGATGAAGAAGGCCGAGCAGCTCGTCTGCTCGGCTCCCATGCCAGAAGACCCAGTGGACGCCCGTCTGGCAGGGCTGTTGGTTCCGGCACCGCACGTGGTGCCGGAGAAGAAGGCCAAGAAGGTGGCCACGGGTACTCGAAAGAGTTCCCGTTTTCAGGTGTCCGACGACTCCGAGGCGGATTCCTCTCCCAAGGATGAGGAGGAGGAAGAAGACCCTCTCCTAGAGGAGGGAGAGAGAAAGAGGAAGGCCTCCACAACGGGGGAGGCCGAAGGGTCCAAGAGGGGAAGAACTATTCCCCCAGACAGCTCCGCCAACACCAACGTTGGCGATGAAGAGTGGCCCTCGAGGGCCAGGCCTCAGGCGAGATCGTGAGTATCCGGATCCCTGAATGATCTGCGATTTCTTTTTATCACATAGTGTCCTTCTAACGCCACATACTGCCTGCAGTCCGGCCTCCGACTGCCTCCACCCCTCGCGCCGCTGAGGACGCCGAGGTGGGATCCCGGGAAGGGACCCATCAGGAGGAGGCTCCGGAGGCGCCGCAAGGCAGCCTCCCGGACTTTGCGCCGGACTCTACGCCAGAACCTGCAGTGGTTCCATAGTCCGGCGGGCGGCCCCTTCGCAAGAAGGGCAAGACCGTGGCACCGGCGGCCCCCGTCCAACCGGAGGCGCCAGACAACTTGTTGGAGGCGCTCAAAGGCGCTTCCATCAAGGAAGAACACCGCACTATCATGAGTGCGGTGATTCAGAAGGTTCAGCTCGCCAAGAGCGGGTTGACCGAAGCCTGCAGCAGCCTTCTAACAGGCTTTGAGGTAAGAAGTTAAAATTATGTAATGTAATACCGCATAGACAGTAGCCCCTGATGCTCAGTTCGGCGTTCGGAAAGAAAAGCCAGACTGAGGATCTAAAAAGATATACGCAGGGTTGCTTAAAAAATATGTCAATATGGGATTGCAGGCTGCGCTGCTGACCTCTGCTGCACTGACTGCGGAGGTCGGTGCATTGAAGCAGGATCTCAAGCGGTCCGAGAAAGAGCTCGGCCATGCCAAGAAGCAGCTCGAGGACAAAGAAGCTGAGTAACACCACTTGAAAGACTTACCTTACAGAAAAGGATTTAGGTTGCAATAAAAATGACAAGGATAATGTGGGTACTGCAGGGGCCACTAACGAGGTGGCAACCCTGAAGGAGGCTGTGTCCGCGGCCGAACGCAATGCGGCCGCGGAACGGGCCGAGCGAGAGAAGCAGGAGGCGCGGGTGGCGGAAGTGCGGCAAGAGCTACAGGCTCTCATGGAGAAGCATGAGAGTTTGGAGCGCGACTCCAAGACTCGAGAGTCCGAGCTCGCCTCGGCTCTCGAAAGTGCCAAGTCCGCCAAGGCCGAGGCCCGTAAGCCCTTCAGGAGGTTGAAGATGTGAAGAAGATAGCGGCGGGTAAGGCATTTTTCATGCAAAGCAAGCATGTTAATGTAAACTACCTGACACTTACTCGAATTCTGAGCTCTCCAGGGGCGTTTGCAGATCTGCCGCGCAGTGTATCCGATGCCGCCGCATTCTACCATGGCCAGCAGGGGAACTCAACAGAGAAGGTCTTCTGGTCTCAGTACGCTGATGCCGGCCATCCGGTGCCCCCTAGTGACCAGCTGAAGCAGCTGGTCGAGCTCCACAAGGCGGCTGAGGAGGCCATGAAGGGCCTCATAGTCCGGCTGTGGCCTGGACAGGCCATTCCTAGGAGCTACTTCTCCCTCGTGCAGCGGCTGGTGGATGCGTGCCCCTGGGTGGAGGTCGTCAAGCGCTCCGCCTATATTGAAGGTGCTCGTCGGGCCCTTGCCCGCGCAAAGGTGCACTGGGGCAGGCTGGATGCGGAGAGGCTTCTTACTGACCCGCCGCCAGCGGGCAAGGAGTATCGTACGCCCGAAATGTACTATAAGACTGTCCTAAAGGGTGCCCTCAATATTGCGGATGAGTGCCCTAGAGATGTAATTATTGAGTAAAACTCGCTATGTATTATCCTGTGCGCTGAAAACTTTGTTCATATGTGCTTAAGCAACGCTTGTTTAATTTAAAATATTACCTTCTGTGCGGCCATTTATAAAATCTGAGAGATGGCAAGTCGTTGGCTTCAGCCCCCGAGCCGCAAGTGCTGGGGTGTTCGGGATAACTTGAGCACTCTTGTTCCCATTTTTGGGTCCATCTAGGGAGGCGCTCAACAGAACAAACAAGGCAACCAGACTTATAATGCTTGAACACTCTCACTTAGCCATAGAATTCTATAATTTTAAATTTCGGCGAAGCCCCTAGTATTCGGAAGACCGAATTCGGGGCGCTATCCACGCCTTCGTCGGACATTATCCGGTACTTCGCTCGAAGCGGCATGAGTCTTTAGGGACCCGAAAAGACCTCTCGAACAGCGACCAGTCTCTCGCCTTATCATGCCAGTCAGTTTTAGCTTTCTCCACTGAGGCGCTCGCCCAGCTCAACCGGGGTGCAATCGTAGTGGTTCTCCCAGTGCCACCTTAGCCGACAGAGCGGAACATAAGGCACCAAAAGATGGGAGCCGGGCAAACCCAACTATTGACCCAAGACATGATTCGGAGCCGATTCATATAATGCTATAAGTTCGGGGTGCCGCACTTGCAAAAGTGTTCGGACTTATCACACCATAATGCGGGGAACGTAAGCCCCTGGTGTATTCGGCCGTACCAGAATATACGGGTGCAAGATGTCATTAATGAACATATGTGTAAAGTAATGCAATAACTGGCAAAAGATGATGTATTATTTATTCAAGGAGTTCTGCTATGAGTGTGGAAGGATACAAATAGTGCGGTAAGCAAGGGATTGGACTAAATAAACATGTCCCCCTCCAGGGGTGGGCTGCAGACTGGTGTATATAATCGAATTTAATGCTCATAATGGAGACCACCTGAGTGTTCGTCGCAGCCTTCTTCCCTCCCTGGCTGTTGCATCGTGAGTTTGGCGGGTTCGCCGCCGGACAGAACCTCTGGTGAACGGAGTCCTGTGTATACAAAGAAGGAAAATAAAAAAAGGCGACACACTTGTGAGTCCCTGGTGTGGTCGAGCCACACTATGGGGCTATTGTGGTCGTGCCCCTCCCCCCAGGCCCATGGTATCTCCAGAGCGTAATGATGTACGCGGAGGGTTGGTCTTGCAATCATGCGAGGGCTGGGGTTGGGGCCGCATTGCTACGCGTGCTCGGAACGTGCCAGGTGGTCTTGGTTGATGTTGCTCCGGGCGCGTTTGGCCGTGTCCGGCCGTTTAACGGCCGGACTCGAAAATTGCCTTAGAAGCCTGCTCTGTACTTCTGCCGTGAGAGCCGCTGTATGTTCCTCCGTTCGGAGGGAGCGTTCCGTATTTCCGTTGACCGTGATGACTCCACGAGGGCCTGGCATCTTGAGCTTGAGGTATGCGTAATGCGGCACCGCGTTGAATTTGCAAACGCGGTTCGTCCGAGCAAAGCGTGATAGCCGCTGCGGAACGGGACTATGTCGAAGATTAACTCCTCGCTCCGGAAATTGTCCGGGGATCCGAAGACCACTTCCAGTGTGACTGAGCCTGTACAATTGGCTTCAACACCTGGTATGACGCCTTTAAAGGTCGTCTTTGTAGGTTTAATCCTTGAGGGGTCTATGCCCATCTTGCGCACTGTATCCTGATAAAGCAGGTTCAGGCTACTGCCGCCGTCCATCAGGACTCTCGTGAGGTGAAATCCATCGACGATTGGGTCTAAAACCAATGCGGCGAATCCGCCATGGCGGATACTGGTCGGATGGTCTCTTCGATCGAAAGTGATCGGGCAAGAGGACCATGGATTGAACTTAGGGGCGACTGGCTCCATCGCATATACGTCCCTTAGTGCACGCTTCCGCTCCCTCTTGGGTATATGGGTTGCGTATATCATGTTCACCGTCCGCACTTGTGGGGGGAAACCCTTCTGTCCTCTACTGTTCGGCGGCCGGGTCTCTTCCTCGTCATCGCTATGCAGCCCCTTGTCATTGTTTTCGGCAATTAACTTGCCTGCCTGCTTAAATACCCAACAGTCTCTGTTGGTGTGGTTAGCTGGCTTTTCGGGGGTGCCATGTATCTGGCATAAGCGGTCGAGGATTCTGTCCAAATTGGATGGATCCGGAGTGGTTCTTTTGAATGGCTTCTTCCGCTGACCGGGTTTAGAGCCTCGGAATCCGGCGTTGACTGCCGTATCCTCCTTGTCGTCGCCGTTAATACGGCGTTTATTTTTGCTTCGACGCGACCTGCCATTGTGGTCCTTAGTATCCGGACTGCCAGAATTTTTACTGAGGTTGTTGCTGCGAGCTAGCCAGCTATCCTCTCCCGCACAAAAGCGGGTCATTAATGATGTGAGGGCTGCCATGGATTTCGGCTTTTCCTGTCCTAGGTGCCGGGCTAGCCACTCGTCGCGGATGTTATGTTTGAAGGCTGCGAGGGCCTCTGCATCCGGACAGTCGACGATTTGGTTTTTCTTTGTCAAGAACCGTGTCCAGAACTGTCTGGCCGATTCGTCTGGCTGCTGAATTATGTGGCTTAGGTCATCGGCGTCTGGTGGTCGCACATATGTGCCCTGGAAGTTGTCGAGGAATGCGGCTTCCAGGTCTTCCCAACACCCAATTGACTCTGCGGGCAAGCTGTTAAGCCAATGCCGAGCTGGTCCTTTAAGCTTGAGTGGGAGGTATTTGATGGCGTGGAGATCGTCGCCGCGGGCCATATGGATGTGAAGGAGATAATCTTCAATCCAAACCGCGGGGTCTGTTGTGCCATCATAGGATTCAATGTTTACGGGTTTAAACCCTTCAGGGATTTGATGATCCATTACTTCATCAGTGAAGCATAGCGGGTGTGCGGCGCCTCTATATTGAGCAATATCACGACGTAGCTCGAGTGAGCGTTGTCTGCTGTGTTCGGCCCGGCCGGGGTTGTTGTATCCGGCGCGACGGTATTCGTCGTGGGTCGTGGGGCGCCCACGTGATCCGTAGATGGATCTGGATTGCCTTGCTTTGTCCTCCAATATATCTCGCAAGTCCGGCACGTTCCCTCTTGGCTTCGCGCTTTTGGAGCGGTGCCGGGGTACGGTCTTGGTGGAGGGCCAGGATGCCTCTCTGTCCCGACCACGGGGTGGTCGGTCGGCCGTATTGTGCGCTGGTGATGAAGGTATGTATGCTTCTTCCTCTAATCGGGGGAGCAACTTGCGTCTTGGGTAGCTCTTGGAGGGACGTTCGAGTTCGTACTCTTCGGCCGCGAGGACCTCGGTCCATCGATTGGCCAGCAGGTCTTGATCAGCTTGAAGCTGCTGCTGCTTTTTCTTTAGGCTATTAGCCGTGGCCATTAGTCTGCGTTTGAAACGCTCTTGTTCGACGGGATCCTCGGGCATGACGAATTCGTCGTCACCAAGGCTTGCTTCGTCTCTGGAGGGAGGCATGTAATTATCATCCTCGACCTCTTCGTCTGCCGCTCTCTCGCGAGGGCTTGCTTCTGCATCCTCCTGCGCTGAATCTTGCTGGAGGGGATTGTCTTCGGCACTATCTGGAGTGTTATTATCTCCTGTGCCGGAATCTCCATTCTTGTTGTGGTGGGATTTAGAGCGGCGCCGCTGACGCGGGCGCTTGGGCTGTTTCTTTAAGGAATCTGCCTCCGCTGCTTCTTCACCGTCCCCATCTTTTGGGGTGTCCACCATATATATGTCATATGACGAGGTGGTCTTCCAGTGCCCTGTAGGCGCTGGTTCCTGTTCGTCTCCGGCATCGTCGTCCATACCGTCGATGTCTTCGGAGTCGTAGTCTAGCATGTCGGTTAGATCGTCGACAGTGGCTACAAAGTGGGTGGTGGGTGGGCTCTGAATTTCTTCGTCGTCCGCATCCCAACCATCCTGGCCATAGTCTGGCCAGGTCTCTCCGGATAGCGAGAGATGCTTTAGCGAATTTAGGATGTCGCCAAAGGGCGAGTGCTGAAAGATGTCTGCCACGGTGAACTCCATGATCAGCGCCCAATCGGATTTGATTGGCAGAGGCGCCGGAGGTTCGGAGTCCAGCAGGGAGTCCGGCACCTCGGAGTCACGAGCTTTATGGGGGACAAGGTCAGAGTTCGGCTCCATCGCCACGGAAGTTGTAGCCCCCGAGGCGGTGTCCAGCCACCGGTCCTCGATCTGGGCGATCGGCTCCGGACTGAGGGCCGGAGCGGATTCGTGTGCGGCCACCAAGGCATTGTCCGGCGGCAGAGCTAAATCATGCCCATCGTGACAGCGCGGCACGCTCGGCTGTGGCTCGGGTCCGTCGAAGATCAAGTCCCCGCGGATGTCGGCCGTGAAGTTTAGGCTTCAGAACCTGACCTGATGGCCAGGGCCGTAGCTTTCGATCTGCTCCAGATGGCCAAGTGGGTTGGCCCGCAGTGCGAAGCTGCCGAATACGAAGATCTGTCCGGGGAGAAAAGTCTCACCCTGGACGGCGTTGTTGATTGAAGAAGCCATCGAGCCTATCGGTGACGACACAGAGGCACTCTCAATGAAAGCACCAATGTCGGTGTCAAAACCGGCAGATCTCGGGTAGGGGGTCCCGAACTGTGCATCTAGGCGGATGGTAACAGGAGACGAGGGACACGATGTTTTACCCAGGTTCGGGCCCTCTTGATGGAGGTAAAACCCTACGTCCTGCTTGATTAATATTGATGATGTGTATTACAAGAGTGGATCTACCACGAGATCAAGGAGGCTAAACCCTAGAAGCTAGCCTATGGTATGATTGTTGTAATGGAGGTTATGTCCTACGGACTAAAGCCCTCCGGTTTATATAGACACCAGAGAGGGCTAGGGTTACACAGAGTCGGTTACAAAGGTAGGAGATCTACATATCCGTATTGCCAAGCTTGCCTTCCATGCCTAGGAAAGTCCCAGCCGGACATGGGACGGAGTCTTCAATCTTGTATCGTCGTAGTCTGGGGGACGATGATAGTCCGGCTGTCCGGACACCCCCTAGTCCAGGACTCCCTCACTAGCCAAAAATCCTTGCACCAAGTAGAGATACTACTTGTGCTTCCAATTATCTTTAAACCCAGTTTTCCCTTGAGATTCCACCATACCTACAATGGATTGAGTAAGATCCTTCAAGTAAGTTATCATCGGTGCAAGCAATAAAAATTGCTCTCTAAATATTTATGATCTTTTGGTATGAAGAAAATAGCTTTATACGAGCTCTTGTTATGGAAGCAATAAAAGCGACGGACTGCATAATAAAGGTCCATATACAAGTGGCAATATAAAGTGACATTCTTTCGCGTTAAGATTTTGTAAATCCAACCCAAAAGAGCATGACAACCTCTGCTTCCCTCTGCGAAGGGCCTATCTTTTACTTTATGTCTTTTACTTTTATGCAAGAGTCAAGGTGATAGCGAAGGGCCTATCTTTTACTTTATGTCTTTTACTTTTATGCAAGAGTCAAGGTGATCTTCACCTTTACCTTTTTCATTTTATCCTTTGGCAAGCACCTCGTGTTAGGGAGAACCTGATATATATATCCAATTGGATGTAAGTTAGCATGAAATATTATTGTTGACATCACCCAAAGTTGAATACGTTGGGAGGCAAGACTATAAGCCCCTATCTTTCCCAGTGTCCGATTGAAACTCCATAACCATTAGTATTGCGTGAGTGTTAGCAATTGTAGAAGACTATATGATAGTTGAGTATGTGGAGTTTGATATTATTGAAAATAAGATGAATTGCAATTGTTTGAATGACTGAGAATGAAGTTTCCTAGTTTTCAAGAAAGTTTATGGTCTATGCTTTGACATGTGAATTGCTTGTTACTTTATCGTGAGAAGTTTTATGAGATGAACTACTGTTATGACATATTATCATGCTAGAAAGGGTGATTGAAATTATCTTTGATCAAATTTGTGCACCTTCTAGCATTCACACTTCATAGATTCTTTCTTTTATCATTTACCTACTCGAGGACGAGTAGGAATTAAGCTTGGGGATGCTGATATGTCTCCAACCTATCTATAATTTATGAAGCATTCATGCTATTTTATTATCTGTTTTGAATGATTATGGGATTTATTATACACTTTTATATTACTTTTGGGACTAACCTATTAACTTGAGGCCCAGCCCATATTGCTGTTTTATTGCCTCTTTCAGTATTTCGAAGAAAAGGAATATCAAACGGAGTCCAAATGGAATGAAAGCTTCGGCAGAGTGATTTTTGGGAAGAATATGATCCTGGAGACTTGGAGTTCACGTCACAAGATCCTCGAGGCAGCCACGAGATAGGAGGGCGCCCCCCCTTAGGGCGCGCCCCCTGTCTCGTGGGCCCCTCGAGCACCTCCCAACCGACTTCTTTCGCCTATATAAGCCTACGTACCCTAAAACCATCGAATATCAAGATAGATCAGGAGTTCCGCCGCCGCAAGCCTCTATAGCCACCAAATACCTCTCAGGAGCCCGTTCCAGCACCCTGCCGGAGGGGGAATCCATCACCGGTGGCCATCTTCATCATCCTGATGCTCTTCATGACGAGGAGGGAGTAGTTCACCCTCGGGGCTGAGGGTATGTACCAGTAGCTATGTGTTTGATCTCTCTCTCTCTCTCTCTCGTGTTCTCTCTATGGCACGATCTTGATGTATCGCGAGCTTTGCTATTATAGTTGGATCTTATGATGTTTCTCCCCCTCTACTCTCTCGTGATCAATTGAGTTTACCCTTTGAAGTTATGTTATCGGATTGAGTCTTTACTTTGAGAACACTTGATGTATGTCTTGTCGTGTTTATCTGTGGTGACAATGGGATTTCACGTGCCACTTGATGTATGTTTTGGTGAACAACTTGCGGGTTCCGCCCATGAACCTATGCATAGGGGTTGGTACACGTTTTCTTGACTCTCCGGTAGAAACTTCGGGGCACTCTTTGAATTACTTTGTGTTGGTTGAATAGATGAATCTGAGATTGTGTGATGCATATCGTATAATCATGCCCATGGATACTTGAGGTGACAATGGAGTATCTAGGTGACATTAGGGTTTTGGTTGATTTGTGTCTTAAGGTGTTATTCTAGTACAACTCTTTAATAGATCGATCCAAAAGAATAACTTTGAGGTGGTTTCGTACCCTACCATAACCTCTACGTTTGTTCTCCGCTATTAGTGGCTTTGGAGTGACTCTTTGTTGCATGTTGAGGGCTTGTTATATGATGTATCTGTGTTATTATTGTTGAGAGAACTTGCACTAGTGAAAGTATGAACCCTATGCCTTGTTTCCTATCATTGCAATACCGTTTACGCTCACTTTTATCATTAGTTACCTTGCTGTTTTTATTATTTCAGATTACAAAAACCTATATGTACCATCCATATTGCACTTGTATTCCCATCTCTTTGCCGAACTAGTGCACCTATACAATTTTCCATTGTATTGGGTGTGTTGGGGACACAAGAGACTCTTTGTTATTTGGCTGCAGGGTTGTTTGAGAGAGACCATCTTCATCCTACGCCTCCCACGGATTGATAAACCTTAGGTCATCCACTTGAGGGAAATTTGCTACTGTCCTACAAACCTGTGCACTTGCAGGCCCAACAACGTCTACAAGAAGAAGGTTGTGTAGTAGACATCAGTGAACTCCGTGATCATCATCTGGTTGGCATTGAGTCCACGCGCCACCATCTCTTGGCACTTGAAAATTTGCTGCTCCACGGCTTCGAGCTTTGTCTCCACGCTTTCGGTACGCCTTGGTCCCTCCACATCGCGGATGTGCAGCACCCCCTCACGCATCTCAATGGTTTGAGGGTGTTGCAGCACCTCCGCGAGATAGGGGTTGACAACCCTCTCAAAAAATTTGTCTTTGGGAGCGCTTGGAGATGACATGATGCTCTAGATCTGAACCAGAAACAGCTCGAGATGAAAACAGAGGATATTTGCGTGATACAATGGTCAAAACCTTCGGGAGTTTATACAATGAATTTTTACCGACCAAAATACGTAATGTGCTAGAAAACGGAGTCCGGGAGGCACACGAGGTGTCCACGAGACAGGGGCACGCCCAGTAAGGGTGGGCGCGCCCTCCACTCTCGTGGGGGCCTCGTGTCCCTTTCGGACTACTTCTTTCTTCCTAAAATTCTTAAATATTCCAAAACTGATAAAAATTGCCATTGGAATTGTTTTGGAGTCGGTTTACTTACCGTACCACATACCTATTCCTTTTCGGAGTTTGGAACGTTCTGGAAAGTGTCCCTTATGTATTCCTCCGGGGTTATGGTTTCAATAATATTAGTTTCAACATTGATAGGATTACCTGAAATATAATGTTTAATTCTTTGACCGTTCACCACCCTCGTACTTGTGCCTTCGAAGTTGTTGATTTCTATGGCACCAGAACGATAGACCTCCTCGATAATGTAAGGACCTTCCCATTTAGAGAGAAGTTTTCCTACAAAAAATCTTAAACGAAGTTGAATAATAACACATAATCTGCTACGTTAAACTCACGCTTTTGTATCCTTTTGTCATGCCAGCGTTTGACTTTTTCTTTGAATAGCTTGGCATTCTCATAGGCTTGGGTTCTCCATTCATCAAGTGAGCTAATATCAAACAACCTCTTCTCACCAGCAAGTTTGAAGTCATATTTGAGCTCTTTAATAGCCCAATATGCTTTATGTTCAAGTTCAAGAGGTAAATGACACGCTTTTCCATAAACCATCCTATACGGAGACATACCCATAGGATTTTTGTATGCAGTTCTATAGGCACACAATGCATCATCAAGCTTCTTGGACCAATTCTTTCTAGATCTATTGACAGTCTTTTGAAAAATTAATTTGAGCTCTCTATTGCTCAGCTCTACTTGACCACTAGACTGCGGATGATAGGGAGATGCGATTCTATGATTAAAATCATACTTAGCAAGCATCTTATGGAAAGCACCATGAATACAATGTGAACCACCATCAGTCATAAGATATCTAGGGACTCCAAAACTCGGAAAAATAACTTCTTTAAGCATTTTAATAGAAGTGTTATGATCAGCACTACTAGTTGGAATAGCTTCTACCCACTTAGTAACGTAATCAATATCAACTAAAATATGTGTATAACCATTAGAGGCAGGAAAAGGTCCGATATAATCAAAGCCCCAAACAACAAACGGTTCAATAACAAGAGAGTAATTCATAGGCATTTCTTGACGTCTACTAATGTTACCTATTCTTTGACATTCATCACATGATAAGACAAACTTACGAGCATCTTTGAAGAGAGTAGGCCAATAAAAACCAAATTGTAGTACCTTGTGTGCAGTTCTATCTCCAGCGTGGTGTCCTTCATAGGATTCAGAGTGACACTTGCATAGGATCTATTCTTGTTCATTCTCAGGCACACAACGTCTAATAACACCATCTACTCCTTTATAAAGGTGTGGGTCATCCTAGAAGTAATGTCTTAAATCATAAAAGAACTTTTTCTTTTGCTTGTATGTGAAACTAGGAGGTATAAATTTAGCAACTATGTAATTAGCATAATTAGCATACCAAGGAGCAGTACGAGAAGCATTAAGGACCGCTAATTGTTCATCGGGAAAGCTATCATCAATAGGCAGTGGGTCATCAAGAACATTCTCTAACCTAGACAAGTTGTCTGCAACGGGGTTCTCAGCTCCCTTTCTATCAATAATATGCAAATCAAATTCTTGGAGCAAGAGAACCCATCTAATGAGCCTAGGCTTAGCATCCTTCTTTTCCATAAGATATTTAATAGCAGCATGATCAGTGTGAATAGTAACTTTGGAATCATCAATTTAAGGTCTAAACTTATCACATGCAAACACAACTGCTAAGAATTCTTTTTCAGTAGTAGCATAATTTCTCTGGGTAGTATCAAGAGTCTTACTAGCATATTGGATAACATTCAATTTCTTATCAACTCTTTGCCCTAGAACAGCACCGATAGCATAATCACTAGCATCACACATAATTTCAAAAGGTAAATTCCAATCAGGTGGCTGAACAATAGGTGAAGTGATCAAAGCTTTCTTAAGTATTTCAAATGCTTCTACACAATCATCATCAAAGACAAAAGGAATACCTTTTTGCAATAAATTAGTCAGAGGCCTAGAGATTTTAGAAAAGTCCTTAATGAACCTCCTATAAAAACCAGCATGACCAAGGAAACTTCTTATACCTTTTATGTCCCTGGGACATGGCATCTTTTCAATAGCATCAACTTTGGCTTTGTCAACTTCAATACCTCTCTAAGAAATCTTATGCCCCAAGACAATGCCTTCATTAACCATAAAGTGACACTTTTCCCAATTCAGGACGAGACTAGTGTCTTCGCATCTCCGCAAAACTCGATCAAGGTTGCTCAAACAATCATCAAAAGAGGATCCATAAACGGAGAAGTCATCCATGAATACCTCACAAATCTTTTCACAAAAATTGGAGAATATAGCCATCATGCATCTTTGAAAGGTAGCAGGTGCATTACATAAATCAAAAGGCATACGTCTATAAGCAAAAGTACCAAAAGGGCAAGTAAAAGTGGTTTCAGATTGATCCTTCGCTGACACAGGTATTTGAGAGAAACCAGAATAACCATCTAGAAAGCAGAAATGTGTGTGTTTGGATAGTATTTCTAGCATTTGATCAATAAAAGGTAAAGGGTAATGATCTTTCTTAGTAGCTTTATTTAACTTACGGAAATCAATTACCATCCTATAACCTGTAATAATTCTTTGTGGGATCAATTCATCTTTATCATTAGGAACAACTGTAATACCTCCCTTTTTAGGAACACAATGGACAGGGCTTACCCATTCACTATCAGCAATGGGATAAATTATACCTTCCTCAAGGAGCTTTAGTATCTCCATTCTTACCACTTCTTTAATCTTGGGATTCAGTCGTCATTTAGGATCTCTAACTGGTTTAGCATCAGCCTCCAAATTAATTTTGTGTTGACATAACATGGGGCTAATGCCCTTAAGATCAGCCAGAGTATATCCAATAGCAGCTCGGTGCTTCTTCAGAGTTTTCAATAATCTTTCTTCTTCTTGCTCTGAAAGGTTAGCACTAATAATAACAGGATATATTTTATTTACATCAAGATAAGCATACTTAAGATTATCAGGTAATGGTTTGAGTTCAAACACGGGATCACCCTTGGGTGGAGGGGGATCCCCAAGAATTCCAACGGGATGGTTATGTTTCAGCATAGGTTCCTGTTTAAGGAACACTTCATCTATTTCCCTTCTTTCCTTCATAAACATATCGTTTTCATGGTCTAGCAAATATTGTTCTAACGGATCAATAGGAGGCACGGCAATGGAAGCAAGACCAATAATCTTATCCTTACTAGGTGATTCTCTATCACGAGTATGTCTACGAAACTTAGCAAAATTAAACTCATGAGACATACCATCTAAGCCAACGGTGACAGTATCCTTTTCACAATCAATCTTAGCACTAGCTGTATTCAAGAAGGGTCTACAAAAATAATGGGACAAAAATCATCTTGTGGGGAGCCAACAACAAGAAAATCAGCAGGGTATTTAACCTTCCCACACATAACTTCAACATCTCTAACAATCCCAACTGGTTTAATGGTATCCCTATTAGCAAGCATAATAGTAACATTAATGTCATGCATAATTTATTTATATAAAGTATAAGGTATTGCACTCGCACTAGCACCCATATCACATAAGCCATGATAAAAATGATCTCCTATTTTAACAAAAATAACAGGCATGCCTACGACAGGTCTATGTATCTTAGTATCTGGTCTAGCAATATTAGCAGATTCATCACATAAATAAATAACATGCCCATCTAAATCATCATCCAAGAGATCTTTAACCATAGCAATACTAGGTTCAACATTTATTTGCTCAGGAGGTGTATAAGTCCTAGTATTACTCTTACGAACAACAGTCGAAGTTTTAGCATGATCCTTTATCCTAACAGGAAATGGGGGTTTCTCAACATAAGTAGTAGGAACAATAGTATCACTATAGGTGATAGTCTTTTCTTCAACTGTAATAGGTGCAACTACTTTCACTTCAATGGGAGGATTATATTTAAACCACTTTTCTTTAGGGAGATCAACGTGAGTAGCAAAAGATTCACAGAAAGATGCTACTATCTCAGAGTCAAGTCCATATTTAGCGCTAAATCCACGGAAAGCATCGGTATCCATAAAAGATTTAACACAATCGAACTTAGGTGTAATACCTGACTCCTTACCATCATCGCAACCCCAATCTTCAGAGTTTCATTTAATTCTTTCCAATAAGTCCCATTTGAAATCAATAGTCTTCAGCATATAAGAACCAGCACAGGAAGTATCGAGTAGGTTGCGATCATTAAGAGAAAGCTGAGAATAAAAATTTTGAATAATCATTTCCCGGGAGAGCTCATGATTGGGGCATGAATATAACATTGATTTAAGCCTCCCCAAGCTTGAGCGATGCTTTCTCCTTCGCGAGCCCAGAAATTATATATGTAATTACAATCACGATGAACAAGATGCATAGGATAGAACTTCTGGTGAAATTCCAACTTCAATCGTTTATAATTCCAAGATCTCGTATCATCACATAGCCTATACCATGTCAACGCATCTCCCTTCAAAGATAAAGGGAAGACCTTTGTCGGTGTCAAAACCGGCGGATCTCGGGTAGGGGGTCCCGAACTGTGCGTCTAGGCGGATGGTAACAGGAGACGAGGGACACGATGTTTTTACCCAGGTTCGGGCCCTCTCGATGGAGGTAAAACCCTACGTCCTGCTTGATTAATATTGATGATATGGGTAGTACAAGAGTAGATCTACCACGAGATCAAGGAGGCTAAACCCTAGAAGCTAGCCTATGGTAAGATTGTTGTAATGTATGTTGTCCTACGGACTAAAGCCCTCCGGTTTATATAGACACCGGAGGAGGCTAGGGTTACACAGAGTCGGTTACAATGGTAGGAGATCTACATATCCGTATTGCCAAGCTTGCCTTCCACGCCAAGGAAAGTCCCATCCAGACATGAGCCGGAGTCTTCAATCTTGTATCTTCGTAGTCTTGGAGTCCGGCGGATAACGATAGTCCAGCTGTCCGGACACCCCCTAGTCCAGGACTCCCTCAGTAGCCCCTGAACCAGTCTTCAATGACGATAAGTCCGGCGCGCATAATGTTCGGCATTGCAAGGCGGGTTCCTCCCTTGAATAATCCAGAGAAGATCATGAACACCAGGATAGTGTCCGGCTCTGCAAAATAAATTCCACATTCCACCATAGAGAGAATAAAATATACACTAGCTCAATCTGTTGACGTATTATGCGGCGTGACATCACACCGCCACAGCACGTTTAGCGAAGCGGTTTACTTGGCACGTCTTGTTGAAGCAGAGATCGTGTTCCCCTTATTCCGGGATCCTCATCAATACGTGCGTGGGTAACTCAACCGTTCCCGTCGCCACGCCTCCTCTATCGAAGGTGAATCTCGAATGGTCACGGAGACGGCTCTTGGTATTTTTTCATCTTTATAGGAGGACCAAGGCCTGTCCTTGTTCTTCAATCTCGCATCGAATCTCTTCTTCGCTCCCAGTTCCAACACACAGAGCCTCAGATTCGAGCGCTTCGGATCCTCAACCATGTCCGGCTCCGACCTCCAGGGCCAGTGGATGCCCTCCTCCGTCACGGAGGAGGACATATTGAAGTTGCGTGAGGCCAAGTACCTGGCCTACCAGGTTTCGCACAGGTTGCCTATCCAAGGGCAGGTCGTTCCCGCCCCCGAGCCCGGTGAATATGTCGTCTTCGTATCCCACCTCCATCGGGGTTTAGGCTTCCCGACGGACCCCTTCGTGAGAGGGCTCCTGTTCTACTATGGGCTGGACTTTCACGACTTGGCTCCGGAGTCCATCCTCCATATCTCCGCATTCATGATCATCTGCGAAGCCTTCCTTCGCGTCACTCCCCACTTCGGCCTGTGGCTGAAGACCTTCAAGGTGGAGCCGAAGATGATCGGGGGGTGTCAAGCGGAGTGCGGCGGGGCGGCCATAAGCAAAAAGGCCGATGCCCCATGGCCCGATGGTTCCTTCCAAGAGGAACTCGGACTATGGCAGCAGGAGTGGTTCTACATCACCGCTCCGAAGGGCAGCAGGCAAAAGCCGCCGCCTTCATTCCGCCCGGGACCTCCACGCCAGCTAATGTCGTGGGTCAACCAAGGGCACAATTGGGGGCCTTCCGAAGACGTGCCCTCACTGCAGGGCCGGATTCGAGACCTCCAGGCGAGGGAGATCGACCTGATCAAGGTGATGCAGGTTATGCTAATCAGGCATCTTCTGCCCTGCAAACGCCGTCCTCTCTGTCTATGGGAGTTCAACCCGGAGGGACCTCGGATTCTCCAACACTTTATGGGTGCGACACCCGTGGAGATGTACAAGTTGTTCTTCGGACCGCAGGTGGCGTGTCCGGATTTAGCCGAGGACGCAGGCCTAAGCCGCGATCGCCCGGATACTCAGGTAAATAGCTCAGAGTCTGGACATTCTCTTTACATGCCTTTCTAGAGTTCGCCTCCTGACCCCTTATTCTTTACAGGAATGGGTGGCGCGATCAAGGCTGATAAGGTGTCCGGCCCCCCTCCCAGAGACCGCACTGGAGCCCGTGCTGGTCAGAATGTTGGAGGTCGCACCCACAGAAGGGGGCGGCGGGGAGAATAGAGGAGCTAATATTTCACCCAAAGGGGCGACTGAAGAGGGGGGAACCAAGAACCCCTCCCTTCAGGGGGAGAAGAGGACCGCCTCCGAAGATCCGGAGGCCAAAGCCCCTAAGCGTGGGAAGAGATCTTCACCGGGGGGTCCGGCGTCCGGAGAGAATCCGGGCGCACAATCATCGTCAAAGGACCAGCCCTCCAGCGAGCCGTGAGTATGAAAGAGGGAGTTAATTAGTAAGGAAATACCTTCATTTGTGCTTCTGTGGGTAACCAAAATATTTACACTGCAGTTCGGATCTGCAACCTTCTTAGATGAATTCATCTTCGGGGGACCTTCTTCCGGAGATGATGGAGAGCGAAACGCCTCCGTCTGCAGCGCCGTCAGATAAGGCGGGCGAGCCTGAAGTATCGTCACGAAGGGTATCCCCGAGTCCGGAGGGGCCAGAGAGTTCGGCACCCACTAGTATCCGGCCGGGGGAACTGAAGAATCTGCTTGAGAGGGCGTCCATTTCAGAAGATCACCGTGCGTTGATGCGTATGGTGATTGGAAGGATTTCGTCCGCCGAGAGCGGATTGCGCGATGCCGCCATGAGTTTGCTGGCTGGATTTGAGGTATGCGAGAATGACGCACCCTTTTGTCTTTTAACAGTTTCGCACATAAAAATGCGCCCTGTATAGATATTAGCCCCTGAGACTCAGTAGGTTGTCGGAAACGACAGCGTATCGAGGATCGAAATCTAAAGTAATGAATTTCGTCGTTCCTATGCAGGTGGCGGATAGTCCGGGGGCTAGCCGGACTAGTGAGTGTGCCGAATTAAATCGGCAACTTGACTTGGAAGATGCGGACATTGCACTTGTCAACAGGCGACTTGACGAGTCGCAAGGTAAGAGAGTTCTCCGCAGTCGCTTTATTAAGGGGGTCGAAGCCCTCCTCTGATAAATTATATGTTGTTGTACAAATGGTGCTGCTGCTGTGGAGAGCCTTCGGGCCGAACTTGCTCGCGCTAAGGAGCAAGCCCGAAGGAGTGACGCGGCTGCCTCGAGGGCGGCCGAGGAGTTGAAAGCCGAAAGGGCTGCGCACTGCCTAAGCAGGGCAGAGGTGGCCAAATTGGCCATGAAAGTAAAGGATGCTGCCGACCGCAATGAGGCTCTTGAAAAGGAGCGCTTATCGGAGCGGGAAGACCTGAAGAAGGCCACCGCCGAAGCCAAGGATGCCCGCTCTGCAATGCGGGCTATGAAGGAGGAACTGCGCCAGGCCGGAGATATCGTGGCTGGCAAGCCTTTTCTGCTGCGTCGCCGGTTTATGGATGGAAAGTATGCTCAATTTGAGCGGCTGTGGAATCCGGAGGATCCGTATATGGACTTAGCTGCAAGTGCGGCCGATGCCATTAAGCACTTCCGAAGCCAGGAGGATCACGAGACGGAAGAGCTATATTGGTCTCAATTCCACAGCCCGGATCGCTCACTTCCGTTGACAGACTGGCTGGCCGAATGGGCCGAGCTAAATAGATTGTCCGGACTTGCCATGACTGACATCGTGGCCCATGTATGGCCAGAGAGGTCCAAGGCGACGAGCTACTTCGGCTTACTGCAGCAATTCCTTGGAGCGGTGTCGCATATAAAGGAGATGAAGCGGTCGGCCTGCATCAAGGGCGCGCGGATGGCTCTTGCCCGTGTGAAGGCGCATTGTCCGGAGATGGATGCCACCGCTGTTGCCGCCCAGGGTTCGGATGAAAGCCGGCTCCCTGCCGAGCACTACTTCGAGGAAGTTATGCGTGGCGCTCGTGTAATAGAGTCACATTGCTCGAAAAATATCACATTCAAATGAACGTATTAGCTTGTAAATCGATGATTATGTTATAACTGCGTTTTATACTTGTGCGTCCCAAGTAGTAAAACTTCTCCTGTGCGGCCGTTTACGTATACTTTTGTATAACTTGAAAGATGGCAGTCTTCGGCTTCAGCCCCCACGCACAAGGTGCGGGGGTGTTCGCAAAAATAGCGCGTTTTCACACTTTAATCCGACGTCTCGGTCCTGTTATAAGGAGGTGGTAGCGTAGCGAACGAGGCAATCCAGACTATAATGCTTTATCACTTTCACTTAGCAAGTGGAGCTCGAGGGTGGGGCTACGATATAGCCCCTGGTGGCATCGCCCTTCTCCGAAGTCGGAGCGCGTATGTGCCTGACCGGGAAACGGTCCTTCGTCAAAGCGGGGAATTCTAAACATTCCGATAGTCGATCGAGTGGTTGACCAGTCTCTCACTGTATCATGACAGTCAGTTTTCGGCTTTCTCTACTGAGGTGCTCGCCCAGCCGAACTGGGGCACAATCGCAGTAGTTCTCCTGGTGCCGCGTTAGCCGATGATACGGAACGTAAGGCAGCAAAACACAGGAGCCGGGCAAACCCAACATTTGACCAAAGACATGATTCGGAGCTGATGCATATAATGCCTAACTCGAGACGCCAAACACTCCCTAAGGTGTTCGGTCTTTATAATAATGGGCAGAACGATGCCCTAAGCCCCTAGTGTCCAGGTACGGGCATGGTCTTCTGACGCGGCCGATGCCAAAACGTCAGACTCCGCTTTGGCTATAGGAAGAAACCAAGGGAGAATAACAACAAGAGACAGTAAAAAAGGTTTACGCAGGGTCTTAATCTGAAAAGAATCCTCACAACGGGTCCCTACTGCATGTCTGTGCCCATGTCTCCGTTGCGCCGTTATCCTGGATGGGTATGCACGTTGTTCATCTGTAGAAAGAGAGGGACGTTTAGTTTTAAAAACAATTCGTGCGGAAAATATGTAAAATAAGAAATATAAATAATTAAAGCAAGGTTTGTATGAACCCGCGGTTGGTTGTGCGCGCAGCCCCCTGTGAAGGGGTATGCGGCTAGGGAGCCCCTAGCCTACTGACGCCGGATTCTTCTATCCGAGTCTGGGGTCTTTAAGTGACCCTCGCACTAAAATGACGCCACGCGGACCGGGCATCTTGAGTGTAAGAGACGCGTAATGCGGTATGGCGTTGAAGCGGACAAAAGCCTTTCGTCCCAAGAGTGCTTGATATTCACTTTCAAATGGGACGATATGAAAAATTAATTTTTCTCGTCGAAAATTGTTCGGCGATCTGAACAGGACTTCTAGTAATACGGAGCCTATGCACTTGGCGTAAGGGCCTGGCGTCACTCCTTTGAAGGAAGTGCGGCTGTGTCGGATTCTAGCAGGATTTATCCCCATCCTACGGATTGTTTTTGAATACAGCAGGTTTAAGTCGCTGCCTCCGTCCATTAGGACATTAGTAAATTGTAATCCGTCTATTATGGGATTCAATATCAGGGGAGTCCGTCCCGCATTTCGAACGCTTCTGGAATAGTCCAGGTGGTTGAAAGTGATTAGTTTTGATATCCAATCTCTACAGTCTGTTGGGTTGGACCGCGCGAAGCTCTTTTTAGAAAGTGCCTCACTATTTTTCCGTATTATCACATGAAGTGAGTTTACTGCTTTGACCCCTTGTGGGAAAGTCTTTTGTTTTCCGGTGCTCTGCTGGTGGGGTTTATCTTCTTCGCTTGACGCGTCGAGCCCCTTGTGTTCGGCATTTAGTCGGCCGGACTGTTTAAAAACCCAACAATCCCTGTGGGTGTGATTTGCAGGCCTTCCGGGGGTACTGTGGATTTGGCATATCCGACCCAAAATCTTGTTTAAGTTGGACAATTCGTCACTGTCATCCTTTAGAGGATGTGTTTTATTATTGGGCCGCGAGCTTTTGAATCCGGCGTTGACTGCCGTGCTCTTTGGGCTTTTCTCTATATTCCGGCACTGCTCTTTTCTGCGCCGTGATTTTCCATTTCCATCTCTTATCTCAGATGTACTTGGGTCGCTGGTGTTGCATCTTGCTAACCAGCTATCCTCTCCCGCACAGAAGCGGGTCATGAGGCTTGTTAGTGCGGACATTGTCCTCGGTTTCTCTTGACCGAGGTGCCTGGCGAGCCATTCGTCTCGGACATTGTGCTTGAAAGCTGCTAAGGCTTCGGCGTCCGAACAGTCAACTATTTGGTTCTTTTTGGTAAGGAACCTGTTCCAGAATTTCCGCGCTGACTCTCCGGGCTGTTGAGTTATATGACTTAGATCATCTGCATCCGGAGGACGGACATAAGTCCCTTGAAAATTTGCTCTAAACGCGTCCTCGAGCTCTTACCAACTTCCAACAGTGTTTTCTGGGAGGCTTTTAAGCCAATGACGGGCTGGCCCTTTGAGCTTGAGGGGTAGGTATTTTATGGCATGGAGATCGTCTCCTCTGGCCATATGTATATGTAGTATATAATCTTCTATCCAGACTCCAGGGTCTGTTGTTCCATCGTAGGCCTCTATGTTGATGGGTTTAAATCCTGCTAGGAATTCATGGTCCAGCACCTCATCGGTGAAACATAGTGGGTGTGCGGCGCCCCTGTATTTGTGTGTGCCGCTATCATCGGACACCTTGACGTGTTGCCTTGCTACTTGGGGCCTTCTCCTTTGGCCCGTAAATGGACCTGGCTGGGCCATCTGTCCTTCCAAGTTCGTTGGTGGATTTATGTGTGGCGCTGCTGTCATAATTTGGCCTATCATCTGGCCGTCTATCCAACCAGGTGGCCCCTTTATTTTTGGACGGTGGAGGCTCTATGGCCTCCTCGTCGAATTCCGGTAGCAGCTTGCGCTTCGGGTAGCTCTTTGATTGTTGGCCATTGCCGTACTTATCTGCGGTTTTGAGCACTTTGCTCCATCTCATTCTGAGTGTGTCTTCCGCTGTTTTGAGCCTCCGTTTTTCCTTTTTCAGGCTTCTTGCAGTACTGACGAGTCTTTTCCGAAGGTTCTTGCTCTCCGGCGGCGTGTCCGGCATGACGTCGTCCGGACTGTTGTTTTCACCGGGCCTGGACTGATTATCTGACTCGTCGTGTTCGGACGGTTGCTTATTTGCATGTTCGTCGTCCACTTGTGAGCCCTGCCGTATTACGGGCTCCTTGGGAGCGTTGTTCTCGTCGAGGCGGGATTTAGGGCGACGTCTGCGCCGCCGCTTTGGTCGTTTATCGGCGGGGTCATCTTCTGCCGCGGCCCGTTGGTCCTCGTTATCGCTCTCTTTTGGGGTGTCCACCATATATATGTCATGTGACGAGGTGGTCCTCCCGTGCTTTATATGCTCTGTTTTTTGTTCGTCTCCGGCATCATCGTCCATTCCGTCGATGTCTTCGGAGTCGTAATCTAGCATGTCGGTTAGGTTGTCGACAGTGGCTACAAAGTGGGTGGTGGGTGGGCTCTGAATTTCTTCGTCGTCCGTACTCCAACCATCCTGGCCATAGTCCGGCCAGGACTCTCCTGATAAGGAGAGATGTTTTAGTGAATTCAGTATATCGCCAGAAGGCGAGTATTGAAAGATGTCCGCGGCGGTGAATTCCATAACCGGTGCCCAATCCGGATCGATTGGTAGGAGCGCGGGAGGTTCGGAGTCCGGCGAGGAGTCCGGCGCCTCGGAATCACGAGTTTCGCAGGGGACAAGATCAGTGTTCGGCTCCATCGCCGTGGATGTTGAAGCCCCCAGGGCGGCGTCTATCCACCGGCCCTCGATCTGGGCGATCGGCTCCGGGCTAATGGCCGAAGCGGATCCGTGTGCGGCCACCAAGGCACTGTTTGGCGGCAGAGCTAGATCATGCCCATCGTCACAGTGCGGCGCGCTCGGCTGTGGCTCGAGTCCGTCGAAGATCAAGTCTCCGCGGACATCGGCCGTGAAGTTCAAGCTTCCAAATCTGACCTGACGGCCAGGGGCGTAGCTTTCGATCTGCTCCAGATGGCCAAGTGAATTGGCCCGCGGTGCAAAGCCGCCGAATACGAAGATCTGTCCGGGGAGAAAAGTCTCACCCTGGACAGCGTCGTTGGTTGAATATGCCATCAAGCCTATCGGTGATGACACAGAGGAACTCTCAATGAAAGCACCAATGTCGGTGTCAAAACCGGCGGATCTCGGGTAGGGGGTCCCGAACTATGCGTCTAGGCGGATGGTAACAGGAGACGAGGGACACGATGTTTTTACCCAGGTTCGGGCCCTCTCGATGGAGGTAAAACCCTACGTCCTACTTGATTAATATTGATGATATGGGTAGTACAAGAGTAGATCTACCACGAGATCAAGGAGGCTAAACCCTAGAAGCTAGCCTATGGTATGATTGTTGTAATGTATGTTGTCCTACGGACTAAAGCCCTCCGGTTTATATAGACACCGGAGGAGGCTAGGGTTACACAGAGTCGGTTACAATGGTAGGAGATCTACATATCCGTATTGCCAAGCTTGCCTTCCACGCCAAGGAAAGTCCCATCCGGACATGAGCCGGAGTCTTCAATCTTGTATCTTCGTAGTCTTGGAGTCCGGCGGATAACGATAGTCCGGCTGTCCGGTCACCCCCTAGTCCAGGACTCCCTCAACCTTCCTTTTGACAACATCATCGGGAATACCTGCAAGCTTAAATAATCCACAAACTTCATCCACAAAGATAAGGTGTAAATGAGGATGCAATGTTCCATCTCCTGCAAATGGATTAGCTAGCAGTTTCTCTATCATACCCAAAGGAATCTCAAAGTAAATATTTTCAAAAAGTTAAGTAGGTTGAGGAGCAACTCTTTGCTCCTCTGGTCATGGTGAAGATACCCCGAACAAGCCCCTCAAAGGATTAGTTTCCATAGTGACAAGTAACAGAAAATTTCAGCACACTATATAAATGTTTCCTTACCAAGTTCCACTCACCAAAAGCGCTACACTCCCTGGCAACGGTGCTAGAAAAGAGTCTTGATGACCCACAAGTGTAGGGGATCTTTCGTAGTCCTTTCGATAAGTAAGAGTGTTGAACCCAACGAGGAGCAGAAGGAAATGATAAGCGGTTTTCAGTAAGGTTTTCTCTACAAGCACTGAAATTGTAGATGATAGATAGTTTTGTGATAAGATAAATAGTAGAGAGTAACAAGTAAGTAAAGTAAATAAAGTGCAGCAAGGTGGCCCAATCCTTTATGTAGCAAAGGATAATCCTGCACAATTTCTAATAATGAGAATTATCGTCAAGCTAGTTTTCATCACGCTCATATGATTTGCGTTCGGTACTTTGATAATTTGATATGTGGGTGGACCGGTGCTTGGGTACTGCCCTTACTTGGACAAGTATCCCACTTATGATTAACCCCTATTGCAAGCGTCCGCAACTATAAAAGAAGTATTAAGGTAAACCTAACCACAGCATCAAACATATGGATCCAAATCAGCCCCTAACGAAGCAATGCATAAACTAGGGTTTAAGCTTCTGTCACTCTAGCAACCCATCATCTACTTATTACTTCCCCATGCCTTCCTCTAGGCCCAAATAATGGTGAAGTGTCATGTAGTCGACGTTCACATAACACCACTAGAGGAAAAGACAACATACATCTCATCAAAATATTGAACGAATACCAAATTCACATGACTACTAATAGCAAGACTTCACCCATGTCCTCAGGAACAAACATAACTACTCACAAAGCATATTCATGTTCATAATTAGATGAGTAATAATCTGCATTAAGGATCTGAACATTTGATCTTCCACCAAGTAAACCAATTAGCATCAACTACAAGGAGTAATCAACACTACTAGCAACCAACAGGTACCAATTTGTGGTTTTGATACAAGATTGGATACAAGAGATGGACTAGGGTTTTGAGAGGAGATGGTGTTGGTGCAGATGTTAATGGAGATTGACCCCCTCCCGATGAGAGGATCGTTGGTGATGACGATGGTGATGATTTCCCCCTCCCGAAGGGAAGTGTCCCCGGCACAACAGCTCCGCCAGAGCCCTAGATTGGTTCCGCCAAGGTTCCACCTCATGGCGGCGGAGTTTCGTCCCGTAAGCTTGCCCACGATTTTTTGCAAGGTAAAAGCTCTCATATAGTAGAAGATGGACACCGGGGGGCCACCAGGGGGCCCGGGAGACTGGGGGCATGCCCAGTAGGGTGGCCGCGCCCCCCCACCCTCCTGGATAGGGTGTGGGCCCCCTGATGTATTTCCACCGCTCAATAATTCTTATGAATTCCAAAAGTAGGTTTCGTGGAGTTTCAGGATTTTTGGAGCAGTGCAGAATAGGTTTCCATTGTTTGCTCCTTTTCCAGCCAGAATTCCAGCTGCCGGCATTCCCCCTCTTCATGGTAAACCTTGTAAAATAAGAGAGAATAGCCATAAGTATTGAGATATAATGTGTAATAACAGCCCATAATGCAATAAATATTGATATAAAATCATGATGCAAAATGGACGTATCAGTAATGGTGATGGAAACCCTAATTAAGCATGTATGCTAGCAAGCAACATGTATGTTATCAAGCAAGCAACATGAACTAGTGAATTGGTGTCATGTACACATGCTTAGACAGTCTGACAGCAAGCTAGACGAGTATATCATGAGCACCTTCAAAACAACTAGATGTTGCCACTAGTAAAGCATGAAACAACAGTACTTGCAGAAGTACAAAAGCAGATGAAAAAATTATTCTCAACTGCTCAATAGAGTTCCCGGACTTTGTAACAACAACAAAAAAAAGGCCAGAGGGCCACACGGGACGGCCTCTATGCTGATAAAGAAATGCTCATGTGAATCATGTAATTCCACTATAGCTTGGTGACTGAATACAACACCGTCTACTTAACACATATTGCTTTTGTGTTTGAGTACAAAAAGAATGCCATACCCACAAAAAAAGGCCATATCATGGGAGCCATAGAACAATATTACAACATCTTGGGCTAGCACAAGGCATCAGTTTCGATGAAATCCAAGGGGAATAAACTTCTGGTTTCATAGGGGTGAATCGTGATGATGACAACATTCACTTGGCCATACATCTCATCAGAGAGATACGGCATAAACATCAAGTTCAGAAACATCAGTGACACAGCGCCCCGCTCACAAGAGCGGGTAAACATGCCACGAACCAGACCAACGCACAAGCAGAATATAATCAAACACACAGCAAACCCACCCATAACCTCAAAACGGCAGGAATGGGCAGCATGAGAGGCCCTGAGGGGCAACTTCTCCAAGTGCTACTGATACAAGCTAAGTAATTAAATCATACACAAGCAACATGAACCAGAGGGAGGTCTTCCTCTAACCTCATCCACTTCCTCAGCCATCCCCATCCCCTAAAATCATGCACTTCCTCTCCATCAACATGAACCCAAAAACATGAGGGGGATCAAACAAACCACCAGGAGCTCCTAGATGAACATGAACAAGAACCACCAGGAGCTCGTAGATCGACCGAATCCTAACCCTAGATCGATTGAATCCTAACCCTAGATCGACCAGGAGGGGGATCTACCGAACCCTAGAAGATCGAGGGGAGAGGGGAGAGGAGAGGGGTACCTATCGCTGTCGTCGATCGTTGATGATGTGGATGATGTAGCCACCGTCACCGATGTAGTCACTGTCGTTGATGTAGTTGTAGCCGGGGCGGTCGATGTAGCCGTCGATGTAGCCGCCGTCGTCGAGGGGAGAGAGAAGGGTGGATTCGTCGTCGGGGAGGGCAGCGCACCGCGGTGTGGCGGCGCGGCGCGACGTTGTGGCGGGGCGGCACGGAGCAAGGGAGGGAGTGCTAGGGTTGTGTGGTGTGGAATGGGGAAGGAAGGGGAAATTTTGGGAGGGTAGGGGAGGGGATCCCGCGTGTTAGTGGGAGAGGGAGTGGTGGGTCCCGCCTGGTAGTGGGAGAGGGAGTGGAGGGAAATTTTGGGAGAGGGAAATTTTGGTGGAAATTTTGTTGTGAGAGGGAAATTCTTTTGGGTTTGGGGGCAGAAAAATTAGGGTTTTTTGTAAACTTTGTAGAAATCATGGTTAAAATCATACCGAATAGCTCAAGAAAACACCGGTATTGCAACTTTAGTATTTTTGCTAGTTGGTAGGCCACATTTGATGATGTGACGTGGAGGTCTCCCATTTTTTGAATTTTTTTGAATATTTTATGGTGTTTTCAAAAACCGGCCGATTTCGTCGCGGCGGCCGTCCGTGGCTAGGGTTTGAGTCGTGCCAATTTGTTGTTGATTCTTTGATGAAATGCGTGTGATTTTTGGCAAAAAAAACAAGCAAGCTATGGAGGACCAGCAGTTCAAATTCCAACCGGTCCCAACTGAATCGGCCGAAGGTGGTCTGAATGGACGGGAGTAGCTACGAGGGTCAGAAATGCATGCTTTTGGGCGACCGTCCATAAAATAGGGTCTACTTTGAGATAGACATGGAATGGCGCCGTTTGGGGTGACCCTCCTTGTAGCCGCTTCACGAAAAACGCATGTCTTTAGCATTCAAAAAATGAAAAAAGGTTTTTTATGTTAAACAAGTTGGAACCTCGCTTTGGTAACATTGTTTTGCATCATAAGACGGAGGCATGCACCAAATTTGGGCATATTATCAAAAACCATTCAATGGATTCGGCCATATCATTGCTAGTTTGGCTTGAAAGCCATAAATCTTCGTTCAAGGTAGGTCGTTTTTTAGAACACTTTTTCAAGAAAACGCAGGTATTGCAATTTTAGTATTTTTGCTAGTTGGTAGGCCACATTTGATGATGTGACGTGGAGGTCTCCCATTTTTTTGAATTTTTTACGGTGTTTTCAAAAACCGGCCGATTTCGTCGCGGCGGCCGTCCGTGGCTAGGGCTTGAGTCATGACAATCTATTGTCGGTTCTTTGATGAAATGCCTACCTGTGAAGCTAAAAATGATTTTTGACAAAAATAACGGGCAAGCTATGGAGGACCCGCAGTTCAAATTCCAGCCGGTTCCAGCTGAATCGGCCGAAGGTGGTCTGAATGGCCGGGAGTAGCTACGAGGGTCGGAGATGCATGCTTTTTGGCGACCATCCATAAAATAGGGTCTACTTTGAGATAAACATGGAATGGCGCTGTTTGGGGTGACCCTCCTTGTAGCCGCTTCACGAAAAATGCATGTCTTTAGTTCAAAAAATGAAAAAACGGTTTTGTTGTTAAACAAGTTGGAACCTCGCTTTGGCATCATTGTTTGCCATCACAAGACGGAGGCATGCGCCAAATTTGGGCATATTATCAAAAACTATTCAACGGATGTGGCCATATCATTGCTAGTTTGGCTTGAAAGCCATGAATCTTCGTTCATGGTAGGTCGTTTTTTAGAACACTTTTTCAAGAAAACGGCGGTATTGCAAGTTTAATATTTTTGCTAGTTGGTAGGCCACATTTGATGATGTGACGCAGAGGTCTCCCATTTTTTGATATTTTTTTAATTTTTTACTGTGTTTTCAAAAACCAGTCGATTTCGTTGCGGCGGTCGTCTGTAGCTAGGGTTTGAGTCGTGCCAATCTGTTGTCGATTGTTTACAGAAAACCTTGTTTAGATGACACTGTCATACTTGAGCATTAAACTTATATTGTTTCATAATGTTGTTGATTCTTAATGAACAATCTTAACGAAAAAACATGTTTTTGACAATCACAAAATGAAACTTATATTGTTTCACACATGAGCATGCACAATTTCATCTTTCATCCATGAGCATGCACAAAATATCAATTCCCATCAATTACCAAACTGAATATTCATAATTAAGAAACTGAATATTCATACTTAAGCATCCATAAGCATGCACAAAACTCAAACTAAGCTTGGCATTGCCACTTAACATTCCCACTTGATTTCTTAACATCTTCACTCGTTCTTCTCCTTATTCTCATTCATCATCCTGATGCGCTCAGAGTGGCAAATGCCGACGCAGATGTACTCCTATACCACAATTGGCATGGTCCTGTCACCCAGCTGTGGAATCGTCGGTGCCACTACCATCGTGAGGTCATCGTTAGGCACCACCATCGCAAGGTCAGCGTCCGGCACCACAATCGCGAGGTCGTCGTCAGCCACCACCATAGCAAGGTCATCGTCAGCCACCACCATAGCAAGGTCGTCGTCAGCCAGAATAGGTTGCACCTCCCCGCTCTGCTCCTCGTCATCCCTGCTCTGCTCCTCGTCATCCCCGCTCAGCTCCTCGTCATCCCCGCTCTTCTCCTTGTCATCCCCGCTGTTGCTCCCATTGCCTGGCCAAATGCAACAAAGTGTGAACATGGTGTTGTCATCGTGCTGGTAGAGGAAGTCAAAAGGACAGGAAGAAGAGAGGCAGAGAGCTTACTGGCATCGTCGTCGTGCTGGTAGTACATGCAGCACATGGTGTTGTCGAACATCTTCATGGTGAACATGGTGTCGCCGTCATAGCGGAAGACAAGGAAGTGCCCGAGCTGCAGCTCATGGGTGCCGGCGAAATGCTCCCAGCCGGGCCCGAAGTACATGTGGCCTTCGCCGTCGAACACCACCACCACATCCCACAGCCTGCGACGCCCGCTATCGGCCTCCTGCAGCTTCACTTTGCGGGGCTCACGGTCGGCGAGCATCTTCGCAAACTTGTCATGCAACCTCTGCAGTGAGGGTCAAGTAGTGGTTAATTGTGCCAATCAAGCACTAGACAGCAGAGTGATGATAAAAAAATGAGTGATGATAAATATACCTTCCTACTGCAAGATTTCTCAATTACGATCTCGAAGAACTCGAAACCTGCGAAACCAGCCATCTCACTTCTCTGAAAAGTAGCATTGTAAATTAAACAACATGATTGTACATAAATAGGAAACAAGAACTTCAAAACAGTAGAATATTTACTACATGTGTTTGCCAGGGCCTCAATTTTGAATACTAGTATAAATGGCAATGGCCTCAATTTGCTCCTACTCTATCTTGGCACAGGGGCAACGAGTAGAAGAAGAACATCAACATCAACAGCACCCATCAATATTTCTGATGGCAAAAACATCAACAAACACACAGACTTGAGCATGTGCACTCATAAATGTAATGTTTCTTGGCCACTAAGCTGGAGAAGAATGTAATGTTTCCATACTTGATCATGTTCAGTTTAAAAGAATATAAACAAGCAAGAATGCATGCATGCATATGAAAAGTTGGCATCTACTGCTGCTACTGCTCTGCCCATGTTCATGCAGGTCACTACACCTGCATATGCATGAAGCCCACTGCAGCACAAGACTTGACAACAAGAATAACCACAACTAGTAACAAAAGCAACACTCCTCATCATTTACATTCAGTTAATTACACAGCAACAACAACAGAATTCCTGTCAGCACTCCTCATCAGTTACATTCAGTTAATTACATAGCAACAGCAACAGGATTGTTGTATGCATGCTATGTTAATTGTTGTCAGCAGTCTGGCAACAGCAACAACATATTCACCACAGAATTCAACAGCAACAGAATTCAGTTAATTCAGTTAATTAACCACAGAATTCAACAGCAACAGAACAACATGTCTACCACACTATCTACCATAGAATTCAGTTAATTACACTGTCAGAAGTCTACCAGTTAATTGATGTCAGGTGACTATCAACAGCAACAGCATAGTATCTAACAACAATTCAACCACACTAGATCCACCAACAGATCATACTAAATCCACCAAGAACAATATGCCTAAATCCACCAAGAACAACTAGATGCCTAGTATGCATAACAAACCCTAGATTCTCAAACCCTAGAGCAGAAGAGAAAGGAGAGAGGATATGAAGCGGATGGCTTACCTACGCCGGAGTCCGAGGAGAAGTGGTCGCCGGCGGCGCAGGGCAAGCCACACGGGAGGCGTCGGACCAGCAGAGGCGCCGGGGAGGAGAAGGGGAGTCTGTCGCCATCACCTAAAATAGCACAAAAATTGTATTAACAAACACCCTAATCCAATCCTAGTCAAACCCTAATCCGGCGGCAAGAACCCTAATAAAATCAATGGAATCACCCTAATTTATCATAACAGTAGATAGGAAGAGGAAGAGGAAGAAGCCGGCGGATTCATACTTCAGGAGAGTCAGCAATGGAGAGAAAGGAAGGAGCCGGCGGCGGTGGTGGGAGAGGAAGAAGCCAGTGGTGGCGGAGAGGTGGATCCGGTCGAGTGGAGAGGAGGAGTGGAGAGGGGGAGTGGGGAAAAGAGTGGAGAGGAGGAGCGGGCCCAATTGTCAGCGAGTGGTTTGATATATTGAAAAGGGTGGGCATAGAGTACAAAACCAACAACCTCTTCCTAGCCCAGTGGTATTAACCAAGTGAAAGAAGCGCACGGTCGTGGCTTCAAGCCCCCGCTCGCGCATATTTTTTGGCCGCGCACCAATGTTTTCTGGGGAGTGGGTCGAGTGGGTAGAGTAGCAAACTGGCCCACTTGTTAGCGAGTGGGTCGAGTGGCCCACTTGTCAGCGAGGTATGAGTTGAATAATTGCCTGGTTTAACTATTTGAAAAGAGATGGCATAGATTAGAAGACCAGTAGCCTCTTCCTAGCCCAGTGGTAGAAACACAGTGAAAAGAGCGCACGATCGTGGGTTCGAGTCCGTGCTCGCGCATATTTTTTTGCTCACAGTGAAATGATGCAAAATTCAGTTACATCTTCTGTCCAAAATAGCTCTGACCAAAACATCTTCAGTTCAACAAAACATGAATTAAATAGTTCTGAAACTTGAACTAAACATCTTCAGTTCAAAACTACTAAATGATCACAAAAACAACATCTTCTGTCTGATCATTTTGCAATCTTTTGCATTACAAGGCAACATTTTGACAACATTACAAGACAACATTACTACACAGTCTCATGATCAGGATCAGGAACAGGAACACCAAAACTTCATTTTGCCTCTTCATTTTGTATCTTCAACCATCATCTACCTCTCCATCACTACACAGTCTCATGCATTTTGGGACCTAGACAATTTTAGTACAAAAACTACATCAGGATCACATCAATAACAACTGCCAAGGAGACAAAATAGCATTAGCTCACCAAGGAGACCAAATTTACCTTCGGTACTCATCATCGTCGATACAAAAACAAGGAAATCTATGCCAACTCCTATTTTTCTCATCATCACTACAATATTGCAGCATAGTATGATCAGTCCTGTTTTCCTCATCCTCGCTCTCATGTCCATCCGCTACCACCTTTCTTCTTTTCTTGATGCCTTCAACTGTTGCAGCATGAACGATCACACATTCCCGGTCCCTTCGCACTCTGCTTTCAACCGGAACTTCCATAGAGTCATTATCATCTTGCAACGGAACTTCCATAGAGTCATCATCTTGGTATGTTAGTCCACCATCACCAGGGCCCTTTTCCACTTCAGTTTCAGTCACACTCCACAAGTGTATGTGCTCAAAGTTTTGCACAACTCGCCATTTTCCGTGCAAAAGAGTGTCTGGCAGATAAAACACCATTGTTGCTTGTGTTGTTAGAATAAAGGGATCACTCTTATACCAACACCTTGCAGTGTTGATGCTTTTGAAGTGCCCATCATATTTGACAAAAAGAGTCTCTCTTCTTTTTGCTACCAAGCTCAAACCAGTCACAGTGAAATAAGACAACCGAGCGATGGATGCCTCCACTAGAGTTGTACTGTAACTCTACAATTCTTCTCAACTGACCATAGAAGTCAATGATCTCACGATCATGTGACCCCTCAGTGACGATTACACTATTTTGTGTCTTCCTTTTTTCCTCGTGGTCAACGGTGTGTTACCAGACACCGTCAGCAATGCATGTTGAATACACTCTCACTCGCTTATCTAGTAAGCATGCCAAAGCAAATAGATCATCACTGACCTTCTTCTCCTCATGCAACTTTCCAATCTGCACAAATAAACCATTTAGCAAACAATGGTATTTAACAATTGGTGAATAACACAAAAAACATCAATCAGGTGGCTAAAGATCTCACATGATTCTTAAAACAATTAGCAAACCCCTTGGCAACCCTTTTATCAACATTGATCTTGCTTTCTTCCTAATTTAACTCTTCCTTGCATTTCCTTCAATGCAAACAAAACATGTGAATTAAAACATTAGGATGGTGCCAACTCAAGCAAAAAAATATAATGAGTGCACAAGATATAACGTACTCGATATATGGTAGAACCTCGGCGCAATTGCTGAGCACATACAAAACCATCTTGTCATACTCATCACCAGCCTCCAAGTATTGTGAGGCTCCAAGAAAGTTCACACCACGGTTGAAAACAGAGACATCACCACTTTGCAAATCAGACCGCTCTCTATTTCTGCCCGGCCGGTTCCATCTTGTTTCCACATCGCCAAAGTATCTAGAGAAAAAAAGTCAAGCACTTGTCAACGACATATGCTTCAGCAATAGAACCTTCAGGTCTTGCCATGTTTCACACATAACGCTTACAAGTAACCAGCCTTCTTTCGATTGGGTACATCCAACAGTATTGCACAGGGCTAAGCATTGCCTCTTTTGGTAAGTGCACCGCCAAATGGACCATCACGGTGAAGGAAGCTAGAGGGAAAATCTTCTCGAGATTGCAAAGAATAATTGGGATTTCGTTTTCAAGTCTTTCCAGGACAGTTAACTTGAGTGTTTTGCAGCGCAGTTCTCTAAAGAAATTTCCCAGCTCAGCAACCGCTTCATATATATCCTTGTCCATGATTCCTCGGAGGCCCGCCGGTAAAATCCTTTGGAGGAGGATGTGGCAATCATGGGTTTTCAGTACTGAAAGCTTGAATCCATCAGAAGTAACACACTTTGCTAGGTTAGCAGCATAACCATCTGGAAATTTCACTGCTCTTAGGAATTCACAGAATGCAAGCTTTTGTTCTTTACTCATTGTATACCATGCTCGTGGCATTTCAAATGAATCTTCATCTTCGTTGTGCTATAGATGCAAATCTTCTCTTATGCCCATGTCCTCCAAATCAAGCCTAGAACTAACCGTGTCCTTTGTCTTCCCTTCAATGTTCAGAAATGTCCCTAGCAGATTCTCGCATATGTTTTTCTCAATGTGCATTACATCGAGATTATGCCTTAATTTTAGATCATCCTAGTATGGTAGGTCCCACAAACAAGACCTCCGGTCCCAACATTGACCTTCCTCACGCTTTCTTTTCTTCGCAAGCTTTCCTGGTCTCACATCTTTCACCTTTTCAAGTTGCTGCTCCAGCTCTTCTTTAGTGAATTCAGCTGGCTTGTCACGGGTTTCATTCTCACCATTAAAATATTTGCTTCTTCGCCAGTGATGGTTTCGGGGAAGAAAGCGGCGGTGCCCAGTATAGGAGATCTTGCTCCTTTTTCTCTTTGAGCAAGGGTCTTTCTCACAATGGAAACATGCCTTATAACCCGCTGTGATCCTCCCAAACAGAGTGTGCAGAGCCGGGAAATCATGGATGGACCATATGATTGCAACACGTAGATTGAACTTTTCTTCCGGACTCAAGGCATCGTATGTAGGTACAATAGTCCAGAGCTGGAGCAGTTCTTCTATGAGGGGCTCCATAAAGACATCAAAATCCTTTCCTGGAGACTCTGGACCCGGGATAAGCTATGACATCATGAAGTTGGACTGATCCATGCATGCCCATGGTGGCAGGTTGTACGGCACCACAAAAACTGGCCACATGCTATAAGACGTGCTCATGTTCCCAAACGGATTAAACCCATCTGTGGCAATGCCAAGTTTTATGTTCCTTGGATCTGCAGCAAAATCTACATGTATATGGTCAAACTCTTTCCATGCCTCTCCGTCCGCTGGATGGCTCAGCTCATTGTCCACAGGTTGCTTACCTCACGCGATGATTTCTTCGAGATGAACATCCGCTGCAGCCTTGGTATCAATGGAAAGTGCCTCGGTACCTTCTCTGGTATTGACTTCTTCCCATCAGCATCTTTCCACCGAGAGGCATTGCATTTTGGACAGTTGTCATGCTTTGCTAAATCCTTCCAAAACAAGACACGGTTATTTGGGCACACATGTATTTACACATAACCTAACACCAGCCTGTGGATTATGCTCAATGCTTCATCATAAGATCTGGGAACACAACTATTAGGGAATTGCAAGGTAAAAAGGCGGAGTATTGCGTTGAATGCAGCATTGCTAATCTGGTAGAAAGACTTGATGTGGAGTAACTTCACGGTGGAGGTAAATCTTGAAAATTTACCCCCTTCATGAGTTGCGCGCTTCGCCTCCTCTAACACCTTAGAAAACAACGAGTTATATCCATCAGCGCGATCTTCAGCATCGTACAAATCCTTCAATAGGCCAAGAATCCTATCATCTTCATGCCCATCCTCTTCCTCCAAACCAACATTATCTCGCAAAACCTTTTCCATGAAATCAATGCCAGCATCACCACCACCCATCATATGAGGGGCCTCTGTATCAGCTTCAAAATGTTGAGGTTGTCTGTCTAAAGGTTCTCCATGATATATCCATCTATCATATGTGCTGGACATCCCATTAAGAAGCAGATGATCTTCCACTCTTCCTTGAGCCATTCTTGAATGGTTGAGGCATTCGCAGCATGGGCAAAGAATGTGAGCATTGTTGGCAAAATTTGCCTGAACAAATGCCATGAAATCATCAACTCCTTTAATATGTTCTTTCGAAAACTATCGAACTCCTTTTCTAATCCAGCTTCTGTCCATCTGCCAAAGACAACGAATTGTTGCAACTTAGCAAATCAATCTAAGTGCATCAACATTAATTTATGAAAATGGATGGAAGTAATGGCACCCAACTTTATATGCTAACTCCCTAACCACAACATTCAGCTATTTCCAATTTCTCACTACTTTAGTCCAGTTCACATGGTTTAGTGATTTCACATGGTAGAAATAAAAAGCAGTTCGTAGGAATTACAGATTTCACATGGGAGAAAAGAAAAGCTAACAAAAACCTACTGGTTCACAAAAAACGGAGGTGGTTTACAAAGAACTACTGTGGTTAAACCACCAACAATAACAACATATGCTGCCACAAAGAACTATTGTGGTTAAACACCAACAATAACAACACTGCAAATTTACATGAATGACATTTCCTGATTGCATCAAATCTACATCAATGAGATTTTTCCTAGTTTCCATCAAGTCTACATCAATATTGATGTTCTTTAACATATTTGAGGCTGAAATTTCAGAGGTGTAACATCAAATCTACATCAACTCCCTTCATATTTTCCAAGTTTACATCAAATCTAAATAAACCTTAGGCTTGAACTTCAGAGGTGCGGATTATGACATCCACAAAACATTATGACATCCACGAAACTAGTTACATTGTCCAATGCTCACAAATTCAGATTAGACAAATTCAGTTTAGGAGCAAAGTTCAAAGTTCTGGAAAGTCCAAAGTTCTCTACATACCTATGATCAGATCAAACAAATTAAGTCCTATCAGTTCTCCACACAAACATTTCCTAGGATTCAAACAAAGTTCTCCCCTGCCCCTCAGCTAGTGTTGTAACAAGATCAGCATGAGAGGAGAGGGGTGCATACTGGGAGGTGTGTTCATCCCCTACCCCTCAGCTAATAAGATAATAAAACTCAAATTATCTCTCTCTTTCTCCCCTGCCCCTCAGTAGCATGCGCAACATAGGCTAGTGTTCATCAGCAGGCGCAACACAGGCAAATCTGAGGCGTGGGGGAGAGGAGGGGTGCATACGTGGGCGAGGTCTGCTTGCAGCGGAAGTGACTCCCCCATGCTCGGTGGTAGCGAGTCCCCCATGCATTGGCGAGGCAAGCGGCAAGGTCACCATTCATGTCATGGGCGAGGCGAGCGGCGAGGTCGCCATTCTTGTTGTGGTTGAGGCGAGCGGCCCCGGCAACACCACCGCCGGTCGCCGCCCCCGCCCCTGCCGGTTGCTTCCGCTGTAGGCACATGCCCTCTCCCCCGCTATCGCCTCCGCCATCGCCCGCCGCCACCTGGTCAGAAGACCTAGAAAAACGCCCGCCGCCACCTGGTCGTTAGACCTAGAGAAAACGCTAAGTGTTGCTCTGTTCGATGCCACCTAGTCGGAAGGACCCACTTGTCAATGATACAAGAGAGCCGTAGTTTTATATAATGTATAAACAAATTCCCATACATGAGCAACTATCCCTCTCTAGCCCAGCGGTAGCGAGCGAGCGAATCAAGCACGAGGTCATGGGTTCGAGTCCTGCCTCACGCATCTTTTTTGGGCGAATTAAGCTCTCGGGCACGCCTGTCAAATGGGTCCCGCCTGTCAGTGTGTGCCCCGCCTTTCTGTTGAATATTAACATTTAAGCAAAAATGTCACCTAGACAGTGACACATAAGAGAGGTTGCTGAGGTGGCTGCCTAATCATGCTAATGCATTCAAAATAAAGGGTAGTGACCATTTTATATTGGTCGTTATCAGCTAGACATGAGGCAGTGGACAGTGCTGCCAGCTTTACGACCATTTCCTCTAATGAAATTATGACCTTTTTGACCAAAATGGTCGTTATAGTTTAGGGTTTGCAGCCCCCCAGACAGCTTTTGACCAATTGGTCTAAATTGGTCATAAATTAATGACCAATTCTTCCAGGGTCACTAACAAAAGGTCACTAGTTGACATATTTCTTGTAGTGTTACGCCATTGATTTGTCTCCGTCAAAACAATTATCAGAAAAGTTGTACTGATAATACACGTATGGAGTTTAATAAGGTCATTATAAATAGGTGATATAAGTAAAGAATTTTAATGCATGTGAAACAGGTTATTCATAAGGTAGCTATGAATACTTCTTGTGAAAAAGCCTGTGTGACAATTCGGTCATAGTTCGCTCTGAGCCCTCCCCCTCCCCTCCGAGCGCCACAGGCCACACCGGCGGCGGCGGCCGCCTGCCCGCCACGGGTTGTGGCTACACCGCGCGGGATGGGTCCGCCGCGCTCGCCTCGCTCAAGCGCTAGTGGTAGCCCCAGGGCTTTCCCCCTAGATCCTGCGGCTCGTCGGTGGCTCCGGATCTGCATCGGCCTCCTGCTATCTCTCCCCAAGATCCGGTGCCCATTACCCGACTGCTCCTTCGAGGCGAGGGATCCGGCTATCCTCCATCTCCTGGCACCGGTGACCAGTCCGCCTTGCCTCTTCAGGACCGGCCAAGGCTTAAATCGATAGTAGTTGGGCCGGCCTCAGACATCAATGCCCCCTCCCAGGATTTGGGCGAGGGATGGACGGCGGTCTCTTCCCGGAAAATCCAGCAAGCAAGCCCGGATCAGCAGGAAAATAGACCGCGCCGGCAAAGCCATGCTTCGGACCGGCGTCGTGGCTTCAATGCGGATCCCGACCGCACTACCTTCTTAAGCCACTTCAAAGGGAAGTGCTTTCGCTACCTCAGCAAGCTTCATTGGCGTAGAGATTGTCGTGACCCGCTCTATTGCATCATCTATGAGCGCCCTGGGCATTTTGGTAGGGAGTGCCCGCAGAACCCCAAGAACGGCAACGGTGGTCGTGCAGTAGATAGGCTAGGCCCCCTCCATCAGCGTGCGCCAGTGCACCAGCGCATCCACTTCCCCTCGCCGCCAGTCCTGACGCCGCCCATGGAGCGCCAGATCCACCCCCACATCGATCCCTCGTGCCGTCCAAGGAACAGCTGCAAGGTGGTCCTCTCCACCCCGGCTCTGGAGCATTAGGTGGCCCTGCGGTGTCAGGCGGTCATGCTCACCGCGGTCGGGCAGGCCTAGGCGCACGCGATGAGCGCCATGGCGGTGGGCCGCTAGCTGGAGGCGCAGATGCGCATCCCGCCTCACCAGCTACGCATCACACGCCACCACCCGGAAGATTTCTTCATCGTCTTCGACCTGCCTGTGACAGCCTGGTTTTTGCCCTCTCTTCTTTGCCTGGTTTTTAGTTGGTTTGAATTTGAGTTTGGAGTTTTTGAACCTTTCATTTGGACTTAACCACTTGGGTACCCCTTGACTTTCACCCAAGTGCTTCAACTCCCTCTCAAACCATCACTACATCTCTGGTTCACCTCATAATATCATTTGGAATATTTTTCTTTAATGAAAAATATTCATTTTCCCCTCCAAAACCCTAGCTAGTTCAATGTGCTCCAAAGCAACCATAATTTTTCTTGCCCATAAAATCCTGAGAAAAATCCCAATTATTCTTTGAACCCTAGGGAACCTTTCTGAGAAAAAATATTTCATCACTCTTTGGAATATTTTGGCTACAGAAAATATTTTCATTTCTGGACAGAAATGGTAGTTTCTACAGCAACTACCATTTTACTAGCTCCATTGTAGCTGGTTTTTCTTGTGCATCTTCACCTTAGTAAGTGTTGGCTAGCCTCTAAAGCCCAGCCCTCAACTCCCTGTGGTTTGACCATAGTAAACCTCCAAAGTTACTGTCCAGAAACTTACCTGGAGTGTAAACTCATTACTACTGCACCTGGAACCCAACCCAATCGTAGTAACACTCAAAACTACCACAGACTACATGCCAGACATGAAGTTTGCGCTTAGGTTGGCCTGATGCCATAGTTCACGCGGTGACCGCGTTCTTCCAGGTGTGATGGCAAGCAAAACATGCGCTCCGAGTCCCACCGAGCGCTCTGTTGCGCGCGTGCTAGCTGCCCAGCCTACCCGAGCGTGCTAAACCATGCCACCAACACCGTCTCCACTCACTTAACTACGCCCTAGCACTCGCCGACGCCAGAGCTCGCCGTAGCGGGCACGGGCATGGTCTGGCCAACGCCACAGTGCACGGCGCACTGTGCTCGTCGTCTTCCTCTCGCCCATGTGCTCGTCCGCGCTCGCCAACAGTCCCCGCGTGAGCTACGTCTTCTTCCCCCTCTCTCTCTCTAACGTCGTTCGTCCCCGGGCGCCATGGATAGGTGTCCTCTGGCGGAACCCGAACACCCCCTTGCCGCTCGCCTATAAATACGGCCATCCCCAGCCTCCTCGAGCACCCCACTCCACTCCCACACATTCCACAAGCTAGTAGATAGCCGTAGCACGGCCGGGCAGGCCACGGGCCGCCGTCCCCGAGCTTGAGCTCGCCGGCGATCCCCTCGGGTCGTCCCCGCAGATGCAGCCCCTCCCAGGCCAGGGCAACCCTTCCAGGGCCTCCACCACTCTTCGGTGGTGCCGTTCCGTCTGGTTGGAGCCCCTGGAGTCGCCCATAGCCATCGTCATCTTCGTCTGCGGCGACCGCTGCCCTCTGCTTCTGCTGGAGAGGCTGTTTCCAGCGCCGTCCGACCACCCCTAGTCATCCTACGGGTACGGGCATGTGCGCCTTCGTCTTCTCTCTCGATCCCTCTCGTTTTGGCCCAAGAGCCCTTCCCGCCGGCATGCGCTCCGGTGAAGCCTCGCCGCCCCTTGTTTCCCCCTCACCCTCCTCCTCACCTGACTAGCGGGGCCCGCTAGTCAGCCACTCTGTACGCGCATGAAGCGGTACGAGTGGTGGTGCCTTGGTCTTTTACGCCTTCGACGTCACCCCCCCCCCCGGCAGTCTGTTTAATTTTAATGCAAAATTCATTTAAATCTAGAGAGCTTCAAACAGCCACAACTTTTTATCTGTAAGTCCAAATGCATTGATTCTTTTTGCATTCTGTTCTTTGTCCAAAAATCTAGCAGCTCACAAAAGTTGGGATTTTTACCTGCTATGTAGATTTTCTGGTGAATTTCAGAAGGTTTCTTGATGATTTCTTTTTGTGTTTTTATTTATTTTCAGAAGAGCAGGCTTGTCTTGAGGATCACCAGGAGGCTTGTGAACCTCGTCTGCACTAAGGCAAGCCACAGCAACATTTTCATCGTGCCACTTCAATATTTGTGATTTTCTACTTGAACAAATGATTATTCATGCATTTAAATTATTAATATGTTAATTATATTCTGTTAGATGCTTGTTATAGTAAATATGCTTGATTTACAGAAAGTTTGAAGTAACCTTAGTTGGTAAACTAACAATGATTTAGTTATCGTGTGGTGAAAGATAATATGGTTATTGTCACACCCTAGCTAGTCATGCATCAGAGTGTGTGCATCATGTTTAAAATTCCATTTAATTCTGAAATGGGGATTTGTGAAACCCTCAGAATCATTTTTGAAAAATGACCCAAATAAAAATCTCTCCAAAAGGGTCCAAGAAAATGCTCATGTTGCTCTCTGAAAATATTGGACAGAGATAAAAATCAAACCAATATTTTTAAGAGTTCATAGGTATTTATTTTGGGCATTTGGAATTAATGCATAAATATTTGCATTGGAAATATATTAGTTATATATATTAATATATGTCCAAAAATTATGCCACCTGTTGGGGAGCTCTGGAATAATATATCTAGCTCCTGCAAAAATTGGCATAAGGTTATAAAATGGTTTAATATTTTATTTAAATCAAAACAAATGTCAGAAATTAGAAAACAGAAATAAATAAAAGGGAGAAGCTTACCTGGGGCTCCTCCCTGTGCAGCCCAGCCAGCTGGCCGGCCCAGCCAGCAGGCGGCCCAGCCCGTCTCCCTCCTCTGTCGTCTTCGTCCCGACAGAGGGAGGGGAGTGCGCCTGGCGCGCGCACGCGCCACCGCGCCATGCCACCTGCTCGCCTACCTGCCTACCCTCCCCTCCTCGTCTGGATGGCCTGGAATGACGCCACGCCATCCCCCGTTCTCTCTCACTCTCCCTCGGTGCTTCCCCTCCTCTCCCTCGCTCTCTCTCTCACGGTCGAACACCACCATCGCCGCCGTTCGCCATAGCAGCCGTCACCGGCCACCCCTCGCCCCTCCGCTGAGCTCAGGAGCTCCACCGCGACCCCCTCTTCCTCCCCACCAAGCCAAGCCCCTCCGGAAGCCCTGCATCGCCGCCCACGTCGCCGTTCCCCTCCACGGCCACCGGAGATCGTCGCCGTCGATTCGAGAGCTACCGGACGTCCCCGAGCCCGCTAACCATCCCTGCAGCTCCGCGGTGAGCTGCTGACCCGATTCCCCCTTGCCCCGTCGTCCCTAGCATCCTGTAGTTGTCGTCCCTTTGAGCTCCGAAGCTCGCCGCCGCCGTGCCTCGTCGCTGCCGTGGCTGGAGCCATTGTAGCTCAAAGCCGAGCACACCATCGTGCTCCACACCTCACCAGGAGCACGTAGCACGCACCAACGCCTCCCCTAGCGCCTTGCGTCGCCTAACCCACCGTTGGCCGAACTCCGGCCGCCGCTCACGAGCTCGCCGTCGTCGGTACCGGCCACCTCAGGCATGGCCACCACCACCGTTCGACGCGCGGGAGCAAGGGCTCTCCAACGAGCCCAAGCACGGCCTCGCCCGTGCCCTGTAGCGCGTTTCCGCATCGCGCCGCCGTCTCGGGCCTCGTCGGCGTCATGTCGCCGGTGGGGTTGACCTGTTTGACCTGGGGTTTGACCCCCCCAGGGTCACTGACGCGTGGGCCCCGTCGGCCAGGTGGTCAGATTAGTGCTAATCACTGTTAGTTAACCCCCTGACACTGACCAGTGGACCCCAGCGCCACTAATTCCTGTCACTGTTAAACCCCCCTGTCACTGACGTGTGAATCCCACACGTCAGGTTTGACCCCAGCCAGCCGCAGTTGACCGCTGACGTCATGCTGACGTCATGCTGGCGCAATATATATATTTCTGGATTTAATTTAAATCAGGAAATTCCAGAATATTATTTAAACTTCAAAAATTCATAACTTTTATTCTGTAACTCCAAATTAGACAAATTATATATGAAAAATGATCAGAAAAATCCAATCTATCCATCTGTACTATTTTCATGCATGATCAAACAAGTTAAATTGATGTTTTAAGCAGAATAAGGAAAAGCACTCTAAAAGGCCATGTTTGAGTTTGAAATTTGAATCTTTGATTCAAATTTGTTCAAACCCTTCTGGTTTTAGTTGAATTAGCCCAACACATTCCTATTGCCATGTTTCATGCATGCATCATATTGTTGCACATTGTTTGGTGATGGTTGTGTATCGGTGTCCTTTACGATAGGTTCTGCCTCCGAGGAGTACCGTGATTACCCTAACGAAGAACCGTACCAGTGCATCGAACCATCAGGCAAGCAACCAACCATTTGATCATATCGATACAATCCCATGTTCTCGCTCCTGCTCTCTTTTACTGCATTAATACAACGCGTTTCAAACTGCTGTGTGCTACGGTAGTTGAACCCATTTCCTCTGCATGACCTGTCATTGCCACAGTAACTAGATGAAACCCACTAGCATGTGTAGGAGTTGTATGAGCCATATGTATGTGTTGTTCCTACCTTGCTATGCCTGCTATGCTTAGAGTCGTGTCAGGTCTGGTTCATCTGGGTGATGGACTAGAGTGAAATGATTATGTCGGTAATGAGAGTGGTGTGGTGAACACGATTTGGTAAAGGTATCGATGAGAGGCCATGTAGGAGTACATGGTGGGTTGTTTCATTGAAGCCGACCTTAAGCACTGAGATCTGTATGTGTGATTTAAGATACATCTACTACCATGCATTGGGCCCGAAACCAATGGACCCTCTCGGCTTCTTATTCACCCTAGTTCTCCGTCCAGGAGTTGCAAGTAGTTTCTGGTGTTTGTAGCCTACTGGAGGCCGTGGACAGCGCTGACCATAGGGGTGGGCTGTGATGCGGTAGGTACGTGGCCGGGTGTACCGAATACCCGTTAGGTATCTCGGGAACCCTGTTCACATCGTTCGGGGCCGTATGGGAAACCTCGGCCCGACTCCCTGCGGATGGAACCTGAATAGGCGATAAACCTGGACTGGAGGCTTAGGTGATTAGGTAGGTCGTGGCCGACACCCACGTTGGGCTTCCGCTTGAAGGTTGCCGAGTACACGTCGTGTAAACGACGGTAAGTGGTGAGAGCGTGTATGAAGAAGTACACCCCTGCAGGGTTATCATAATCTATTCGAATAGCCGCATCCGCGGTAAAGGACTACTTGGTTGCCTATACAGTTCATAGACAAGTAAATGGAAACTGCTAAAAGCGTCAAGATAAGTGTGAGTGCGGAGGATGGCTCTTCCGTAGGAAGACGGAGGCGGATCCTCGGTAGTGTATTGAAGTGGTGAGTAGTGGACTCGTGTGCGCAAAACCATTTCAAGTTGGAGTATCGTAGGATAGTCTAGCCAAGAGTCAAAGCTGGCTTGCTGCAATAACTCCACCAACCCTTCTTGATAATATGCATGTATGTAGGATCTGATGTAAGTCTTGCTGAGTACCTTTGTACTCATGTTGCTATAATTTACATTTTTACAGAAGACACTGCAACCCCTTCTGATGGGTTCTATGTAGACTTTGACATCAACGAGTAGGCTAAAGGCCCAGGTGGTGACCCTGAGCTTGTGAAGGACCACGTAGTATAGCTAGGCTTTCCAAGCCTCTTTTATTTTACTAGTTGTCTGTACTCAGCCAATGTACTTCCGCTGCTGGTTTGTATGACTGTATGACTTGTATGTTGGGTCGTGAGACCCGTACCTTTGTGTATGTTATGTATGGCTCCCTGAGCCTTAAATAAAGTACTTATGTCGTAGAGTCATGTTGTGATGCTTCGTTGTATTTGCACATATCGAGCATATTGTGTGTATGATTGAAATGCTTGGTATGTGTGGGATCTGACTACCTAGTTGTTTATCTTTAGTAGCCTCTCTTACCGGGAAATGTCTCCTAGTGTTACCGCTGAGCCATGGTAGCTTGCTACTGCTCTGGAACACTTAGGTTGGCCGGCATGTGTCCTTCTTCGTTCCTGTGTCTGTCCCTTCGGGGAAATGTCACGCATTGAGTACCGGAGTCCTGTTAGCCCGCTACAGCCCGGTTTACCGGAGTCCTGCTAGCCCAGTGCTACAGCCCGGACCCACTTGCTGATGACCGACACGTTCGAAGCTGGGTCATGGATGCCTGTCCCTGTAAGTCTGTGCCACTTTGGGTTTACGACTAGTCATGTTAGCCCGGGCTCCTTATCATATGGATGCTAGCGACACTATCATATACGTGAGCCAAAAGACGCAAACGGTCCCGGGCAAAGGTAAGGCGACACCCGTGGGGATACCGTGCGTGAGGCCGCAAAGTGATATGAGGTGTTACCGGCTAGATCAATGTGACATCGAGTCGGGGTCCTGACAGCGTTGGCATCAGAGCCGGACTGCCTGTAGGTTCTCCAAGCCAAACTGGTCGATGTTGAGTCTAGAAATTCTTTAGTGATATGTAGGGGAATTGTTTGTGGGTTGGTACGTAAGGCTCTTTTTACTCCTTTATCTTATGACATTCTGATCTGAGTCAGTCCATTCTTCCACCGTTGTTAAGGAATTAGGACCTATTCTCTCTATCAGGATCACGTGTTACTAATCAGTAGTACCTTATAGGTATGATGAATACAAGTCTAGTTCAGCTCTTCTACCATATTATGTTGTTAGGATGGTCTCAGAACTTTGATATGATGATGTTGAGTGTGTACGAAATCCCTTGTCAAATGTCTCAAAATCCTTCTTGAGCATTTACAGCTGTTATGCTGCCGAAATTTTGCTAGAAATTCTAATGCCTTTGCATTATGATTGTGCTTTCAGATGGCCACTCGCGACCTCAATCAAGTGGTTCGCCTGACTCGATGCCTAGATGTACCCGGCCATACTGCCAAGTTGGTCAGGGTAATGACTGAGGCTGGATACCGCTGGTATCCTGAGTACACGGTCGAAGAGCAATTCCGAGACTTTAATCAAAGCCAGTATCTCTGCACTGTCAGGATATTTCCATCTTATCCTGGATCCACCGAGCCCCTTCACTGCTCCTATGGACTCGGGGTTACCATTGAGATGGCTGTGCAGGACGCCGCCTACTCTATGATGACCATCATGCGAGTCAGATCTGGACTATTTCGGGACTCTGATTTCCGGTATATGCCAGGATCACTTCCGGGAGCACAAGGGTATCTCCAGGCTATCTATGCTGACCCCACCCAGGAGGATTCACGGACTCGCACCACTGGTGAGATGCTCGAGGATAAGGACCGTGAAAATCGGGCCTTGAGGTTAGAGCTTTTCAATACCCGTGCTGACCATTGGGCCACATTCACTCGGTTCGCACCGGCGGTGCAAGCTGGATATTCGGATATGCGCGATCTCTATCCTGTGAGATCTGCTCTGCCAGACGTGATGGGTTGGCGTGATGTAGGAGGCATCACCCCACCTCGCGGTCCCCGCAGGCCACCGTCTGTTGGTCCAAGACCTCATCCTAGCCCCTATGGTCCACAAGCTCCGCGAGATCGTCTGTTTCCGGATGATCATGTTGAGCTTCCAGGCTATGGAGGTGACTTCTACGAGGACTACTACGGATCGGTCTGAGTTAGTGGTAGTATCACTAGTTCGCACTAGGTGTGTCGTCTATCGTCCCACGTGACTCGTGGGATATGACCTAGTTTGTACTCTTTTCGGAGGTGTAGAAAAATAATGTATAGGAGCTTGGGATGCCTCCGATGAGATGTAATCCTCTTTTCACCGTAATAGTACTTTGTTTGGTCTTGTACTAAACCATGTATGGTGTGTATGACGATGGAATAAAAGAAGCAGTTTCTGTATCTACCATGTCATACGGATGATCATCTTGCATTCCGAGTTATTCCCTACATTTTGTATCCTATGTCAGAATTTTATCATCCTGACTAAATCATTGTCTTGTTTACCTAGGATGGTCAACACGCGCACTAACCCTGCTCCTCAAGAGCAGGCCGAAGGCAGTGAAGTCAGGGATGCAAATCTGCCCCATCCTCCTTCCCTAGCCGAGGTTATGATGGAAGCTGAGAGAAACAAGCGGGAGACCAACCGTTTGTTGGAGCGTATTGAACAGAACACGGCACACCATCAGAAGACTAACGTGGTGTCACTCAGTGATTTTATCAAATTACATCCACCCACGTTCCACCAGTCCATCGAGCCTCTCGACACTGATGACTGGCTTCGCAGTATCGCTCACAAACTGCGTTCCGCGCTGGTAGCGGAGGCTGACAAGGTCACCTTTGCTGCATATCATCTTGAAGGCCCCGCCAGTCTATGGTGGGAGAATTATGGAGCTATGCGCCCAGCGGGCCATGTCACTACTTGGGCTGAATTCAGCGAGGCTTTCCGTGAACATCACATTCCGGAGGGTCTCATGGACCGTAAACGTGAGGAATTTTGCAGTTTCACCCAAGGCCGACTCTCTGTGGATGCTTATAGCAGGGAGTTTGGTAACCTCGCACGATATGCAACCGAGGAAGTGTCTACTGACGCCAAGAAGCAAGCAAGGTTCCGTAAGGGCCTTAGTCCTGAGCTTCGCCGTGACCTCCGTCTGCATGAGTGCACATCTTTTCAGAAACTTGTCAACAAAGCCATCAGTGCTGAAACTGGTCAGACTGACTATGACGCAACACGCAAGCATGGCCGTGACATGGGTTCCTCATCCGGTGCTGGTCCTCAGAAGCGCCGCGTATGGGTACCCAACACCGCCCTGCCACCCAGGTTCACACCGAGGCCATCTTTCCAGGCGCCTCGCCCTGTTCAACAGTCTGTTCCAGCCAAGCCCTATGGGGGTCCCACCAACAATGCTCCTCCACGTACCAGTTCCGTGACTTGTTTCAAGTGTGGGGAATCTGGCCACTATATGCGTGAGTGTCCCCAGACCAACCCCAACCAGTCTGCTAAAGCTGTTGGCCGTGGCAAGCCGACAGGGAAAGTGTTCCACGCCAAGCCGGTCACCGCTTCACGCGGCCATGTCAACTGTATCTCTGCCGAAGAAGCTCAAGAGGATCCCAACGTCGTTCTCGGTACGCTTCTTGTTAACTGCCACCCGGCATCTGTTCTTTTCGATACAGGAGCCTCTCACTCATTTATATCCGAGAACTATGCTCGTTTGCATAACACCGCATTCTGTGACATGCCATCCACTATGGAAATTTCTACTCCTGGTTCTAGATGGCAGACCTCTAGGGTAAGTTATGGAAATGAAATCCAAGTCGACAGACTTGTTTTCCTTGCATCGTTGATAGCCCTTAAATTTTCAGATATTAATATCATTTTGGGTATGGACTGGATGTCAGCTCATCATGCCAAAATAGATTGCTTCTCTAGGACTGTTCAACTCACTCATCCTTCGGGGAAGATAGTCAATGTCTTGACCCGAATAGCCAAGCGACAATTATATTCTCTTAACGCCAGCCCTTTGCCAGACCTTGAGGACATTCCGGTAGTCCGTGACTTCCCGGATGTCTTCCCAGAGGAATTGCCAGGTGTTCCACCTGACAGGGATGTTGAGTTCGTAATAGACCTCATCCCAGGAACCATTCCGATTGCTAGAAGACCTTATAAGATGGCACCCCTAGAACTAGCTGAGCTTAAGAAACAACTCGATGAGTCCTTGAAAAAGGGTTTCATCCGCCCTAGTTCATCTCCGTGGGCTTGCCCCGTCCTATTCGTCAAGAAGAAGGATGGTACGGACCGGATGGTTGTAGATTACCGACCTGTCAATTTGGTCACAATCAAGAACAAATATCCGCTTCCCAGGATCAACGACATGTATGATCAGCTCGCTGGATCCTCAGTCTTCTCCAAGATGGATTTGAGGTTGGGCTACCATCAAATCAAAATCAGAAACGGGGACATTCCTAAAACGTCCTTTGTTACTCGTTATGGGCAATACGAGTACACCGTCATGTCCTTCGGATTAACCAACGCTCCAGCCACTTTTTCTCGGTTAATGAACTCAATCTTCATGGAGTATTTGGATAAATTCATCGTTGTTTACCTCGATGATATACTCATCTACTCCAAGAACGAGGAAGAACATGCCGAACATCTAAGGCTAGTGTTGCAGAAACTTCGAGAGCATCGCCTTTATGCCAAATTTTCTAAATGTGAATTCTGGTTGTCAGAGGTGACCTATTTGGGTCATGTAATATCTGGTAAAGGTATTGCTGTTAACCCTGAGCGAGTTCAAGCCGTCCTTAATTGGACTCCACCCGAATCGGTCAAGCAAGTTCGGAGTTTTCTGGGCTTAGCAAGCTATTGTCGTCGCTTTGTCGAGAACTTCTCCAAAGTTGCCAAACCTCTAACCGAACTCCTCAAGAAAGATAAGAAGTTCGAATGGACTCCACAATGTGAGCACAGCTTTCAGGAACTGAAAAGACGCCTGACTTCTGCTCCCGTACTGGTACCGCCAGACTTCTCCAAGGACTTTGTTATCTACTGCGACGCCTCGCGACAAGGACTAGGTTGCATTCTCATGCAAGATCGACACGTAATTGCCTACGCTTCACGGCAATTGCACCCACATGAGGAGAATTATCCTACTCATGATCTAGAGCTTGCAGCCGCAGTCTATGCACTTAAGACCTGGCGACATTACCTCCTCGGTAATCGTTGCGAAATATTCACTGATCACCAAAGTCTGAAGTACATTTTCACCCAACCGGATCTGAATCTCAGGCAAATACGTTGGGTTGAGTTGATCAGAGACTTCGACTTAGGAATAACCTACACCCCAGGGAAAGCCAACGTCATGGCTGATGCGCTAAGTCGTAAATCTTATTGTAACAACCTGATGTTACAACAAAGTCAACCGCTTCTCCATGAGGAATTTCGGAAGCTTAACCTTCACATTGTACCTCAAGGTTTTCTTTCCACCTTGGTGGCAAAACCTACCCTTACGGATCAGATTATCAAAGCACAGAAGGTAGATTCGGGAATTTCCCGCATCAAGAGGAACATCCAGAAAGGATTTGCGAATTGCTTCTCCATTAATGATCAAGGGGTCGTATACTTCGGGAATCGACTAGTGGTTCCCAAAGTGCGAAACCTGAGGCGATTGATCCTTAAGGAAGCTCATGAATCTCCTCTCACCATTCATCCCGGTAGTAATAAGATGTATCAGGACCTACGCCAGAGGTTCTGGTGGACTAGGATGAAGAGAGAAATTGCTCAGTATATTGCTAATTGCGACGTCTGTCATCGTGTAAAAGCAGAGCATCAACGGCCTGCTGGCACCCTTCAACCCTTAGCTATTCCTGAATGGAAATGGGATAAAATTGGTATGGATTTCATCACCGGTTTTCCCAGGACCAAGAGAGGGAATAATGCTATTTTCGTCGTTGTCGATCGTCTTTCCAAAGTAGCCCATTTCTTACCTGTTCGTGAGAGTATAACCGCTAGTCAGCTGGCAGACTTATACATCTCCCGAATAGTGTCCCTCCATGGTGTTCCTTTGGAAATCAACTCGGATCGAGGAAGTCTTTTCACCTCTCGATTTTGGGAAAGTTTCCAAAATGCTATGGGAACCCGTCTCTCCTTTAGCACCGCTTTCCACCCTCAGTCGAGTGGTCAAGTGGAACGCGTCAATCAGATTCTAGAAGACATGCTTCGAGCCTCTGTTATCTCATTCGGAATGGACTGGGAGAAGTGCCTTCCATTTGCCGAATTCGCTTACAACAACAGCTATCAATCTAGCTTGGGTAAAGCCCCTTTTGAAGTTCTCTATGGACGACGGTGTCGAACACCCCTTAACTGGTCAGAGACCGGGGAAAGACAATTCTTTGGCCCGGACATGATTCAGGAAGCAGAAGAACAAGTTCGTATCGTTCGTGAAAAGTTGAAAACAGCCCAATCTCGTCAAAAGAGTCAATATGACTGAAAACATAAGGCTATGACTTTCGAGGTTGACGAGAAGGCTTATCTTCGGGTCACCACTCTGAAGGGAACCCATCGTTTCGGTATCAAAGGCAAATTGGCTCCTCATTACATTGGACCTTTTCGCATTCTCGCCAAACGAGGAGAAGTTGCCTACCAGTTGGAACTACCTCCGCACCTCTCCAGAGTCCACGATGTCTTCCACGTTTCTCAACTCAGGCGTTGCTTCTCGGATCCTATCCGTGGAGTGGACCACGAAACGCTTGATCTCCAAGATAATCTTACATATCGAGAGTACCCCATTCGTATTCTCGATCAGGCCGAACGTACCACCCGACGTCATAATATCAAGTTTCTCAAGGTTCAATGGTCGCACCATTCTGCGGATGAAGCAACTTGGGAAAGGGAGGATCGTCTTCGACTCGAGTATCCCGCCTTCTTCCCGGAGGAACCCAAATCTCGGGACGAGATTCTTTTGAGTGGGGGTGAGTTGTCACACCCTAGCTAGTCATGCATCAGAGTGTGTGCATCATGTTTAAAATTCCATTTAATTCTGAAATGGGGATTTGTGAAACCCTCAGAATCATTTTTGAAAAATGACCCAAATAAAAATCTCTCCAAAAGGGTCCAAGAAAATGCTCATGTTGCTCTCTGAAAATATTGGACAGAGATAAAAATCAAACCAATATTTTTAAGAGTTCATAGGTATTTATTTTGGGCATTTGGAATTAATGCATAAATATTTGCATTGGAAATATATTAGTTATATATATTAATATATGTCCAAAAATTATGCCACCTGTTGGGGAGCTCTGGAATAATATATCTAGCTCCTGCAAAAATTGGCATAAGGTTATAAAATGATTTAATATTTTATTTAAATCAAAACAAATGTCAGAAATTAGAAAACAGAAATAAATAAAAGGGAGAAGCTTACCTGGGGCTCCTCCCTGTGCAGCCCAGCCAGCTGGCCGGCCCAGCCAGCAGGCGGCCCAGCCCGTCTCCCTCCTCTGTCGTCTTCGTCCCGACAGAGGGAGGGGAGTGAGCCCGGCGCGCGCGCGCGCCACCGCGCCACGCCACCTGCTCGCCTGCCTGCCTGCCCTCCCCTCCTCGTCTGGATGGCCTGGAACGACGCCACGCCATCCCCCGTTCTCTCTCACTCTCCCTCGGTGCTTCCCCTCCTCTCCCTCGCTCTCTCTCTCTCACGGTCGAACACCACCATCGCCGCCGTTCGCCATAGCAGCCGTCACCGGCCACCCCTCGCCCCTCCGCTGAGCTCAGGAGCTCCGCCGCGACCCCCTCTTCCTCCCCACCAAGCCAAGCCCCTCCGGAAGCCCTGCATCGCCGCCCACGTCGCCGTTCCCCTCCACGGCCACCGGAGATCGTCGCCGTCGATTCGAGAGCTACCGGACGTCCCCGAGCCCGCTAACCATCCGTGCAGCTCCGCGGTGAGCTGCTGACCCGATTCCCCCTTGCCCCGTCGTCCCTAGCATCCTGTAGTTGTCGTCCCTTTGAGCTCCGAAGCTCGCCGCCGCCGTGCCTCATCGCCGCCGTGGCTGGAGCCATTGTAGCTCAAAGCCGAGCACACCATCGTGCTCCACACCTCACCAGGAGCACGTAGCACGCACCAACGCCTCCCCTAGCGCCTTGCATCGCCTAACCCGCCGTTGGCCGAACTCCGGCCGCCGCTCACGAGCTCGCCGTCGTCGGTACCGGCCACCTCAGGCACGGCCACCACCACCGTTCGACACGCGGGAGCAAGGGCTCTCCAACGAGCCCAAGCACGGCCTCGCCCGTGCCCTGTAGCGCGTTTCCGCATCGCGCCGCCGTCTCGGGCCTCGCCGGCGTCATGTCGCCGGTGGGGTTGACCTGTTTGACCTGGGGTTTGACCCCCCCCCAGGGTCACTGACGCGTGGGCCCCGTCGGCCAGGTGGTCAGATTAGTGCTAATCACTGTTAGTTAACCCCCTGACACTGACCAGTGGGCCCCAGCGCCACTAATTCCTAATTAGGATTAAATTAACCCGGTTAAACCCCCCTGTCACTGACGTGTGGATCCCACACGTCAGGTTTGACCCCAGCCAGCCGCAGTTGACCGCTGACGTCATGCTGACGTCATGCTGGCGCAATATATATATTTCTGGATTTAATTTAAATCAGGAAATTCCAGAATATTATTTAAACTTCAAAAATTCATAACTTTTATTCTGTAACTCCAAATTAGACAAATTATATATGAAAAATGATCAGAAAAATCCAATCTATCCATCTGTACTATTTTCATGCATGATCAAACAAGTTAAATTGATGTTTTAAGCAGAATAAGGAAAAGCACTCTAAAAGGCCATGTTTGAGTTTGAAATTTGAATCTTTGATTCAAATTTGTTCAAACCCTTCTGGTTTTAGTTGCATTAGCCCAACACATTCCTATTGCCATGTTTCATGCATGCATCATATTGTTGCACATTGTTTGGTGATGGTTGTGTATCGGTGTCCTTTACGACAGGTTCTGCCTCCGAGGAGTACCGTGATTACCCTAACGAAGAACCGTACCAGTGCATCGAACCATCAGGCAAGCAACCAACCATTTGATCATATCAATACAATCCCATGTTCTCGCTCCTGCTCTCTTTTACTGCATTAATACAACGCGTTTCAAACTGCTGTGTGCTACGGTAGTTGAACCCATTTCCTCTGCATGACCTGTCATTGCCACAGTAACTAGATGAAACCCACTAGCATGTGTAGGAGTTGTATGAGCCATATGTATGTGTTGTTCCTACCTTGCTATGCCTGCTATGCTTAGAGTCGTGTCAGGTCTGGTTCATCTGGGTGATGGACTAGAGTGAAATGATTATGTCGGTAATGAGAGTGGTGTGGTGAACACGATTTGGTAAAGGTATCGATGAGAGGCCATGTAGGAGTACATGGTGGGTTGTTTCATTGAAGCCGACCTTAAGCACTGAGATCTGTATGTGTGATTTAAGATACAGCTACTACCATGCATTGGTCCCGAAACCAATGGACCCTCTCGGCTTCTTATTCACCCTAGTTCTCCGTCCAGGAGTTGCAAGTAGTTTCTGGTGTTTGTAGCCTACTGGAGGCCGTGGACAGCGCTGACCATAGAGGTGGGCTGTGATGCGGTAGGTACGTGGCCGGGTGTACCGAATACCCGTTAGGTATCTCGGGAACCCTGTTCATATCGTTCGGGGCCGTATGGGAAACCTCGGCCGGACTCCCTGCGGATGGAACCTGAATAGGCGATAAACCTGGACTGGAGGCTTAGGTGATTAGGTAGGTCGTGGCCGACACCCACGTTGGGCTTCCGCTTGAAGGTTGCCGAGTACACGTCGTGTAAACGACGGTAAGTGGTGAGAGCGTGTATGAAGAAGTACACCCCTGCAGGGTTATCATAATCTATTCGAATAGCCGCGTCCGCGGTAAAGGACTACTTGGTTGCCTATACAGTTCATAGACAAGTAAATGGAAACTGCTAAAAGCCTCAAGATAAGTGTGAGTGCCGAGGATGGCTCTTCCGTAGGAAGACGGAGGCGGATCCTCGGTAGTGTATTGAAGTGGTGAGTAGTGGACTCGTGTGCGCAAAACCATTTCAAGTTGGAGTATCGTAGGATAGTCTAGCCAAGAGTCAAAGCTGGCTTGCTGCAATAACTCCACCAACCCTTCTTGATAATATGCATGTATGTAGGATCTGATGTAAGTCTTGCTGAGTACCTTTGTACTCATGTTGCTATAATTTACATTTTTACAGAAGACGCTGCAACCCCTTCTGATGGGTTCTATGTAGACGTTGACATCAACGAGTAGGCTAAAGGCCCAGGTGGTGACCCTGAGCTTGTGAAGGACCACGTAGTATAGCTAGGCTTTCCAAGCCTCTTTTATTTTACTAGTTGTCTGTACTCAGACAAGTTACTTCCGCTGCTGGTTTGTATGACTGTATGACTTGTATGTTGGGTCGTGAGACCCGTACCTTTGTGTATGTTATGTATGGCTCCCTGAGCCTTAAATAAAGTACTTATGTCGTAGAGTCATGTTGTGATGCTTCGTTGTATTTGCACATATCGAGCATATTGTGTGTATGATTGAAATGCTTGGTATGTGTGGGATCTGACTACCTAGTTGTTTATCTTTAGTAGCCTCTCTTACCGGGAAATGTCTCCTAGTGTTACCGCTGAGCCATGGTAGCTTGCTACTGCTCTGGAACACTTAGGCTGGCCGGCATGTGTCCTTCTTGGTTCCTGTGTCTGTCCCTTCGGGGAAATGTCACGCATTGAGTACCGGAGTCCTGTTAGCCCGCTACAGCCCGGTTTACCGGAGTCTTGCTAGCCCAGTGCTACAGCCCGGACCCACTTGCTGATGACCGACACGTTCGAAGCTGGGTCATGGATGCCTGTCCCTGTAAGTCTGTGTCACTTTGGGTTTACGACTAGTCATGTCAGCCCGGGCTCCTTATCATATGGATGCTAGCGACACTATCATATACGTGAGCCAAAAGGCGCAAACGGTCCCGGGCAAAGGTAAGGCGACACCCGTGGGGATACCGTGCGTGAGGCCGCAAAGTGATATGAGGTGTTACCGGCTAGATCAATGTGACATCGAGTCGGGGTCCTGACAGTTATGGAAATAAATAATTAGTGAGATTATTTTTGCATGGGAAAAAAATGATAAATTTGCTAGATAAGATTCTGGTTGAAGTAAGGCTTGATCTTAACCAGAGGAGTATCATGAGTTGGTGATTGCTCTGTGTGAGCGTAGTTGACGCAGTTATTTTCGTTAATATGTGATGCATATGTTGTGATGCATGTCATGGCATTATGACGCCGGTTACTTTCACTTTAAGTTGAACCTAATAATAACTCAACTTGAATATATTGTTGACCAGGTCATGGTGCCGCTAAATCGAGTCTTTCCTAGTGCAACTGATAATCCCCAAGTGCAGGGAATCATCGTAGCAATTCCCAAAGGTGGAAGTGATAAGTATCGAGTGTCGAACCCACAAGGAGCTAAAGGTAAGATCAATATTCTCTCAAGCTCTATCTGCCACTGATACGACTCTACGTGCACCGAACGTTTGCGTCCAACTAGAAACAAGAAATAAAACCGTGTTGTGGGTATAAAGAGGATAACTTTGTATGACATCGAAGAGCTAAAGTATAAAAGTAGGTGTTGTTATCATAAAGTTAGAATATATTACTAAATAATATAAAAAGCGAGTGTGGAATAATGGTGGATCGGTGTGCGGAATTGTCCTAAGCAATTGTTAACAAGATCGATAGTCGTCATTGCAATTTCATATGAGGGAGAGGCATAAACTAACATACTTTTCCTACTTGGATCATGTGCACTTATGATTGGAACTCTAGCAAGCATCCGCAAATACTAAAGATTCATTAAGGTAAAACCCAACCATAGCATTAAAGTATCAAGTCCCCTTTTATCCCATACGCAATAACCCCCTTACTCGGGTTTAAGCTTCTGTCACTCTAGCAACCCACTATAAGCGAATCATGAACATATTGCAACACCCTACAGCGGGAATCCCTCACGCTTGCACGACACGAAGGGCACCATAGGACAGCACCAAAATAAAACATACGACTCGTACCAATCTAGATCATCAATCAACTCAAGGACAAAAGATATCTACTCAAAACATCATAGGATGGCAACACATCATTGGATCATAATATGTAGCATAAAGCACCATGTTCAATTAGGGATTACAGCGGGGTGTGGGAGAGTGGACCGCGTAAAAGAGATGAGGATAGTGATGATGATGGTGATGATGATGGTGATGTTGATGAAGACGAAACCGCAGCGATGATTCCCCTCTCGATGGCACTCCGGTGCCACCAAGAGAGAGGAGGAGAGGTTCTCCCCCTTGTGCTTCCTCATCCGTGGCTTTCACCCTCTGGTCCTTGTCCTTCATGGCGATGATGGCCCCTCCGAGATCCTCCTCCATGGCCTCTGGTGATGATGTCCCCCTCCGGCAGGGTGCCAGAGAGGGCCTAGATTGATTTCTCGTGGCTACAAAGGCTTACGGCGGCGGAACTTCCGATCTCGGTTAATTCCCGAAGGTTTCTCTATTTATAGGAATTTTTGGCGTTGGTTTCACGTTAGGGAGGTCTCAGGGCTGTCCACAAGATAGGGGGCCACTGTTGGAAATATGCCCTAGAGGCAATAATAAAAGTATTATTATATTTCATTGTTCATGATAATTTGTTTTTGTTCATGCTATAACTGTATTATCCGGAAATCGTAATACACGTGTGAACACATAGACCACAATATGTCCCTAGTGAGCCTCTAGTTGACTAGCTCGTTGTGATCAACAGATAGTCATGGTTTCCTAACTATGGAAATTGGATGTCGTTGATAACGGGATCACATCATTAGGAGAATGATGTGATGGACAAGACCCAATCCTAAGCATAGCACAAAGATCGTGTAGTTCGTTTGCTAGAGGTTTGCCAATGTCAAGTATCTCTTCCTTCGACCATGAGATCGTGTAACTCCCAGATACCGTAGGAGTGCCTTGGGTGTATCAAACGTCACAACGTAACTGGGTGACTATAAAGGTGCATTACAGGTATCTCCGAAAGTATTTTTTGGGTTGACACGGATCGAGACTGGGATTTGTCACTCCGTATGACGGAGAGGTATCTCTGGGCCCACTCGGTAATGCATCATCATAATGAGCTCAAGTTGACCAAGGTGTTGGCCACGGGATCATGCATTACGGTACGAGTAAAGTGACTTGCCGGTAACGAGACTGAACAAGGTATTGGGATACCGACGATCGAGTCTCGGGCAAGTAACGTACCGATTGACAAAGGGAATTGCATACAGGGTTTGATCGAATCCTCGACATCGTGGTTCAACCGATGAAATCATCGAGGAGCATGTGGGAGCCAACATGGGTATCCAGATCCCGCTGTTGGTTATTGCCCGAGAGTCGTCTCGGTCATGTCTGCATGTCTCCCGAACCTGTAGGGTCTACACACTTAAGGTTTGGTGACGCTAGGGTTATTAGGAAGACTAGTATCTGACTACCGAATGTTGTTCGGAGTCCCGGATGAGATCCCGGACGTCACGAGGAGTTCCGGAATGGTCCGAAGGTGAAGTTTTATATATGGGAAGTTGTCATACGGACACCGGAAAGTTTCGGGGGTCTATCGGTAATGTACCGGGACCACCGGAAGGGTTCCGGGGGTCCACCGGGAGGGGCCACCCCTCCCGGAGGGCCACATGGGCTGCAAAGTGGAGGGAGCCAGCCCCTGGAGGGCTGGGCGCACCCCCCACCTTGGGCCCATGCGCCTAGGGTTGGGGGGAAACCCTGAGGGGGGCGCCCCCCTTGCTTGGGGGGCAAGCCTCCCCCCCTTGGCCGCCGCCCCGCCTCTAGATCTCATCTAGAGGGGCCGGCCCCCCATGCCCCTTCCCCTATAAATAGAGGGGTGGGGGGAGGGCTGCTGTACCAATCTCTAAGGCGCAGCCCCTCCCTCTCCCAACACCTCTCCTCCTCCGTAAGCGCTTGGCGAAGCCCTGTCGGAGTACTGCTGCACCAACATCACCACGCCGTCGTGCTGCCGTTGGAGCGAGCTTCCTCAACCTCTCCTTCCCCCTTGCTGGATCAAGAAGGAGGAGACATCTCCCGTCCCGTACGTGTGTTGAACGCGGAGGTGTTGTCCGTTCAGCACTTGGACATCGGTGATCTGAATCACGTCGAGTACGACTCCATCATCACCTTGCAAGCTTCCGCACGCGATCTACAAGTGGTATGTAGATGCAAACTCTCTCCCATGACTCGTTGCTTAGATGAACTCATAGATGGATCTTGGTGAAACCGTAGGAAAAATTTTAATTTTCTGCAACGTTCCCCAATAGTGGCATCATGAGCTAGGTCTATGCGTAGTTCTCTAATGCACGAGTAGAACACAATTTTGTTGTGGGCGTGGATCTTGTCAACTTACTTGCCTCTACTAGTCTTTTCTTTCTTCAACGGTATTGTGGGATGAAGCGGCCCGGACCAACCTTACACGTACGCTTACGTGAGACCGGTTCCACCGATTGACATGCACTAGTTGCATAAGGTGGCTGGCGGGTGTCTGTCTCTCCCACTTTAGTTGGAGCGGATTCGATGAACAGGGCCCTTATGAAGGGTAAATAGAAGTTGACAAAATCACATTGTGGTTATTCGTAGGTAAGAAAACGTTCTTGCTAGAACCTAATCGCAGCCACGTAAAAGATGCAACAACAATTAGAGGATGTCTAACTTGTTTTTGCAGCGATTGATCATGTGATGTGATATGGCCAGAAGTTGTGATGAATGATGAATTGTGATGTATGAGATCATGTTCTTGTAATAGGATTCACGACTTGCATGTCGATGAGTATGACAACCGGCAGGAGCCATAGGAGTTGTCTTTATTTTTTGTATGACTGCGTGTCATTGAAGAACGCCATGTAAACTACTTTACTTTATTGCTAAACGCGTTAGCCATAGAAGTAGAAGTAGTCGTTGGCGTGACAACTTCATGAAGACACGATGATGGAGATCATGATGATGGAGATCATGGTGTCAAGCCGGTGACAAGATGATCATGGAGCCCCGAAGATGGAGATCAATGGAGCTGTATGATATTGGCCATATCATGTCACAACTATATATAATTGCATGTGATGTTTATTATGTTTATGCATCTTGTTTACTTAGGACGACGGTAGTAAATAAGATGATCCCTTACAAAAATTTCAAGAAGTGTTCTCCCCTAACTGTGCACCGTTGCTACAGTTCGTCGCTTCTAAGCACCACGTGATGATCGGGTGTGATGGATTCTTACGTTCACATACAACGGGTGTAAGACAGTTTTACACAGCGAAAACACTTAGGGTTAACTTGACGAGCCTAGCATGTACAGACATGGCCTCGGAACACGGAGACCGAAAGGTCGAACACGAGTCGTATGGAAGATACGATCAACATGAAGATGTTCACCGACGATGACTAGTCCGTCTCACGTGATGATCGGACACGAGCTAGTCGACTCGGATCGTGTAACACTTAGATGACTAGAGGGATGTCTAATATAAGTGGGAGTTCATAATTTGATTAGAACTTTATTATCATGAACTTAGTCTAAAACCTTTGCAAATATGTCTTGTAGATCAATGGCCAACGCTAATGTCAACATGAACTTCAACGCGTTCCTAGAGAAAACCAAGCTGAAAGATGATGGCAGCAACTATACGGACTGGGTCCGGAACCTGAGGATCATCCTCATAGCTGCCAAGAAACAATATGTCCTAGAAGCACCGTTAGGTGACACACCTGTTCTCCCAGCACTGCAAGACGATTTGAACGTTTGGCAGACTCGTGCTGATGATTACTCCCTCGTTCAGTGCGGCATGCTTTACAGCTTAGAACCGGGGCTCCAAAAGCGTTTTGAGCATCACGGAGCATATGAGATGTTCGAAGAGCTGAAACTAGTTTTCCAAGCTCATGCCCGGGTCGAGAGATATGATGTCTCCGACAAGTTCTACAGTTGTAAGATGGAGGAAAACAGTTCTGTCAGTGAGCACATCCTGAAGATGTCTGGGTTGCACAACCGTATGACCCAGCTGAACATTAACCTCCCAGATGAGGCGGTCATTGACAGAATCCTCCAGTCGCTCCCACCAAGCTACAAGAGCTTTGTGATGAACTACAACATGCAGGGGATGGTGAAGACCATTCCTGAAGTGTTCTGATGCTGAAGTCAGCAGAGGCTGAAATCAAGAAAGAACATCAAGTGTTGATGGTCAATAAGACCACTAAGTTCAAGAAGGGCAAGGGTAAGAAAAACTTCAAGAAGGACGGCAAAGATGTTGTCGCGCCCGGTAAGCCTGTTGCCGGGAAGAAGTCAAAGAATGGACCCAAGCCTGAGACTGAGTGCTTTTATTGCAAGGGGAAGGGTCACTGGAAGCGGAACTGCCCCAAATACTTAGCGGATAAGAAGGCCGGCAACACCAAAGGTATATTTGATATACATGTAATTGATGTGTACCTTACCAGTACTCGTAGTAACTCCTGGGTATTTGATACCGGTGCCGTTGCTCATATTTGTAACTCACAGCAGGAGCTGCGGAATAAACGGAGACTGGCAAAGGACGAGGTGACGATGCGCGTCGGGAATGGTTCTAGAGTCGATGTGATCGCCGTCGGCACGCTGCCTCTACATTTACCTACGGGATTAGTTTTAAACCTTAATAATTGTTATTTAGTGCCAAGTTTGAGCATGAACATTGTATCTGGATCTCGTTTAATACGAGATGGCTACTCATTTAAGTCTGAGAATAATGGTTGTTCGATTTTTATGAGAGATATGTTTTATGGTCATGCTCCGATGGTCAATGGTTTATTCTTGATGAATCTCGAGCGTAATGTTACACATGTTCATAGTGTGGATGCCAAAAGATGTAAAGTTGATAACGATAGTCCCACATACTTGTGGCACTGCCGCCTTGGTCACATTGGTGTAAAGCGCGTGAAGAAGCTCCATGCTGATGGACTTTTAGAGTCTCTTGATTATGAATCGTTTGACACATGCGAACCATGCCTCATGGGCAAAATGACCAAGACTCCGTTCTCCGGAACAATGGAGCGAGCAAACAACTTGTTGGAAATCATACATACCGATGTGTGCGGTCCAATGAGCGTTGAGGCTCGCGGAGGATATCGTTATGTTCTCACTCTCACTGATGACTTGAGTAGATATGGGTATGTCTACTTAATGAAACACAAGTCTGAGACCTTCGAAAAGTTCAACGAATTTTAGAATGAAGTAGAGAATCAACGTGACCGAAAAATAAAGTTCCTATGATCAGATCATGGAGGAGAATATTTAAGTCACGAATTTGGCACACACTTAAGGAAATGTGGAATCGTTTCACAACTCACGCCGCCTGGAACACCTTAGTGAAACGGTGTGTCCGAACGTCGTAATCGCACTCTATTGGATATGGTGCGGTCTATGATGTCTCTTACCGATTTACCGCTATCATTTTGGGGATACGCTCTAGAGACAGCTACATTCACTTTAAATAGGGCACCGTCTAAATCCGTTGAGACGACACCGTATGAATTATGGTTTGGGAGGAAACCTAAGCTGTCGCTTCTAAAAGTTTGGGGATGCGATGCTTATGTCAAGAAACTTCAACCTAAAAAGCTCGAACCCAAGTCGGAAAAATGTGTCTTCATAGGATACCCTAAGGAAACTGTCAGGTATACCTTCTACTTAAGATCCGAGGGCAAAATCTTTGTTGCCAAGAACGGATGCTTTCTGGAAAAAGAGTTTCTCTCGAAAGAAGTAAGTGGGAGGAAAGTAGAACTCGATGAAGTACTACCTCTCGAACGGGAAAGTGGTGCAGCTCAGGAAAATGTTCCTGTGATGCCCACACCAACCGAAAAGGAAAACAATGATGATGATCAAGGTACTTCGGATCAAGTTGCTACTGAACTTCGTAGGTCCACGAGGACACGTTCCGCACTAGAGTGGTACGGCAACCCTGTCCTAGAAATCATGTTGTTAGACAACGGTGAACCTTCGAACTATGAAGAAGCGATGGCGGGCCCGGATTCCAACAAATGGCTTGAAGCCATGAAATCCGAGATAGAATCCATGTATGAAAACAAAGTATGGACTTGGACAGACTTGCCCGATGATCGGCGAGCAATAGAAAACAAATGGATTTTTAAGAAGAAGACGAACGCGGATGGTAATGTTACCATCTATAAAGCTCGGCTTGTCGCTAAGGGTTATCGACAAGTTCAAGGAATTGACTACGACGAGACATTCTCTCCCGTAGCTAAGCTGAAGTCCGTCCGAATCATGTTAGCAGTTGCCGCATACTATGATTATGAGATATGGCAGATGGACGTCAAAACGGCATTCCTTAACGGACATCTTAAGGAAGAGCTGTATATGATGCAGCCGGAAGGTTTTGTCGATCCTAAGAACGCTAACAAAGTATGCAAGCTCCAGCGATCCATTTATGGACTGGTGCAAGCATCTCGGAGTTGGAACATTCGCTTTGATGAGATGATCAAAGCGTTTGGGTTTATTCAGACTTATGGAGAAGCCTGCGTTTACAAGAAAGTGAGTGGGAGCTCTGTAGCATTTCTCATATTATATGTAGATGACATACTCTTGATGGGAAATGATACAGAACTTCTGGACAGCATTAAGGCCTACTTGAATAAGTGTTTTCAATGAAGGACCTTGGAGAAGCTGCTTATATATTAGGCATCAAGATCTATAGAGATAGATCGAGACGCCTCATAGGTCTTTCACAAAGCACATACCTTGATAAGATTTTGAAGAGGTTCAAAATGGATCAGTCCAAGAAGGGGTTCTTGCCTATGTTACAAGGTGTGAGATTGAGCTCGGCTCAGTCACCGACCACGGCAAAAGATAAAGAAGAGATGAGTGTCATCCCCTATGCTTCAGCCATAGGATCTATTATGTATGCCATGCTGTGTACCAGACCCGATGTAAACCTTGCCGTAAGTTTGGTAGCAAGATACCAAAGTAATCCCGGCAAGGAACACTGGACAGCGGTCAAGAATATCCTGAAGTACCTGAAAAGGACAAAGGACATGTTTCTCGTTTATGGAGGAGACGAAGAGCTCGTCGTAAAGGGTTACGTCGACGCTAGCTTCGACTCAGATCTGGATGACTCTAAGTCACAAACCGGATACGTGTATATGTTGAATGGTGGAGCAGTAAGCTGGTGCAGCTGCAAGCAGAGCGTCGTGGCGGGATCTACGTGTGAAGCGGAGTACATGGCAGCCTCGGAGGCAGCGCATGAAGCGATTTGGGTGAAGGAGTTCATCACCGACCTAGGAGTCATACCCAATGCGTCGGGGCCGATCAAACTCTTCTGTGACAACACTGGAGCTATTGCCCTTGCCAAGGAGCCCAGGTTTCACAAGAAGACCAGGCACATCAAGCGTCGTTTCAACTCCATCCGTGAAAATGTTCAAGATGGAGACATAGAGATTTGCAAAGTGCACACGGATCTCAATGTCGCAGATCCGTTGACTAAACCTCTCTCGCGGGCAAAACATGATCAACACCAGAACTCTATGGGTGTTCGATTCATCACAATGTAACTAGATTGGTGACTCTAGTGCAAGTGGGAGACTGTTGGAAATATGCCCTAGAGGCAATAATAAAAGTATTATTATATTTCATTGTTCATGATAATTGGTTTTTGTTCATGCTATAACTATATTATCCGGAAATCATAATACACGTGTGAACACATAGACCACAATATGTCCCTAGTGAGCCTCTAGTTGACTAGCTCGTTGTGATCAACAGATAGTCATGGTTTCCTGACTATGGACATTGGATGTCGTTGATAACGGGATCATATCATTAGGAGAATGATGTGATGGACAAGACCCAATCCTAAGCATAGCACAAAGATCGTGTAGTTCGTTTGCTAGAGCTTTGCCAATGTCAAGTATCTCTTCCTTCGACCATGAGATCGTGTAACTCCCGGATACCGTAGGAGTGCCTTGGGTGTATCAAACGTCACAACGTAACTGGGTGACTATAAAGGTGCATTACAGGTATCTCCGAAAGTATCTGTTGGGTTGACACGGATCGAGACTGGGATTTGTCACTCCGTATGACGGAGAGGTATCTCTGGGCCCACTCGGTAATGCATCATCATAATGAGCTCAAGTTGACCAAGGTGTTGGCCACGGGATCATGCATTACGGTACGAGTAAAGTGACTTGCCGGTAACGAGACTGAACAAGGTATTGGGATACCGACGATCGAGTCTCGGGCAAGTAACGTACCGATTGACAAAGGGAATTGCATACAGGGTTTGATCGAATCCTTGACATCGTGGTTCAACCGATGAAATCATCGAGGAGCATGTGGGAGCCAACATGGGTATCCAGATCCCGCTGTTGGTTATTGCCCGAGAGTCGTCTCGGTCATGTCTGCATGTCTCCCGAACCCATAGGGTCTATACACTTAAGGTTCGGTGACGCTAGGGTTATTAGGAAGACTAGTATGTGACTACCAAATGTTGTTCGGAGTCCCGGATGAGATACCGGACGTCACAAGGAGTTCCGGAATGGTCTGGAGGTGAAGTTTTATATATGGGAAGTTGTCATACGGACACCGGAAAGTTTCGGGGGTCTATCGGTAATGTACCGGGACCACCGGAAGGGTTCCGGGGGTCCACCGGGAGGGGCCACCCCTCCCGGAGGGCCACATGGGCCGCAAAGTGGAGGTAGCCAGCCCCTGGAGGGCTGGGCGCACCCCCCACCTTGGGCCCATGCGCCTAGGGTTGGGGGGAAACCCTGAGGGGGGCGCCCCCCTTGCTTGGGGGGCAAGCCTCCCCCCTTGGCCGCCGCCCCCCCCTCTAGATCTCATCTAGAGGGGCCGGCCCCCTTGCCCCTTCCCCTATAAATAGAGGGGTGGGGGAGGGCTGCTGTACCAATCTCTAAGGCGTAGCCCCTCCCTCTCCAAACACCTCTCCTCCTCCGTAAGCGCTTGGCGAAGCCCTGTCGGAGTACTGTTGCACCAACATCACCATGCCGTCGTGCTGCCGTTGGAGCGAGCTTCCTCAACCTCTCCTTCCCCCTTGCTGGATCAAGGAGGAGACGTCTCCCGTCCCGTACGTGTGTTGAACGCGGAGGTGCTGTCTGTTCAGCACTTGGACATCGGTGATCTGAATCACGTCGAGTACGACTCCATCATCACCTTGCAAGCTTCCACACGCGATCTACAAGTGGTATGTAGATGCAAACTCTCTCCCATGACTCGTTGCTTAGATGAACTCATAGATGGATCTTGGTGAAACCGTAGGAAAAAATTTAATTTTCTGCAACGTTCCCCAACAGCCACGCCCTAGGGGTGAGGGAACGGCCCCCACTCACGTGGGCAGCCCGGGACTCTTCTGCCCAACTCCGATGCTCCATGGTCTTCTTTTGGTCCATAAAAAATCCGCAAAAATTGGCACGTCAATTGGACATCGTTTGGTATCCCTTTTCTGTAAAACACAAAAACAAGGAGAAAACAGAAACTGGCACTGGGATCTAGGTTAATAGGTTAGTCCCAAAAATCATATAAAATGACATATAAATGCATATAAAACATCATAGATGGATAATATAATAGCATGAATACTTCATAAATTATAGATACGTTGGAGACGTATCAGCAACCACATTTGCCGGTATGGGACGGCCTTTATTCGTTTCATTGTCATGCCTCTGGTCGGTGCCTCCATCTAGGGAAGGTTATGGGCGTGTTGTACCCTAGCCCGGTAAGCAGGCATAACCTTGTGAGCCCATTGTTAAGTTTTTGGTACCGGGTCCCAGTGTGGATCATGGCCACGACGGTGGTCATTGTGTCTTTGGTAGCCACGGGGCCGCCGAGGACTAGCCCGATGGGGATTGAGTCGGAGTGGCCAGGAGAGTGTCATGGCAATGGAGTGGTTTCGTCGGAATGCCGTTGGTCCACCCGAATGGGAGTGAAAGGCCATGGGTTCCATGGTGTGGGTCCAGTACGCTACCTCTGCAGAGTGTACTAATCTATCGATAGCCGATTCCACGGTTAAGGACACGCTCGAAAGTAGGTGACACCATGGGTCAACATTTAATGAATTTTGCACACTAAGTATGAAGTTTGCATTGTGTTGGTGGTGGAAAGGCCATCGTGTTGGTTTGGACCAGATGTTGGTCGTGGTTGTGATCGCCGTAAGGATCACGGGCCAACTGTTGGTCATGGTTGTGATCGCCGTAAGGATCATGGGCCATTTATTGGTCGTGGTTGTGATCATCGTAAGGATCATATGCCATTTATTGGTTGTGGTTGTGATCGCCGTAAGGTTCACGGCCAAATATTGGTCCTGGTTGTGATCGCCGTAAGGATCACGAGATTGTATCTGGGTTGGTATATTTGTTATCCGGAAAAGATCATGTTTGGTAAGCCAGTCCGAGTGACGTTTATCACAAGAGCATGGTCACAGCATGTTGGATATATTGTTGCATTGTTATTAATTGGTTAATTTTCATGATATTGTTTTTCATTATGTTTATGCTTGTTGTGAGATTGCAAGTACATTCAATGTACTGACCTGGCATGTCATTCCAGATTTCAGGAAAGTCCCGTTGGAAAGGAGAGCTGTCCGAGTCTAGATCGTGTCCACATTGGTGTCCCTGTGCTATGGAGTTCCGCTACGACGTTGTTCCGCTGCCGCGTAGTTGTCATGATCGAGGCCCCTTTATGTTCACTGAATAATGTACATATTGTTCAACCGCACCGTGTGTGCCGCTTGGCCTCGCTACCTGTTGTAATATAAACTCTGATCCGCTAGCATCAATAAAGCGGTTGTTTTCTGTACCAAGTTGTTGTGTGTTGCCAGAAGACATGGTTGTAACGCCCCGAATCCGATGCGCCTGGTGTCTTCCAGTTATTCGCCTTCGTTGCCATGTCTTTGCTTGCGTGTTGCATTTTGCCATGTCATCATCTGCATTTCATCTGCATGGTTTTCAAAACTTGCATCCGTGTGGGTCCTTCCGGTTCTCTCTGTTGTCTGTTCTGAGCACAGACACACTCGCACGCACCAGTTGCCCCTCTCAGACCTTGTTTTGTGAGCGGGAGAAAAACATTCTCAGAATGGGCCGAGATTTTCCGAGTGGCCTTGGTATAGCAACGACAGACCGCCCTCAAATTTTGTTCCATTTGGAGGTCGTTTGATGCCCCAACGGTTAACCGCGTACCCCGAAACCCCTCTCTCTTTGCAGCCCAGCCCCTCTTCACCACAGCCCATGAGCCCATCCAAACCCCCTTCATGCTCTCGGTCGTTCGATCACGATCGTGTGGGAGAAAACCGCACCTCATTTGGACACTCCTAGCTCCCTCTACCTGTATAAAGGCCCTCCCCTTCCAATTTTCGGGTCCAAACCCTAGTCTCCCTCGCGCCGCCGGACAAAACCCCCTTCGTCGCCGGACATGGCCGCCGCCGCCTCCACCTCACTCCAGCCAATCCCAGCCTGCCACCTCAGCCGTGCCGTCGTTCCCCTCCAACCCCATCGTGCCACGTGCCACTCCCGGCCCTCTCTCTCTCTCCTCTCCGCGCTGCCGGGCCCGCGGAGCCCACGGCCGGCCCACCCGAGCCACGCCGGGCCCGAACGACCGTGTCCCCGCGCCCGCGCACCTCCCGCGCCCCGCCTCGCCCCGCGCCGGCGCCCCTCCGCCGCCTTGCGCCGGTGCGCCACCGCGCCTCACCGGACCTCGGCCCCGCCGCCCGTCGCCGCCAGCCCCCGCCTCAGCTCCCCGTCGCCTCGCCGTGACCCCGCCGCCGGCCTCCGCGTCCCTCTGCCTCCTGCACCCCCGCTAGCCTCTCACTGCCAGGAGGGCAAGCGCCCGACCCCGCGCCTCCCGGAGCTCCCGTCGCCGCCGCACCCCTGTCACCCTCGCCGGACCGCGCCGCCCCTGCCGGGATCCGGCCAGATCCGGCCCGAGGCGCCCCTTCCCCGATCTCCTCGCCCTCCTCCGGTCATCTTCCTCGTCGCCGTCAACTTCTCCGGCGAAACTCCGGCGAACTTCGTTCCACGTGCCCCGGAACCCTAGATCTATATTTCGGAAGGTGATGTTTTGTCCAAGTCTTTTCCCTGCATTACTTTGATGCCTCCTTTAACATGCTATATCCCCATGTCTGTGGCTCCAAATCATGCATATAATATATCAAAATGTTAATTGAGAGATGATCTTCATTTAATTCCATTGTGCCATGCTTGTTTGATTTCATCTTGGTTCCCTTATCATTGTTGCAAGAGTGATATATGATGTTTACTGCTGTTTGTCAATAGAACTTGTTGTTTTGTCCTTTTCATTGCATTTTGTGTGTGCATCCTATGAGATAGATGTCTACATGAGTTTTGAGCTACATCATGCCATCTTTACAGTGGTGCAATACATGTATTTTTTTGAGTCTTGTAGTGAGTGCGTCAAGCTCGTGAAGTAGGGTACTTGCTGTTTCTGTTTTGCTATGCTGAATCGGTTACATCATGATGCTATGTAAACCTGCTTCTCCAAGTCATTATATGCATCATATGGAGATGTTCACTAAGGATCTTTTGTTGTACATGTCATGCTTGATAAATCCATTCCTTGGTTGCATTTATAGCCTGCTGTAGCTTGTTGTTATCATGCTCTCAAATTGCTAAATAATGTTGCTGTCAGCCTGTTAACATTAAGTTCAGTTTTGCCATGTGTTTTTCTAGTGATCCATGCACCCTATGAACTTGCTCTTGCCAAGCTTAGCTTCCAAATTGTGTCACCTTACTGTTGCTTGACTTCACATGCCATGTATTTCTCTGTGGTGAGTTGTACAAGCTCACCAACATGCCTACTTATTGTTGTTCCTGCCATGTCTGAATCTGTCATATCATTTGCCATGTTTGCATGAATGCTACCATGTTTTCTGTTGATCTTTGGAATTAGTTCGGTAAGGGGGTTTTGTTCCTTGTCTTTAGTATAAGCATGACATGCCTTTGTTTGCCATGATAAGTTCCTGTAGCATGTTGTTTGATAGCTCTAAACATTGCAACCTGATGTTATTTCTGCTAAGTCTGTGAACTGTTATTATTTGCAACCTTGCCATGTCCTTTTGAGCATGTTCTAGTGATTTCTGGAGATAGCTCAGTGTTCATGTTTTATCATGCTTTACCTGTACATAATGTTCATGTCTTTTTTTCATGTTGAGGTGTTGTAGATTATTGTTTTTATGTTTGCAAGATGTCTAGTTGCTGTTTTGGACAGATTGTTATATCTTGTTTGGAGTGTATGTGTTGCACCGTTGCTCCGTTTTGAGTGTGCTCTATATGAAACTTGCTTAGAATTGCATGTAGATTCATATTATCATGTTGCATCCTTGTTTTGAGGTGTTTGCTTGATGTTTGGATGCATTTTGCATCAATGCCATGTTTAACTTGTTTTGCTCATATCTTCTAGGCCGTAGCTCCGAACTAATTGAACTTTATATGTAACTTGACTATAATTTCGTGGAGATCACATTGGTGCATTTTAACTTGCTGTTTAATAACTTGAACATAAGGTTTATTCAGATCTGGACCAATTTAGAAATTTGCATATGAGGGCTTACCGAACTTGTTATTTGTTGTTTCTGGCCTCATTTAAACTTGCTTTGTTGTGTTGATCTTGTATGCATCGTCTCTTGCCATGAGTAGCCTCATATAGTCTTTGTAATGCATCATGCTTTGTTGAGCATCATGCCATGTCTATGTGTTGTGTGTTTACCTTGTTGTTTGCTTCTTTCTGGTTGTGCTCCTTCTCGTTAGTTCTTGTTTCGTTGCGATCGTGAGGATTCGTTCGTCTATGTTTCGTCCGTCTTCGTGGCTTGATCTTCTTCATGGACTCGTTCTTCTTCCTCGCGGGATTTCAGGCAAGATGACCGTTACCTTGGATCTCACTACTATCATTGCTATGCTAGTTGCTTCATTCTATCGCTATGCTGCGCTACCTATCATTTGCTCTTCAAGCCTCCCAAGTTGCCATGTCAGCCTCTAACCTTTTCACCCTTCCTGGCAAATCGTTGCTTGGCTATGTTACCGCTTTTGCTCAGCCCCTCGTATAGTATTGTTAGTTGCATGTGATGTTGAATGTTGCTCCATGATGGACAGGATTATGTTGGGATATCACAATATCTCTTATTTAATTAATGCATCTATATACTTGGTAAAGGGTGGAAGGCTCGGCCTTATGCCAGGTGTTTTGTTCCACTCGTGCCACCCTAGTTTCCATCATACCGGTGTGATGTTCCTTGATTTTGCATTCCTTACGCGGTTGGGTGATTTATGGGATCCCCTTAACAGTTCACTTTGAATAAAACTCCTCCAGCAAGGCCCAACATTGGTTTTACCATTTGCCTACCTAAGCCTTTTTCCCTTGGGTTTCCGGAGCCCGAGGGTCATCTTTATTTTAACCCCCGGGCCAGTGCTCCTTCGAGTGCTGGCCCAACCTGGGCAATGTACGGCACCCCCTGGGCAACCAGGGTCTATGCCAACCCGACATCTTGCCCATCCAGTGTGCCCTGAGAACGAGATATGTGACGCTCCTATCGGGATTTGTCGGCACATCGGGCGGCTTTGCTGGTCTTGTTTTACCATTGTCGAAATGTCTTGTAAACTGGGATTCCGAGACTGATCGGGTCTTCCTGGGAGAAGGAATATCCTTCGTTGACTATGAGAGCTTGTGATGGGCTAAGTTGCGACACCCCTGCAGGGTATAAACTTTCGAGAGCCGTGCCCGCGGTTATGTGGTAGATGGGGATTCGTTAATGTCATGTTGTAGATAACTTGACACCAGATTCAAATTAAAATGCATCAACCGCGTGTGTAGCCGTGATGGTCTCTTTTCGGCGGAGTCCGGGAAGTGAACACGGTTTTGGGTTATATTTGACGTAAGTAGGAGTTCAGGATCACTTTTTGATCATTGCTAGCTTCACGACCGTTCCGTTTGCTTCTCTTCTCGCTCTTATTTGCATATGTTAGCCACCATATCATGCTGAGTCATTGCTGCAACCTCACCACTTATCCATTTACTTACCCATTAAGCTTTGCTACTCTTGATACCCATGGTAATGGGATTGCTGAGTCCTCGTGGCTCATAGATTACTACAACAACAGTTGCAGCTACAGGTTTTGTGATGATCATGACGCGAGAGCGATGTTACTTGTTTTGGAGTTTTTCTTCTGCTTCTTCTTCGATTAGGGGATAGGTTCCAGGTCGGCAGCCTGGGCTAGCAGGGTGGATGTCGTTGAGTTTCTGTTTGTGTTTCATCCGTAGTCGGATGTTGCTCGTGTGTATGATGTTGTTGTATTCTTGGGGCGTTTTTGCCTCATGTATGTATCCCCAACTATTATGATATCCACCTTGCAAAAGCGTCTTCAAGATGCGCTTCTATCCTTGGTGGGACCTTCGAGTTCCTTTAGGATAGGATCGCATCTTGGGCGTGACAATGGTCTCTGGGCTGGCAACACAGGGTAAACCAGTTGCTCTGAGCCGGGGTGCCACAATGCTTGGTATCACAGCCGCGCTGACTGTAGGCTACGCTAGACTACGACGAGTTCACTGGACGTTAGATACGAGTTGTAGTTGAGTGCCGGTAGCGTTTGTAGCTGGTTCTTGCATTGCATGCGCTGATTTTTATTGCTAACCTGCTAATGGTTGTGAGTGTAGATGGCTCCGGTGCCGTATCCGTGCCAGTTGCAGCTAATGCCGTACACGTCGCTGCATCTCCTTCGTAACATGTGGCATCATCTGTACACCCTCAGTGACGACCCAGCCTATCGTGTGTACCGGGAGCGTCTAGCTGACTCAGTGTATGAGTATCACGCCGTGGTTACTCTGCGCACCAGTTCCAATTCCAGCACCTACACTCGTACCTCTCGGAGCGGTAACGCTTCTACCGCTTCTCAGGCTGTCCGGTTTGCTGCATTCGAGGTCCTTGTTGAGCTTTGCTACAACGAGGTCCGGATGCAGAACCACCCAGGTTTCTTCTACTATCCTTCTCTATATGATAACGGTCGTGTCCATTTCCCTGTCATTGATTCGGAGTATGATAACGGTCGTGTCCATTTCCCTGTATGATAACGGTCTTATGATCTACGAGCTGGCTCGAGAGCTGAGTCATGCCCGTAGTGCTTTAGCCTCTGCTAGATCAGTCACTACTCCAGCCTCTGTAGGGTTTACTCCCTATATTCCTGCTAGTTCTAGTTCCCCTGTTTCCCCGGTTACTCCTCCGAGTAGCTCGGCCATCGCGACCGTGAGTCCACTTAGTGCTCCCGCCGAGTGGGATTCACTTCTCGCCACTCCTGTAGCCCCTATGCTTCACCCAACACCTGCCCCGGAGGGAGAGCCATCGAGGCAGCGTCATCGTGTCACCTTTAACCCAGAGGTCTCAGTTAACCACGTCAGTTTAGGATCCGAGTCCGCTTCAGGAGAGGACCCCGCAGCACCAGCAGAGCAGTAGAGCTTCTGAGTATTCGCAGTAGTCAGGATGGTGTACGGATGTAGCCATATGAGTCATGATGTTTCGTTTCATGTATGAGAGTAGTTGAACCTGGCATGTTGTTATGTTTCATGTATGAGTCTATGTATAATTATGTTGGAACTTTGTTTTATTCGCCGTATTTTCTTTGTCATTTCAGTTTTTGTCGGGCTTTTGTTGCTGGCTTTTCCCCAATTTATTTTGAATGCTTCTCATCTCGGTTGCGTTGCCTTGGGAAAAATCATAATAGGATGTCGCGGGGAGGCAGCAGTAGCAACGTTCGCGAGGGTTCTCCTGTTCGTTGGTCCACACAACAGGCATGACACTCACCCGAGCCGTATGTTCCACCACCGCCAAATCCACCAAATCCACCCTCGATCGAGCAAATTTTGCGTATGTTTGAGGAAAGACGAAATAATGATCTGATTGAAATATTAAGAACTGTTCAAGCTGTGGTTGGACAGAATGGAAATCAGCCCGGTCATCACTCCAAGCTATCAGATTTTTAAAGGACCAAGCCTCCCAGTTTCAGACAGAGTATTGATCCCTTGGATGCAGATGATTGGTTGAGAACTATGGAGAAGAAGCATGAGATTGCTCGTACTGAAGAAGTAGATAAGGTTCCATTTGCAACTCATTGTCTTGAAGGCGCTGATGCCATATGGTGGTAAAACGAAAGAGCCATGTGGTGTGCAGATGAAGAAGTCACCTGGTCAAGATTCAAGGAACGATTCCGAAAATATCACATCCCTATGGGAATTATGAAGACTAAGCAGCGTGAATTTCTAGCGCTCCTCCAAGGAAGTCAGACTATGGGTGAATATTTGCAAAAATTCAATCATCTATCACGTTACTCCCTATATGACGTGGCCACTGAAGAAAGAAAGATTGACAGATTTCTTGGTGGATTAAACCCGCAACTCCAGTGTACTCTCAGTATGTTTGATTTCCCAGACTTCCAAACCCTGGTGAACAAGGCTTTCATTGATGAAAGAGAGCACACGCTTGTATCGGATAATAAGTCTGCCAACAACGATCACAAGCGCAAATTTGAGCCAAGAAAGGAAATACAACCGGTACAGAAGGCTCGTACCTGGCAACAGACTGAGGTGGAATACAAGCCCAATTGGCAACAGAATGTTAACAAGACCACCACTCAAGTCAAGAATGTCATAACCAACCCAGTGCAAGAGGAGCGTGTGCGCAGTAATTCTTGTTTCAGTTGTGGGCAAACCGTACATTATGCCAAATAGTGTCCCAAGAACAATAGGACGAATGCTATATTCAGGCCACAAGTCCATTATATGGAGTCATGCCCGAACCAGCAAAATATCACGGGATACGTTCATCACATCTCCGCCGATGAAGCTCAAGAGAACCCTGAAGTCGTCATTGGTATGTTTTCTGTTAATAACATACCTGCAGTGATTTTATTTGACTCTGGGGCTTCCCACTCTTTTATTTCTCGGAGTTGTGTTTCCCAAAACAAATTTCCTTGTTCGCTTTTGGGCAAGAATATGCTAGTACAAACCCCGGGATCTCTAATCAGAAGCAATCTAGTGTGCCACAATCTGGAAGTCAATGTCAATGGAGTCTATTTTCCAACTTCCTTGGGTATGAATTGGCTGACTCGGTATCAAGTATGCATAAATTGTGCAACCCGAGAAGTCACTTTGACCAGCCAAGAAGGGCAGACTACAAAAATTCCATGCTCGCAGAAGCATACCCTCCAAGGAAATGGTCTTCACAGTAGTGGCTGAATTGGAATTAATTCATGTGGTCAGTGAGTTTCCTGATGTATTTCCAGAAGAACTGCCAGGCATGCCACCTGATCGAGAGCTTGAGTTTGCAATAGATCTTGTGCCCGGGACCACACCAATACACAAGAAGTATTACCGAATGCCTTCATCAGAACTAGTGGAGCTAAAGAAACAGCTTGATGAAATGCTCCAGAAAGGATATATCCGTCCCAACTCTTCACCATGGGGATCACCTGCTATCTTCGTGGACAAAAAGGATGGCAGCCTCCGCATGTGTGTGGATTACCGTTAGCTGAATGACGTCACAATCAAAAACAAATATCTACTGCCAAGAATTGATGACCTGTTTGATCAGCTCGGTGGGGCCAAGGTATTCTCCAAGATTGATTTACGGACTGGATACTATCAGCTCAAGATTAAAAAGGAGGATATTCCTAAGACCGCATTCACCACTCGATACGGTCTTTATGAATATACAGTTATATCTTTTGGTCTCACTAACACCCCTGCTTTCTTCATGCATATGATGAATAAAGTATTCATGGACTTCCTCAATAAGTTCGTGGTTGTATTCATCGACGATATACTTATTTACTCAAGAAGTGAAAAAGAGCATAAAGAACACCTCCGAGCAGTGTTACAACGACTCCGTGAACATCAGTTATACGCCAAATTCAGTAAATGTGAGTTCTGGCTCAAGAAAGTTGGATTTCTTGGACATGTGCTATCCGCCGAAGGTATAGCCGTGGACCCGAGCAAAGTAAAGGATGTAGTCGATTGGTCGCCACCCACAATCGTATCTCAGATCCGGAGTTTTCTTGGATTAGCCGGATATTACCGTCGTTTTATTGAAGGTTTCTCCAAGATTGCTAAACCCATGACAGAGCTGCTCAAAAAGGATAATAAGTTTGAATGGACTAAGGACTATCAGAGAAGTTACACTGAGTTAAAGAAACGGCTGGCAACTACACCGGTATTGACTCTTCCAGATATCTACCACAGTTTTGATGTTCCAGGCAAGGACTTGGATGCGTACTCATGCAAGACGGCAAGGTAGTAGCTTATGCCTCACGACAGCTATGACCCCATGAGGGAAATTTCCCTACTCATGATTTGGAGTTGGCCGCGATGGTTCATGCTTTAAAAATGTGGAGACACTATCTCATTGGGAAGAGGTGCCAAATTTTTATAGATCACAAGAGTCTCAAGTATATATTTACTCAGCTATATTTAAATCTTCGTCAACGAAGATGGCTTGAGTTAGTCAAGGATTATGACCTTGGAATAAATTACCACCTGGGTAAGGCCAACGTGGTTGCAGATGCGCTCAGTCGAAAGCCCGTCAACCTAAATGTCATATTGGAAACCTTGCCTCCTAAACTTCAAGAAGAGATTGCTCAGCTCAACCTGGTCATAGTTGGGGTTGGCCTTGCTAATATTTTGGAAGTTACCCCCACACTTGAGGAAGAAATCTGCAAGGCCCAGCTAGATGACACCGATCTGTAGAAACATGCCAAGCATATGGTAGCAAGTCAGACTTCCGATTTCTCGAAGGATCAGTTCGGTACCCTCCGATTCCGAGGAAGGATTTGTGTGCCCGATCAAGCAGATTTAAAGCAGAAGATCCTATCAGAAACCCATGAATCCTCGTACTCAATTCACCCTGGAGGTACAAAAATGTATGAAGACCTTCGGCAAATATTCTGGTGGGATGGAATGAAGAAAGACATTGCCTATTTCGTGGCTTGTTGCGACATATGCAACAAAGTGAAGGCAGAGCATCAGAAACTAGCCGGACTTCTCCAACCGCTGCCAATGTCACAATGGAAATGGGATGATGTTTGTATGGATTTCATCACAGGACTACCTAAGACTCGATGGGGCAATGATGCAATCTAGGTCACAGGGGATACATTAACCAAGGTAGCACACTTTATCCCAATCAGAACCACATATCGAGCAGATGAGCTTGCACAACTGTATGTATCCAGAATAGTCAGTCTCCATGGAGTACCATGAACCATCACTTCTGACCGAGGTTCACTTTTTACCTCTGCTTTTTGGTCCCGTCTCCATCAAGCCTTGGGGACAACATTGAAATACAGTACCGCTTATCATCGTCAGACTAATGGACAGACAGAGCGAGTAAATCAAATACTCGAAGATATGCTGCGAGCATGTGCTTTGGCCCAAGGACCAAAATGGGAAGACTGTTTGCCCTATGCTGAGTTCTCTTATAACAATAGTTTCCAGACCAGTTGAAAGATGTCACCGTGTGAAGCTTTGTATGGCTGTAAGTGCCGCACTCCTCTAAATTGGTCTCAAACGAAAGATAATCGTATTTTCGGAACGGATCTCATGCTGGAAGCCGAGAAGCAAGTCAAGGAAATTAGAGACAGATTGAAGTTGGCCAAATCTCGACAGAAGAGTTATTATGATGCAAAGCACCGACAGATCAGTTTTGAACCCGGAGAACATGTATACCTTTGAGTCACACCTATGAAAGGAGTTAAGAGATTTCAGACTCATGGAAAATTGGCACCCAGATTTATTGGTCCATTTCCAATTATGTCACGGGTGGGTACTGTTGCATATCAGTTGGAGCTACCCCCTGAATTGTCAGACGTGCACAACGTGTTTCATGTTTCACAGTTACGGCGATGCATATCGCCGCCTGACAAAAAGAGTGATATGACAGAAATAGAGCTGGCAAAGGATTTCACCTACAAAGTGAGGCCAGTTAAAACTTTGGATCAAATGGAAAGAGTCACCCGCAGTAAAGCAAGGAGGTTTTACAAAGTCCAGTGGAAGCATCACACAGAGTCAGAATCAACATGGGAATCAGAAGAATTTCTAAGGGCACATTATCCAGAATGGTTTTCCCAAGCAACCGAATCCCGAGGACGAGATTCATTCTAAGTGGGGGAGGTTTGTGACAGCCTAGCTGGTTTTTGCCCTCTCTTCTTTGCCTGGTTTTCAGTTGGTTTGAATTTGAGTTTGGAGTTTTTGAATCTTTCATTTGGACTTAACCACTTGGGTACCCCTTGACTTCACCCAAGTGCTTCAACTCCCTCTCAAACCATCACTCCATCTCTGGTTCACCTCATAATATCATTTGGAATATTTTTCTTTAATGAAAAATATTCATTTTCCCCTGCAAAACCCTAGCTAGCTCAATGTGCTCCAAAGCAACCCTAATTTTTCTTGCCCATAAAATCCTGAGAAAAATCCCAATTATTCTGTGAACCCCACCTTTCTGAGCAAAACTATTTTATCACTCCTTGGAATATTTTGGCTACAGAAAATATTTTCATTTCTCGACAGAAATGGTAGTTTCTATAGAAACTACCATTTTACTAGCACCATTGTAGCTGGTTTTTCTTGTGCATCTTCACCTTAGTAAGTGTTGGCTAGCCTCCAAAGCCCAGCCCTCAACTCCCAGTGGTTTGACCATAGTAAACCTCCAAAGTTACTGTCCAGAAACTTACCTGGAGTGTAAACTCATTTCTACTGCACCTAGAACCCAACCCAATCGTGGTAACACTCAATACTACCACGGACTACACGCCAGACATGAAGTTTGCACTTAGGTTGGCCTGATGTCATAGTTCACGCAGTGACCACGTTCATCCAAGCGTGCTGCCATGCAAAATACGCGCTCTGAGTGCCGCCGAGCGCTCTGTTGCGCGCGTGCTCGCTGCCCAGCCTGCCCAAGCGTGCCAAACTGTGCCACCATCACCGTCTCCACTCACTTAACTCCGCCCTGGCACTCGCCGACGCCAGAGCTCGCCGCAGCGGGCACGGGAACGGTCCGGCCAATGCCACAGTGCGCGGCGCACTGTGCTCGTCGTCTTCCTCTCGCCCATGTGCTCGTCCGCGCTCGCCAACAGTCCCCGCATGAGCTACGTCTTCTTCCCCCTCTCTCTCAGATGTTGTTCGTCGCCAGGCACCATGGACAGGTGTCCTCCGACGGAGCCCGAACCCCCCTCGCTGCTCTCCTATAAATACGGCCATCCCCAGCCTCCTCGAGCACCCCACTGCACTCCCGCACACTCCACAAGCTAGTAGATAGCCGTAGCCTGGCCGGGCTGGCCGTGGGCCGCCATCCCTGAGCTCGAGCTCGCCGGCGATCCCCTCAGGTCGTCCCCGTAGCTCCAGCCCTCCTAGGCCAGGGCAATCCTTCCAGGGCCTCCGCCACACTCCGGTGGTGCCGTTCCGCCCGGTTGGAGCCCCTGGAGTCGCCCTAGCCGCCGTCGTCTTCGTCTCCGGCGAGCGCTGCCCTCTGCCTTCGCTGGAGAAGTTGTTTCCGGCGCCGTCCGACCTCCCCTAGTCATCCTATGGGTACGGGCATGTGCGCCTTCATCTTCTTTCTCGATCCCTCCCTCTCGTTTTGGCCCAAGAGCCCTTGCCGCCGGCACGTGCTCCGGCGAAGCCTCGCTGCCCCCTGTTTCCACTCGCCGTCCTCCTCACCTGACTAGCGGGGCCCGCTAGTCAGCCACTCTGTACGCGCACGAAGCGGTACGAGTGGTGGTGCCTTGGTCTTTACGCCTTCGATGTCAACCCCCCCCCCCAGTCTGTTTAATTTTAATTCAAATTTCATTTAAATCCAGAGAGCTTCAAACAGCCACAACTTTTTATCTATAAGTCCAAATGCATTGATTCTTTTTGCATTCTGTTCTTTGTCCAAAAATCTAGCAGCTCACAAAAGTTGGGATTTTTCCCTGCTGTCAAGATTTTCTGGTTAATTTCAAAAGGTTTCTTGATGATTTCTTTTTGTGTTTTTATTTATTTTTAGAAGAGCAGGCTTGTCTTGAGAATCATCAGGAGGCTTGTGAACCTCATCTGCACTAAGGCAAGCCACAGCAACATTTTCATAGTGCCACTTCAATATTTGTGATTTTCTACTTGAACAAATGATTATTCATGCATTTAAATTATTAATATGTTAATTATATTCTGTTAGATGCTTGTTATAGTAAATATGCTTGATTTACAGAAAGTTTGAAGTAACCTTAGTTGGTAAACTAACAATGACTTAGTTATTGTGTGTGGTGAAAGATAATATGGTTATGGAAATGACTAATTAGTGAGATTATTTTTGCATGAGAAAAAAACGATAAATTCGCTAGATAAGATTCTGGTTGAAGTAAGGCTTGATCGTAACCAGAGGAGTATCATGAGTTGTTGATTGCTTTGTGTGAGCATAGTTGACTCAGTTATTTTCGTTAATAAGTGATGCATATGTTGGTGATGCATGTCATGGCATTATGACACCGGTTACTTTCACTTTAAGTTGAACCTGATAATAACTCAACTTGAATATGTTGTTGACCGGGTCATGGTGCCGCTGAATCGAGTCTTTCCCAGTGCAACCACATTTGCCGGTATGGGACGGCCTTTATTCGTTTCATTGTCATGCCTCTGGTCGGTGCCTCCATCTAGGGAAGGTTATGGGTGTGTTGTACCCTGGCCCAGTAAGCAGGCATAACCTTGTGAGCCCGTTCTTAAGTTCTTGGTACCGGGTCCCAGTGTGCATCGTGGCCACGACGGTGGTTGTTGTGTCTTTGGTAGACACGGGGCCACCCAGGACTAGCCCGATGGGGATTGAGTCGGAGTGGCTGGGAGAGTGTCATGGAAATGGAGTGGTTTCATCAAAATGTCGTTGGTCCACCCGAATGGGAGTGCGAGGCCATGGGTTCAGTGGTGTGGGTCAAGTATGCTACCTCTGCAGAGTGTATTAATCTATCGATAGCCGAGTCCACGGTCTCGCTCGAAAGTAGGTCACACCATGGGTCAACATTTAATGAATTTTGCACACTAAGTATGAAGTTTGCATTGTATTGGTGGCGGAAAGGCCATCATGTTGATTTGGACCAGATGTTGGTTGTGGTTGTGATCACTGTAAGGATCACGGGCCAACTATTGGTCGTGGTTGTGATCACCGTAAGGATCACGGGCCATTTATTGGTCGTGGTTGTGATCGCTGTAAGGATCACGGGGCATTTATTGGTCGTGGTTGTGATCGCCGTAAGGATCATGGGCCAAATATTGGCCGTGGTTGTGATCACCGTAAGGATCACAAGATTGTCTCTGGGTTGGCACGTTTGTGATCCGGAAACGATCACGTTTGGTAATCCAGTATGAGGGACATTTATCACATGAGCATGGTCACAGCATGTTGGATATATTGTTGCATTGTTATTAATTAGTTAATTGTCATGATATTGTTTGTCATTATGTTTATGCTTGTTGTGAGTTTGCAAGTACATTCAATGTACTGACTTGGCGTGTCATGCCAGATTTCAGGAAAGTCCCATTGGAAAGGAGAGCTGTCCGAGTCTACATCGTGTCCACATCGGTGTCCCTGTCCTATGGAGTTCTGCTACGACGTTGTTCCGCTGCTGCGTAGTTGTCATGATCGAGGCCCCTTTATATTCACTAAATAATGTACATATTGTTCAGCCGCACCGTGTGTGACACTTGGCCTCGCTAACTGGTGTAATATAAACTCTGATCCGCTAGCATCAATAAAGAGGTTGTTTTCTGTACCAAGTTGTTGTGTGTTACTAGAAGACATGGTCTCTGGGCTGGCAACATAGGTTAAACCGGTTGCTCTGAGCCAAGGTGCCACAGTGCCCCTGCATCGTGACAACGTCCTCAAGCACGGCTCCATCACCGTCGACGACGTCAAGTTCCACATCCGGCCTTGGCACGAGAACAACCACGCCGTCATCCAGAAGTTTTTCCTCTAGGTTCGGGTTGTCACTGAGGACATGCCGCAACAGTTCTGGTCGACGGAGGGAGCGGAGGAGGTGCTGGGCTGCCGGGTCGACCGCCTCGACACCTGGACCCTGGAGCGTGGCCACTGTTGGAAATATGCCCTAGAGGCAATAATAAAAGCATTATTATTATATTTCTTTGTTCATGATAATTGCCTTTATTCATGCTATAATTGTATTATCCGGAAATCGTAATACATGTGTGAATAACAGACACCAACATGTCCCTAGTAAGCCTCTAGTTGACTAGCTCGTTGATCAATAGATAGTCATGGTTTCCTGGCTATGGACATTGGATGTCATTGATAACGGGATCACATCATTAGGATAATGATGTGATGGACAAGACCCAATCTTAAGCATAGCGTGAGATCGTGTAGTTAGTTTGCTAGAGCTTTTCTAATGTCAAGTATCTTTTCCTTTGACCATGAGATCGTGTAACTCCCGGATACCGTAGGAGTGCTTTGGGTGTATCAAACGTCACAATGTAACTGGGTGACTATAAAGGTGCATTACAGGTATCTCCGAAAGTGTCTGTTGGGTTGACACGGATCGAGACTGGGATTTGTCACTCCGTATGACGGAGAGATATCACTGGGCCCACTCGGTAATGCATCATCATAATGAGCTCAAAGTGACCAAGTGTCTGGTCACGGGATCATGCATTACGGTACGAGTAAAGTGACTTGCCGGAAACGAGATTGAACGAGGTATTGGGATACCGACGATCGGATCTCGGGCAAGTAACATATCGATTGACAAAGGGAATTGCATACGGGGTTGATTAAATCCTCGACATCGTGGTTCATCCGATGAGATCATCGTGGAGCATGTGGGAGCCAACATGGGTATCCAGATCCCGCTGTTGGTTATTGACCGGAGAGCGATCTCGGTCATGTCTACATGTCTCCCGAACCCGTAGGGTCTACACACTTAAAGTTCGGTTACGCTAGGGTTGTAGGGATATGTATATGCAGTAACCCGAATGTTGTTCGGAGTCCCGGATGAGATCCCGGACGTCACGAGGATTCCGGAATGGTCCGGAGGTAAAGATTTATATATGGGAAGTCCTGTTTCGGGCATCGGGACAAGTTTCGGGGTTATCGGTATTGTACCGGGACCACCGGAAGGGTCCCGGGGGTCCACCGGGTGGGTCCACCTGTCCCGGGGGGCCACATGGGCTGTAGGGGGTGCGCCTTGGCCTACATGGGCCAAGGGAACCAGCCCCACATAGGCCCATGCGCCTAGGGTTTGAGGGGGAAGAGTCCTAGGAGGGGAAGGCACCTCCTAGGTGCCTTGGGGGGGAGGGAAACCCCCCTTGGCCGCCGCCCCCCTAGGAGATTGGATCTCCTAGGGCCGGCCACCCCCCCTTGGCCCTCCTATATATAGTGGGGGAGAGGAGGGACTTCATACCTTGGCCTTTGGTTGCCTCCTTCTCCCTCTCCAACACCTCCTCCTCCATAGTGCTTAGCGAAGCTCTGCCGGAGTACTGCAGCTCCATCAACACCACGCCATCGTGCTGCTGCTGGTGCCATCTCCCTCAACCTCTCCTCCCTCCCTTGCTGGATCAAGAAGGAGGAGACGTGGCTGTTCCGTACGTGTGTTGAACGCGGAGGTGCCGTCCGTTCGGTGCTAGGATCTCCGGTGATTCGAATCACGTCGTGTTCGACTACATCATCCCCGTTCTTTGAACGCTTCCGCTCGCGATCTACAAGGTAGGTAGATCCATCTAATGACTCGTTGCTAGATGAACTCATAGATGGATCAAGGTGAAACCGTAGGAAAATTTTTGTTTTCTGCAATGTTCCCCAACAGTGGCATCATGAGCTAGGTCTATGCGTAGTTCTCTTGCACGAGTAGAACACAATTTGTTGTGGGTGTAGATTTGTCAACTTTCTTGCCGCTACTAGTCTTATCTTGCTTCAACGGTATTGTGGGATGAAGCGTCCCGGACCAACCTTACACGTACGCTTACGTGAGACCAGTTCCACCGACTAACATGCACTAGTTGCATAAGGTGGCTGGCGGGTGTCTGTCTCTCCTACTTTAGTTGGAGCGGATTCGATGAAAAGGGTCCTTATGAAGGGTAAATAGAAGTTGACAAATCACATTGTGGCTTTCACGTAGGTAAGAAAATGTTCTTGCTAGAACCCTACTTCAGCCACGTAAAACATGCAGCAACAATTAGAGGACGTCTAACTTGTTTTTGCAGCAAGTGCTTTGTGATATGATATGGCCAAAGTTGTGATGAATGATGAATGATCTATATGTCATGTATGAGATGTTCATGCTATTGTAATAGGAATCACGACTTGCATGTCGATGAGTATGACAACCGGCAGGAGCCATAGGAGTTGTCTTTATTTTTTGTATGACCTGCGTGTCATTGAAGAACGCCATGTAAACTACTTTACTTTATTACTAAACATGTTAGTCATAGAAGTAGAAGTAGTCGTTGGCGTGACAACTTCATGAAGACACGATGATGGAGATCATGATGATGGAGATCATGGTGTCATGCCGGTGACAAGATGATCATGGAGCCCCGAAGATGAAGATCAAAGGAGCTATATGATATTGGCCATATCATGTCACTACTTTATATAATTGCATGTGATGTTTATTATGTTTTATGCATCTTGTTTACTTAGGACGATGGTAATAAATAAGATGATCCCTTACAAAATTTCAAGAAGTGTTCTCCCCTAACTGTGCACCGTTGCTACAGTTCGTCGTTTCGAAGCACCACGTGATGATCGGGTGTAATAGAATCTTAAGTTCACATACAACGGGTGTAAGACAGTTTTACACAGCGAAAACACTTAGGGTTAACTTGACGAGCCTAGCATGTACAGACATGGCCTCGGAACACGGAGACCGAAAGGTCGAACACGAGTCGTATGGAAGATACGATCAACATGAGAATGTTCACCGACGATGACTAGTCCGTCTCACGTGATGATCGGACACGGCCTAGTCGACTCGGATCGTGTAACACTTAGATGACCAAAGGGATGTCAAATCTGAGTGGGAGTTCATTATAATTTGATTAGATGAACTTAATTATCATGAACTTAGTCTAAATATTTTACAATATGTCTTGTAGATCAAATGGCCAACGTAGTCCTCAACTTCAACGCGTTCCTATAGAAAACCAAGCTGAAAGACGATGGCAGCAACTATACGGACTGGGTCCGGAACCTGAGGATCATCCTCATAGCTGCCAAGAAAGATTATGTCCTACAAGCATCGCTAGGTGATGCACATGTTCTCCCTGCAGAACAAGACGTTATGAACGCTTGGCAGGCATGTTCCGATGACTACTCCCTCGTTCAGTGCGGCATGCTTTACAGCTTAGAGCCGGGGCTCCAAAAGCGTTTTGAGAGACATGGAGCATATGAGATGTTCGAAGAGCTGAAAATGGTTTTCCAAGCTCATGCCCGGGTCGAGAGATATGAAGTCTCCGACAAATTCTTCAGCTGTAAGATGGAGGAAAATAGTTCTGTCAGTGAGCACATACTCACTATGTCTGGGTTATATAACCGCTTGACTCAGCTGGGAGTTAATCTCCCGGATGATGCGGTCATTGACAGAATCCTCCAGTCGCTTCCACCAAGCTACAAGAGCTTTGTGATGAACTTCAATATGCAGGGGATGGAAAAGACCATTCCTGAAGTATTTGCTATGGTGAAATCAGCAGAGGTAGAAGTCAAGAAGGAACATCAAGTGTTGATGGTCAATAAAACCACTAAGTTCAAGAAGGGCAAGGGTAAAAGGAACTTCAAGAAGGACGGCAAAGTAGTTGCCGCGCCCAGCAAGCAAGCTGCCGGGAAGAAGCCAAAGAATGGACCCAAGCCCGAGACTGAGTGCTTTTATTGCAAGGAAAGTGGTCACTGGAAGCGGAACTGCCCCAAATACTTAGCGGACAAGAAGGCTGGCAAAACCAAAGGTATATTTGATATACATGTAATTGATGTGTACCTTACCAGTAATCGTAGTGACTCCTGGGTATTTGATACCGGTGTCGTTGCTCATATTTGTAACACACAGCAGGAGCTGCGGAATAAATGGAGACTGGCGAAGGACGAGGTGACGATGCGCGTCAGGAATGGTTCCAAGGTCGATGTGATCGCCGTCGGCACGCTACCTCTGCATTTACCTACAGGATTAGTTTTGAACCTCAATAATTGTTATTAAGTGCCAAGTTTGAGCATGAACATTGTATCAGGATCTCGTTTAATTCGAGATGGCTGCTCATTTAAATCCGAGAATAATGGTTGTTCTATTTATATGAGAGATATGTTTTATGGTCATGCTCCGATGGTGAATGGTTTATTCTTTATGAATCTCGAGCGTAATGCTACACATATTCATAGTGTAAGTACCAAAAGATGTAAGATTGATAGTGATAGTCCCACATACTTGTGGCACTGCCGCCTTGGTCACATAGGTGTCAAACGCATGAAGAAGCTCCATGCTGATGGACTTTTAGAGTCTCTTGATTACGAATCATTTGACACGTGCGAACCATGCCTCATGGGTAAAATGACCAAGACTCCATTCTTAGGAACAATGGAGCGAGCAACCAACTTATTGGAAATCATACATACTGATGTGTGCGTCCCAATGAGTGTTGAGGCTCGCGGTGGCTATCGTTATGTTCTCGCCCTCACTGATGACTTGAGTAGATATGGGTATGTCTACTTAATGAAACACAAGTCTGAGACATTTGAAAAGTTCAAGGAATTTCAGAGTGAAGTTGAGAATCAACGTGACAGGAAAATCAAGTTTCTACGATCAGATCGTGGAGGAGAATACTTGAGTCACGAGTTTGGTACACACTTAAGAAAATGTGGAATAGTTTCACAACTCACGCCGCCTGGAACACCTCAGCGTAATGGTGTGTCCGAACGTCGTAATCGCACTCTATTAGATATGGTGCGATCTATGATGTCTCTTGCCGATTTACCACTATCTTTTTGGGGCTATGCTTTAGAGACTGCCGCATTCACTTTAAATAGGGCACCGTCGAAATCCGTTGAGACGACACCGTATGAATTGTGGTTTGGTAAGAAACCTAAGCTGTCGTTTCTAAATGTTTGGGGATGCGATGCTTATGTCAGGAAACTTCAACCTGAAAAGCTCGAACCCAAATCAGAAAAATGCGTCTTCATAGGATACCCTAAAGAAAATGTTGGGTATATCTTCTACCTCAGATCCGAAGGCAAGATCTTTGTTGCCAAGAATAGGTCCTTTCTGGAGAAAGAGTTTCTCTCGAAAGAAGTAAGTGGGAGGAAAGTAGAGCTTGATGAAGTATTACCTCTTGAACCGGAAAATGGCGCAACTCAAGAAAATGTTCTTGAGGTGCCTGCACCGACTAGAGAGGAAGTAAATGATAATGATCAAGATACTTCTGATCAAGCTCCTACTGAAATTCGAAGGTCCACAAGGACACGTTCCGCACCAGAGTGGTACGGCAACCCTGTCTTGGAAATCATGTTGTTAGACAGCAGTGAACCTTCGAACTATGAAGAAGCGATGGCGGGCCCGGATTCCGACAAATGGCTAGAAGCCATGAAATCCGAGATAGGATCCATGTATGAAAACGAAGTATGGACTTTGACTGACTTGCCCGTAGAATGGCGAGCCATAGAAAATAAATGGATCTTTAAGAAGAAGACAGACGCGGATTGTAATGTGACCATCTATAAAGCTCGGCTTGTCGCTAAGGGTTATCGACAAGTTCAAGGGGTTGACTACGATGAGACTTTCTCACCGGTAGCGAAGCTGAAGTCCGCCCGAATCATGTTAGCAATTGCCGCATTTTAAGATTATGAAATTTGGCAAATGGACGTCAAAACGGCATTCCTTAATGGTTTCCTTAAGGAAGAATTGTATATGATGCAGCCGGAAGGTTTTGTCGATCCTAAGAATGCTGACAAGGTGTGCAAGCTCCAACGCTCGATTTATGGGCTGGTGCAAGCATCTCGGAGTTGGATCATTCGTTTTGATGAGATGATCAAAGCATTTGGGTTCTCACAGACTTATGGAGAAGCCTGTGTTTACAAGAAAGTGAGTGGGAGCTCTATAGCATTTCTCATACTATATGTTGATGACATACTTTTGATGGGAAATGATATAGAACTTTTGGACAGCATTAAGGCCTATTTGAATAAGAGTTTTTCAATGAAGGACCTTGGAGAAGCTGCTTATATATTAGGCATCAAGATCTATAGGGATAGATCGAGACGCCTCATAGGTCTTTCACAAAGCACATATCTTGATAAGATTTTGAAGAAGTTCAAAATGGATCAGTCCAAGAAAGGGTTCTTGCCTGTTTTGCAAGGTGTGAAATTGAGCTCAGCTCAATGTCCGACCATGGCAGAAGATATAGAAGAGATGATTGTCATCCCCTATGCCTCAGCCATAGGTTCTATTATGTATGCCATGCTGTGTACCAGACCTGATGTAAACCTTGCCGTAAGTTTGGTAGGAAGGTACCAAAGTAATCCCGGCAAGGAACACTGGACAGCGGTCAAGAATATCCTGAAGTACCTGAAAAGGACTAAGGAAATGTTTCTCGTTTATGGAGGTGACGAAGAACTCGTCGTAAAGGGTTACGTCGACGCTAGCTTCGACACAGATCTGGATGACTCTAAGTCACAGACCGGATACGTGTATATTTTGAATGGTGGGGCAGTAAGCTGGTGCAGTTGCAAGCAGAGCGTCGTGGCGGGATCTACATGTGAAGCGGAGTACATGGCAGCCTCGGAGGCAGCACATGAAGCAATATGGGTGAAGGAGTTCATCACCGACCTAGGAGTCATACCCAATGCGTCGGGGCCGATCAAGCTCTTCTGTGACAACACTGGAGCTATTGCACTTGCCAAGGAGCCCAGGTTTCACAAGAAGACAAGGCACATCAAGCGTCGCTTCAGCTCCATTCGTGAAAATGTTCAAGATGGAGACATAGAGATTTGTAAAATACATACGGACCTGAATGTAGCGGATCCGTTGACTAAACCTCTCCCTAGAGCAAAACATGATCAACACCAGAATTCCATGGGTGTTCGATTCATCACAATGTAACTAGATTATTGACTCTAGTGCAAGTGGGAGACTGTTGGAAATATGCCCTAGAGGCAATAATAAAAGCATTATTATTATATTTCTTTGTTCATGATAATTGTCTTTATTCATGCTATAATTGTATTATCCGGAAATCGTAATACATGTGTGAATAACAGACACCAACATGTCCCTAGTAAGCCTCTAGTTGACTAGCTCGTTGATCAATAGATAGTCATGGTTTCCTGGCTATGGACATTGGATGTCATTGATAACGGGATCACATCATTAGGATAATGATGTGATGGACAAGACCCAATCTTCAGCATAGCGTGAGATCGTGTAGTTCGTTTGCTAGAGCTTTTCTAATGTCAAGTATCTTTTCCTTTGACCATGAGATCGTGTAACTCCCGGATACCATAGGAGTGCTTTGGGTGTATCAAACGTCACAACGTAACTGGGTGACTATAAAGGTGCATTACAGGTATCTCCGAAAGTGTCTGGTGGGTTGACACGGATCGAGACTGGGATTTTTCACTCCGTATGACGGAGAGATATCACTGGGCCCACTCGGTAATGCATCATCATAATGAGCTCAAAGTGATCAAGTGTCTGGTCACGGGATCATGCATTACGGTACGAGTAAAGTGACTTGCCGGTAACGAGATTGAACGAGGTATTGGGATACCGACGATCGGATCTCGGGCAAGTAACATATCGATTGACAAAGGGAATTGCATACGAGGTTGATTAAATCCTCGACATCGTGGTTCATCCGATGAGATCATCGTGGAGCATGTGGGAGCCAACATGGGTATCCAGATCCCGTTGTTGGTTATTGACCGGAGAGCGATCTCGGTCATGTCTACATGTCTCCCGAACCCGTAGGGTCTACACACTTAAGGTTCGGTTACGCTAGGGTTGTAGGGATATGTATATGCAGTAACCCGAATGTTGTTCGGAGTCCCGGATGAGATCCCGGACGTCACGAGGAGTTCCGGAATGGTCCGGAGGTAAAGATTTATATATGGGAAGTCTTGTTTCGGGCATCGGGACAAGTTTCGGGGTTATCGGTATTGTACCGGGACCACCGGAAGGGTCCCGGGGGTCCACCAGGTGGGTCCACCTGTCCCGGGGGGCCACATGGGCTGTAGGGGGTGCGCCTTGGCCTACATGGGCCAAGGGCACCAGCCCCACATAGGCCCATGCGCCTAGGGTTTGAGGGGGAAGAGTCCTAGGAGGGGAAGGCACCACCTAGGTGCCTTGGGGGGGAGGGAAACCCCCCTTGGCCACCGCCCCCCTAGGAGATTGGATCTCCTAGGGCCGGCCACCCCCCCTTGGCCCTCCTATATATAGTGGGGGAGAGGAGGGACTTCATACCTTGGCCTTTGGTTGCCTCCTTCTCCCTCTCCAACACCTCCTCCTCCATAGTGCTTAGCGAAGCTCTGCCGGAGTACTGCAGCTCCATCAACACCACGCCGTCGTGCTGCTGCTAGTGCCATCTCCCTCAACCTCTCCTCCCTCCCTTGCTGGATCAAGAAGGAGGAGACGTGGCTGTTCCGTACGTGTGTTGAACGCGGAGGTGCCGTCCGTTCGGTGCTAGGATCTCCGGTGATTCGAATCACGTCGTGTTCGACTACATCATCCCCGTTCTTTGAACGCTTCCGCTCGCGATCTACAAGGTACGTAGATGCATCTAATGACTCGTTGCTAGATGAACTCATATATGGATCTTGGTGAAACCGTAGGAAAATTTTTGTTTTCTGCAACGTTCCCCAACAGCCACACCAAGACCTTTGCCTGCTGGATCTGGGTGTGGGATACCGCACTGATCCCGACGAAGCACACCTTCTGGGTGCTCGACCATGGGGTAGGCCGTGTGGAGCAGATGCTCGGCTTCTCCCCTCCGGATAGCATCGTCGCCTCGCCGCCAAACGCTCCACGCCATGACCTCCTCATCCACGTTGACCTGGTGGAGGATTGGACTCCGTATGAGCCACGCTCGCCGCCGTCCGCCCAGAGTGGCTTTCCCTCCTCCAACTCCAACGACGACAGGCCAATGCCTAGGATCTACACTGCCACCTGGTCCAAAGGAACTGAAGATGGATAACACGACCCCAAGCAGCGGATTCAGTTGGCCGTGGTGGTCGACATAGGCTGCTGCGGTCTCCCTCATGATGGTCGGCGTGAATACGAAGATGAAGACCAGGGCGGGCCTAGAGCGTGGAAGGACACCCTACTCGGCAGAGGCCACTCGAGCAGATCCGACGTTGGCAAGGAGCAAGGGCACCGGGGCGGCTCCTCCTCTCGGCGGCGCAGCCGCTCCCCCCAGGTCCCAGTTGCAACGAAGACTTGAGGGGCTGCCACGCGCCCGCTCAGCATGCGGGATCCGCTGTGGGGGCGTAGTCGGGGATACTGCACGCCCCACAGCCAGTGATAGCGTCGGGGAACCTGCAGAGCGGTGCTAGCTCAGCTGACCCGATAGCTGACTTCTTCGTCAACAAGATCAACATTGTCCCCCCTCCGAAAGGCGTTGACTGCATGCTAGCTGGCTAGACACACAGGTGGCTGAGGCGATGGGTGCCCCCCTGGCCTTCGACAATCAGCCGAAGCAGGCCTGCCCACTGCCGATTGGGCCACCGGATGCCTTCGGCCCAATGCTGGCAGGGCCGCCGGTGATGGCGGGCCTACAGTGCCAGTAGGTGCCATGCCATCCCAGAGGGATGACAGTAAAGCTCGGCGCAGTCACGCAGCAGGTTTAGCAGCTGCAGCTGGTGCCGGAGGAGCCGGTCCAGCTGCCGTCGCCGGGGCCGGTCATCGACGGAGCGCCCCCGAGCCTCTTCCTGGAGGTCCCTGCTCCCATTCTCGCGGCGGCCCCCTCCTCCTCCGGCACGCAGAGCTTCAGTGCCACCCAAGACCCGTACCATGATGTTTCCTGTTCATCAGAGCGCGCGCCAGGCTGCCAACCACTCAGAGGTGCCCGTGGCTCAACGGGCAACTCTCCGCCTCGTTCAAGGTTTGGGCATCCTGGGCCCTAGGGAGAAGATTGTCGGATATCGGGTTCCGGCAAAACCCTTAAGGTTCGAACTCTGGGGTGCGCGCGAAGATCTTCCACCTACCGATCCACGTCCCAACGCCTCGCTGAGAATCTAAGCTACATGATGAACAACACAAGGGACACAAGGTTTATACTGGTTCGTGCCACCGCTGTGGTGTAATACCGTAATCCAGCGTGTGGAGTGGTGGATTGCCTCTGGGGCCGATGATGACCAGTACAAAGGAAGAACAGCCTCGCGAGAGGTGTTCTTGGGCTGGTGTGATGAACTACTTGGGTGAGTTCGATCGCCTCCGGATATGTTGAGAACTCTCCAAGATGCCCTCTACTGTGGTGGCTATCTCTATATATAGAGGCCCTGTTCCTCTTCCCAAATATTGAGCGGGAAGGGAGCCAACAACGTCCATTTTGAAGGGGAACATCTAATACAAGTTATCCTGACTAAAGTTGGTCTTTGGCTGCCAAAGGCACTGGCGATGACGCCGTCTTGGGATCCATGGTGACCTCCAGCCTACCACTCTGCTCGCTCTTGGTATCGTTGCACCGAAATGGTAACCTTTGCTTGATGCCTCGGTACTCCGCGCCTGCGCTTGCTCCCTTTGCACCAAAGAGGAAACAAGGACACTTCGCAGGCCGGCGCCCGCCTGGCGCCCGCCTGGTCACAATCGTCATGGCTTGCATCACGAGCACCTCACGAGGTACCCCTACCTTGATCTCTCCGCCTCCTCGCAAGCCTGCCTGGTGAGGCCGTTCCTGAGGAAGCCTTGCATCATCCGCCTCGCGAGGCTTGGTCCCTTGCGAGGGTCTTGAGCTTGAGTTGATAAAGATGGGTCGTATTGGGCCACCCCTTGAGCCACGCCGCAGGCCACAGGCAGGCAAGTCTGGGGACCCCAGTTCCCAGAACGCCGATAGTAGGCCCCGGGCCCAAGGCGCGCTCGGACTTGGCTTAGCAGCAAAGTGAAAGGGCAAGTGCGGAGCGCCGCGGGCGCCATAGGTTGTGGCCTTGGTCGCCGCGTGGCGGTTGATTGGACGTGGGCGTCTCCGCTTCCCCATGCTGCCTCGGCAACTGCCCGGTTTGACTAGTCCCTCCATGCAAAAATGAGTCATGATTACCTGCGATCATGGAGGCCGACGGTTGGCCTCCTCTGGACTATAAGTACGGAGACGCGTGATCCCCCGCAGTCCATCTTGCGGCGCTCCGCCCGCTTCTTCTTCCTCGCTTGTCCTCCATCTCGCCGCCAATGGCACCGATCCGCCGGTTCTCAGTCGAGGAGAAAGGAAAGGACCCCCGAGAGGGGCCCGACCCGCTCCCGCCAAAGAAGCGGCCGGTCCACGGCCGGCGTGACGAGGTTGCTCGGCCGGAGGCATCGAGGCCTTGGTACGAGTGGCCGCCTCCTGGGTTTCCGCTACCTCTGTACGCCCGAGCCGAGGGCATTAGAGAAGAAGACGCCGAGCGGCGCCTCCCGCGCCGTCGGCGACGTCGACGAGCCACGGTGGTGCACGTCGTTTCTCCTGGAGTCCATGCCACGGACTCCTCTCGCGAGCTCATGCTACACGCCGCCATGCCTCCAAGCTCCTGGATCCACTTCCCTCCTTCCTTTGCCTTCGAGATGCCGTTGAGGGGGCCTCTTGAGCTCTGGCTGCTGTGGTACCCCCACGACCGGAGCGGAGGTTGAGGTTGTCGCTCCGGGCAAGGTCTACATGACCCGGGGCTGGGGCGAGATCGCCCGGGTCTGCCAAATAGGACGTACCCTTGTGATTCATCTCGAATACGACGGCGCCTCCCTGATGATCTTCAAGGTCTTCGACGCAGAAGGACGCCGGCTGGAGTGCTGCCCCACAGGAGGCGGCTAGGGCGGCAGTGTGGCACGGGCCAGGCCCGCCACCCGCTTCCCCAGCGGCTCCTCTGGCAGCGGCAGTGATGCTTGGGGGTCCATCGACTCTCCCGAGCTTCTCCTGACTCCGGAGACGAGCGACGACAGCTACGAGCCCACAAGCTTGCGCCGCGCTCGGAGAAAGGCAGCTACATCAAGCCGCCGACGCGGCTGATCTGGATGGGGTTGGCGCCGGCGCTTGGTGGCCCACTGTTGATGATGGCGCCGGCCGTGGAGGCACGTGTAGTTATGGCTCCTTAGGATTTGCGCCTTTGTTTCCTGCAAGGAATCAACGAAGTACCCCGTGGGGGCATGTAAAGCGTCTGTTGCGTCTTTTGTTGATATTATCCTTATTATGAAGTGGTGCGAGATGCTTGTCCTGTCTCATCTTGGTCCCCCCTTTCTAACCTCGTGAGGGCTTGGTGCTCTACGCTGACAGGTCCCAGTCCCCAGGCAGGCTTCAGCTATCGCTGGTATGCCAGGTCGCGATGCCTTGGTCAAGGACAGGAGATGAGCAGCCTGATGTCCAGTAAGAGCCCCCGAGGCGCGATGCTCAGGAGGTCCACCTTAGCGCTCAAGCAGCCGCCACAAGGCGAGAAAGGAAGGCAACATCACCGTCACAGGGCTGCATTAGGTGAGGGTTTGGGGTCGCATCAATTAGCTATTCCTGGAGTGAGACTTATCTTGAAGGCGCGGAGCCGTTCCTTCGCGAGGTGCCGGACCTGCATGTCGGCAGCTGGGATGTCGCTGGGTTAGGCCTTCGTGAGCTTCTCCTCCCTTCCCCGCACTCTCCTTCGTGCTCTAAGTCCTCAGGTCCCGGCCCTCGAGCAAGCTCAGCCACCGCTGGTATGCCAGGTCGCGATGCCGTGGACAAGGCAAGGGGGTGAGGGCTGGAGAGCCAGTAAGAGCTCCTGAGTCGCGATGCTCAGGAGCCCCCCTTTTAATACGCGAGCGGATCATACGGGTAAGAGGGAGAGAGAGCTCGCGACGGCCCCATGTTATTCCTTAGGTGGACCCTGTAAACCAACACGAGGGAAGCAAGGATTGCCATTACGATTGCCGGCCAGCCATTGGTTGCTCCGAGAGGGTGATGAGGGCAATAAGGGCCTGGTGAGGTAGCGCTTGCGGGGCTGCCGCGGGCCAGAGCTCGACCACTTAGATTTGTCGATGTTGCAGGGACGGACCCATGCGCAAGCGCCGTGCCAGTGCGAGTGTCTCCAAGGGCAGATGTCAATCGAGCAGGTGATTATTACAGGCAGGTTAAGCATGAAGGCAAACCAACTTAGATAGATGCAGGAAAGATACACGCCACTGGGTCAGGCCCGAGTGGCTTGGGGATGATGCAGCCCGAGGGGCGCCCCCAGCAAAGTAAACTAAAGACGTAAGCAAAATGGATACATGCCGCGGGGACAGACCCGCGTGACCTGGGAATAATGCAGCCCTGAGGGCGCTCCCAGCTGAAATGAAGCTCGAAAGGTGTCACCTGTATCATTGCAGAGTAGCTGATGATGCACGCGGAAGAAGCTGATCCTCATGAGACACCGGAGCCCTGAGCCTCGGGAGGCTCTGGGGTCCGAGCGGCTCCTCAAGGTCCATCTCCATCTCCTCCAGGAACACGCAGTGCCTGGCCTCGTGAGCCTCCAGAATGCTCCACATCATGTGCTGGTGAGTAGCAGCTGCGTTCGGCAGGCCGAAAGGCATGCAAACATAGCTGCATGGTGGACCCTCGCAACGTCCCACGCGCGAAGTCTAGAAACGCTCCTGAGACGCGGCTCGGTTGAGCCCTGGGTAGTCGATGCAGACGCACAGCCCGCCATCCTCGCCTGGATGGGGAGCTACGCCGGGTAGGCGGTGATTGCCGCGCATGACTCTCGATTCTTGCAGCTCCTGAATGACCTTGGTGATGAACTCCTGAGGGTTGGGCCCTCCTTGCCTCATGCCTTCCTGAGGGAAACGTGCCATGAAGCATGCCTCCAAGTGGTGCCCGAGCACCTCCCTCGTGATCTTGGCAAAGTCTGAGGCCCTCTAGGAGAGAGCCCCCGAGCCTTGCCCGAGGAGGGCGCCGGGCACGCCTTCCTATGCGATGGAGGGAGGCGCCCCTTGCACGGGCGCAGATCCTGATGCGGCGCCTCTGGAGACGCCTGCCTCCTGAGGCCTTGAGTTGGGCGATGTCTTGTTCTTCTTGGGAACTGCCTCGACAGGGTTCCCGCTCTTGCTGTCTGGGTCCTCAACTGACACAGCTTGGAAGGCACGCTCGAGAGAGCACACCGCATCCTTCTCTTCGCAGGGGACTGTGATGACTCCGCCGCTTCCCGGCATCTTGAGGACATTGTATCCATGATGAGTCACTGCCATGAACTTGGCCAGGGTTGGATACCCGAGGATGGCATTGTATGGCAGGAGAATGTGGGCAACATCAAAGTCGATGAGCTCGGTTCGATAGTTCTTGAACCGTCCAAAGGTGACAGGGAGGCGGACCTGCCCTATCGGGGTGGTGGAGCCGTCAGTGACCCTTGAGAAAGGCTTGGTTGGTTGAAGCTGATCATATGGCACTTGGAGATTGTTGAACGTCTCGACGGACAGGATGTTGAGCCCTACGCCGCCATCGATGAGGGTCCTGGTAACTTGCACATTGCTGATGACTGGGGAACAAAGCATTGGGAGGACCCCGGCTGTAGCCGCACACTTGAGCTGATCAGCTGAGCTGAACGTGATGGCGCATGTGGACCACCTGAGAGGGCGTGTGGCCTCGATCTTGGGGAGGACTGCATTCACCTCGCGAGCAAACTGCTTGAAGATGCGTTGAGAGGCTGGGGCCTGGGCACCGCCCAAGATGCAAGCGATAGCACGTGGCTCCTGGAAGCCCCAAGCCCCCTCGTCCTGATGACGGTCATCATTCCTTCTTGGCGATGGCGGCAGAGGAGGAAGTCCTGTGTTGCCCTGCGGGCGATCCTCGCAAGGCTGATCCCTCCAAGCCCCCTCGCGAGGCTGGTCCTGCCAGTGGTCCTCGCGAGGTCGTCCACGCCACCCTTGGCGAGGGCCTCGGTCGTCCCATCGTCCTCCACCTCTTCCTCCTCCTCGGCCATAGCCCCGATCGTTGCACTCGGGGCGTCGGCCGATACGTCCTTCTCGCACGGCCCTGAGCTCTTGGCATTCGTTGGTGTTGTGGGTGTGGAGGTCGTGGTACACACAGTTGCGGCTTCCCTTGGACGACTCCGGCTGGTCCCTGCCATGCTTCGTGTCTGGTTCTGCTATGAGCACAGCTGCTCCTTTGCGCTTCACGTCCTTGGCCTTGGCTTTCTTCTCTTCAGGGTCAGCAGCTGGGAGCTCGAGAAGGGAGAGGCGTCCCTCCTTAGCCCTTTCGCACTTGGTCGCCAGGTTGAACAGCTCCAGAGATGTGCACATGTCCTCGTGGATTGCCAGTTCCTCCTTCATCTTGACGTCCAGGACGCCATCAGAGAACGCTGAGATGATGGCCTCCTCGATCACCTTGGGAATCTTGAGGCGAGCGCTGTTGAAGCGCTGGATGTACATCTGCAGGGTCTCTCCAGGTTGCTGCTTGATGTAGCACAGGTCACCACGACTGGAGGACGGTCGCGAGTGCCCTGGAAGTTGGGGATGAACCGGGTGCGCATCTCGTCCCAAGAGGAGATCATGCCGGGAGGCAGGTTTAGGAGCCAGGTGCGGGCACCATCTTTGAGAGCCATGGGAAACCAATTCTCCATGACCTTTTCATCTCCGTTGGCCGCTTCGATGCACAGTTCATAGAGCTGCAGGAACTCCGCGGGGTCGGCAGTGTCGTCGTAGCGAGGAGGCAGATCCGGCTTGAACTTGCCCGGCCAGGGGACACTGTGTAGCTCGGTGGTGAAGGCGCGGCAGCCCACGGTGGCCACCGGTGCCCTTGCTAACGCGGGGCTTGCTCCTGGGGATTCCCGCGCGCCACCGCCAGGGGCAGCACGGGGTCTTGACGTGCTGGCGCAGGGATGCGGTCTTGACGTGCTGGAGCAGGGAGCACGCGAGCACCTTCTTGGGGACGAGGGATTTCTTGGCAGCTCCTTTCTTGTCGTGTGTGCGCTGGACGCAGTGGGTCTCGTCCAGGGGCTGCACGCCTTGGAGCCAGGGCGCCTTCTTGGGGAGGAGGTGGCAGAGGCGCCTCCTAACCTGCATCACCCACGCAGGATGGAGGGTGAGGCAGCGAGAGGGACGGCGCAGGGGAGCCCCATGCGGCGCTGAAGAGCTCGGTGATGCGAGCGAGCCACTCCTTGTAGAGGTCGTCGACGGGGCGGTAGTGCAGGAGCTCACGTGCCAGGAGCAACGCGGCATGCGCATCCATGGGAGCGTGACGAGCGTGAGACGACGAACCAGCTGGAGTCAGCGACGGAGTGGCGGTGCGGCCTTCCCGCCTCACCAAGGGATGCAGCGACGACACCTGCTGCTCGTTCCCCGCTGGGCCGGTGACGGCGTTGGCAGTAGGCGACGGAGAACGACAGGGAGGCCCACCGACAGGAGCCATCTGGGCGACGCGGGCGGCGAGAGCGGCCCGACGCTCGGCGCGAGGTCGACGAGCGTCAGCCATGGATGCGACGAACGATTAAACGTGGAACAACGGAAGAAGGATTCTGGCACACCTCTACCTGGCGCGCCAAATGTCGGATATCGGGTTCCGGCAAAACCCTTAAGGTTCAAACTCTGGGGTGCGCGCGAAGATTTTCCTCCTACCGATCCACGTCCCAACGCCTCGCTGAGAATCTAAGCTACACGATGAACAACACAAGGGACATAAGGTTTATACTAGTTCGGGCCACCGTTGTGGTGTAATACCCTAATCCAGTGTGTGGAGTGGTGGATTGCCTCTGGGGCTAATGATGAACAATACAGAGGAAGAATAGCCTCGCGAGAGGTGTTCTTGGGCTGGTGCAGTGAACTACTTGGGTGAGTACGATCGCCTCTGGATCTGTTGAGAACTCTCCGAGATGCCCTCTACTGTGGTAGCTATCTCTATATAGAGAGGCCCTGGTCCTCTTCCCAAATATTGAGCGGGAAGGGAGCCAACAACGGCCATTTTGAAGGGGAACATATAGTACAAGTTATCCTAAATAAAGTTGGTCTTCGGCTGCCAGTTACTAATTCATGATCTGGCATGTACAGAATGAAAACTTCATTCTCGATTCTACGAGAATTTTTATGAAAGCGTTTCATTTGCTTCTCTTCAATGGAAGTTTCATTTTCCCAGAATGTATCCTAATTTTTGGCCTAATTCTTCTTCTGATGATTGATTCAACCTCTGATCAAAAAGATAGACCTTGGTTCTATTTCATCTCTTCAACAAGTTTAGTAATAAGCATAACGGCCCTACTTCAGATCAAAGAGTCGGGCGGAAAAAGGGGAGAGCTCCCCGTTCCTGGTTCTCCTGTAACTGGATTCCCCGGAACCACAAGAATCCTTAGAATGGGATTCCAACTCAGCACCTTTTGTTTTGAGATTTTGAGAAGAGTTGCTCTTTGGAGAGCACAGTACGATGAAAGTTGTAAGCTGTGTTCGGGGGGGAGTTATTGTCTATCGTTGGCCTCTATGGTCAGGCACTGGCGATGACGCCGTCTTGGGCTCCACGGTGACCTCCATCTTGCCGCTCTGCTCGGGCTTGGTCTCGTTGCACCGAAATGGTAACCTTTGCTTGATGCCTCGGTACTCCGCGCCTGTGCTTGCTCCCTTTGCACCAAAAAGGAAACAAGGACACTGCGCAGGCCGGTGCCCGCCTGGTCTCGATCATCATGGCTTGCGTCACGAGCACCTCGCGAGGTACTCCTGCCTTGATCTCTCCGCCTCCTCGCGAACCTGCCTGATGAGGCCATTCCTAAGGAAGCCTTACATCGTCCACCCCGCGAGGCTTGGCCCCTTGCGAGGGTCTTGAGCTTGAGTTGATGAAGATGGGTCGTGCTGGGCCACCCCTTGAGCCAAGCCGCAAGCCACAGACAGGCAAGCCTGGGGAACCCCATTCCCAGAATGCCAACAAAGATGACTCCGAAAGTTGTTGCCGACCTCATCAACAAGTTCAAGCAGTCGTTATCTGACGAAGACATCAGCGCCATTGCTACTCTGACCTGCCTCGACCCGGCTGCGCTTCACATCGCTATGGGCATGGCTGGGCCTAATGCTGCTGCCTCTGCGGCCCATAGTTGATTATGTTCCTTAGCTCTAGTTTTAGCCTCCAACAGCGGCAGGCCTCTGGCTGGTTTGAGTTAGGTATCCTCTCTGTTATGTGTAGTTCAGGTTGGTTGCCAGTTCTACACCATTTAGTTTCAGTGGCTATTGGTGGACTCTGGCGTCCCTCGGTGCGATGGATGGTGTACCTGTTTTTCTTTCAGTGCAGTAGAATCTGTAGTTGTTGGAGCATTTCCTGGTTTCCTTAGGGATGACAACAGATGCCCCATGATGAGCTGGAATGTTCGTGGCATGAACACTCCTGCCAAACGAGAATCCATTCATGAAATTGCACTTGCACATAGACTAGCTATTCTTTGTCTTTAGGAGACAAAGATCGACACATGGGATCGACGACTAGTTGCAGACACAGGAGGTGCATTGCTCGCTGATTGCATTGTACTTCCTATCGTCGGCATGATGGGCGGAGCTGCGATTTTCTGGAACGCAAACATCGTCTCTGTTTCCTCTCATAGCATAGGGCAGTTTGCCATCACTGCCAGAGTTACTTTGCTGCCAACTAACCAGTCCTTTTGGCTCACCACGGTGTACGGGCCAGCCGACGACGCCTGCAAAGATGATTTCCTTCTCGAGCTCTCACGAAATGCACCACCTGCTTCTGAACCTTGGTTGCTCAATGGTGATTTCAACATCATTTATAAGGCTAGTGACAAGAACAATCTCAACCTTAATAGAAGGATTATGGGCCGGTTCAGAAACGCCATAGACACGGCCGGGCTGAGAGAGATCAAGTGCAAGAACCGTAGATACACCTGGAGCAACGAGTGCCAAAACCCTACCCTAGTTAGCATAGATAAATTCTTCTGTAACACCAATTGGGAACTGCTCTTCCCAAATGACATTCTGATGGCATCTTGGACGGTCGTTTCTGACCACTACCTACTCTTGTTGACCAATGTTTCCACGTCACCCAGAAGAGCAAGTTTCAGATTTGAAGAGTTCTGGCCACGCTTCCCTCATTTCTAGGAGACAGTGGAGGAGGCTTGGAACAGGCCCACCGCCCAGGCCTATGCTTTCAAGCAGCTGGCAATCAAGCTTCAGAGAACGGCTAAGGATCTGAAAATCTGGAGTAAAGGCCTGTTTAGTGATGCTAAGGTGCAGTTCCACATGGCAAATGAGGTGATTTTGCATTGGATATCGCATAGGAGAGCAGAACCCTCTCTGCTGTAGAATTTCAGCTCAGAAAATCTCTGAAGCTGCGCTGATCGGCCTAGCTGCAGTAGAGAGTGCCAGGAGGAGGCAAAGCATCAAGAATCAATTGGCTAAGAGCGGGTGATGCTAGCACAAAGTTTTTTCACGCCAAGGTCTGCTCCAGACGTCGTAAAAACTTCATCCACTCCATCCAGCATGCAGGATTCACTGCCACTGTCCACACATACAAGGAGAAAATCAACGCTGACCACTTCCAGGCTGTGCTGGGTTCCTCTCAGCCAAGGACATCCGCTATCAACTGGGAGCAGCTGCACATACCATCAGTTTCAAACAAAGGGCTCGATAACCCCTTCTCTGAAGAGGAAGTATCGGAGGCGATCAAGGACATGCCGATCGATATGGCGCCTAGGCCTGATGGTTTCATCGGGGTGTTCTACAGATCATGCTGGACAACTACCAAAGCAGATGTGATGCAGGCTATGAACCAATTCTACTGTTGTTTCAGTCAAAATTTCAACGAGCTCAACTCAGCTTATGTGGCTCTGCTGCCAAAGAAGGATGGCGCCCTGAAATTTGCTGATTTCAGACCCATCAGCCTTATACATTCCATCGCAAAGCTCATCACAAAAGTTTTGTCCATCCACCTGTCCAAAGGCATCCACCTAATCATATCTCTTGCTCAAACAGCCTTCATGAAGGCAAAATGCATCCACAACAGTTTCATGTATGTTCAGAATGGAGCTAGATTGTTGCACAGAAAGAACAAGCCGGCAGTATTGCTCAAGCTGGACATCACTAGGGCTTTTGACGGTATCTCTTGGCCCTACCTGATCGAGCTCATGCAGAAGCTGGGATTCAGCTCCCGATGGAGAGATTGGGTAATGATGCTGCTTGCAACCTCGCACTCCTACTTCTTGCTCAATGGATCGCATGGGCAGTCTGTCAGGACCCCGACTCAATGCCACATCGATCTAGCATGTAACACCTCATATCACTTTGCGGCCTCACGCACGGTATTCCCACGGGTGTCACCTTACCTTAGCCCGGGACCGTTTGCGCCTTTTGGCACACGTATATGACAGTGTTGCTAGCATCCATATGATAAGGAGCCCGGGCTGACATGGCTAGTCGTAAACCCAAAGTGGCACAGACTTACAGGGACAGGCATCCATGACCCAGCATCGAACGTGTCGGTCATCAGCGAGTGAATCCAGGCTGTAGCACTGGGCTAGCAGGACTCCGGTGAACCGGGCTGTAGCGGGCTAACAGGACTCCGGTATTCATCGCGTGACATTTCCCCGAAGGGACAGACACAGGAACAAAGAAGGACACATGCCGGCCAGCCTAGGTGCTCCGGAGCAGTAGCAAGCTACCATGGCTCGGTGGAAACACTAGGAGACATTTCCCGGTAAGAGAGGCTACCAAGGATAAACAACTAGGTTGTCAGATCCCACACATACCAAGCATTTCAATAACATACACACAATATGCTCGATATGTGCAAAAACAACATGGCATCACAACATGACTCTACAACTCAAGTATTTTAATCAATAGGCTCCGAGGAGCGAGATATTACAAACATGGATCTCGTGACCCAACAATCAGAGCATACAAGTCAAAGCACAAGCGGAAGCTATCATGTCTGAGTACAGACATCTATAAATGAAAAAGGCTGAGAAGCCTGACTATCTACCAAATCCTGCCGAGGGCACAAGATCGTAGCTGAGGTATCAAGCTAAACGTCGAAGTCCACGTGAAACTACTAGCGAGACCGAAGTCTCTCTGCAAAAACATAAAATAGGCAAACGTGAGTACAAATGTACCCAGCAAGACTTACATCAGAGCTAACTACATATGCATCATTATCAACAAAGGGGAATGGTGGGGTTTAACTGCAGCAAGCCAGCTTTGACTCGGTGGCTATCCTGAACTACGACTGCAAGTAACTCTTTTGAGGTGGCGCACACGAGTCCACATATTCACCATATCAATACACCACTATGGATCCGCTCCCGTCTCCCTACGAGAACGCCATCCATAGCACTCACGCTTATCTTGCGTATTTTAGAGTATCCACTTTCACTTGTCTATGAACTGATATAAGCAACCCAGAAGTCCTTTTCCGCGGACACGGCTATTCGAATAGATGAAGTTAACCCTGCAGGGGTGTACTTCTTCACACACGCTCTCACCACTTACCGCCGTTTACACGACATGTACTCGGCAACCTTCAAGCGGAAGCCCAACGTGGGTGTCGGCCACGGCCTACCTAAACACCTAAGTCTCTAGTCCAGGTTTATCGCCTATTCGGGTTCCATCCATGAGGAGATCCGGCCGGAGTTTCGCTCACAGCCCCAAACGATGTGAACAGGGTTCCGTGACACCAAACGGGCGCCCGGTATACCCGGCCACGTGCCTACCGCATCACAGCCCACCCCTACGGTCAGCGCTGCGCACGGCCTCCAGCATACTACAAACACCAGAAACTACTTGCAACTCCTGGACAGAGGACAAGGGTGATTAAGAAGCCGAGAGGGTCCATTGGTTTCGGGCCCAATGCGTGGTAGTAGCTGAATCATGGATCACAAACACAGAACTCAGTTCCTGAGGACGGCTGCAATGAGACAACCCACCATGTACTCCTACATGGCCTCTCACCGCTACCTTTACCAAATCGTGTTCACACACTTAGCTCACACACAGTAGGACATGTTCACACACCTCTGATTCATCCTCGATGAATCAGACCTGACTCAACTCTAAGCAGTAGCAGGCATGACAAACAAACATGAATGAGTAGGCACAACAGGGCTCAAACAACTCCTACTCATACTAGTGGGTTTCATCTATTTACTGTGGAATGACAGGTCATGCAAAGGATAAAGGGGTTCAGCTACCGCAGCAAGTAACAGATGAATCATTGTTGTCCTAATGCAGTAAAAGAGAGCAGGAGCGAGAGAGTGGGATTGTATCGGAATGAACAAGGGGGGTTTTGCTTGCCTGGCACTTCTGAAGATAACATTGAGTCTTCATCAGTGTCAACGATCACATCATCGGTATCACGTCTATCGAGAGGGGACAAATACCGGCAACACAGAAGGGAACACAATCAATGCAATGCACAATATGATGCATGATCATGACATGGCAAAATGAATGTGTTTTGAGCTAATGCAACTAGCAACAGATTAAATGAAGTTGGTTTGAATGTAAAATTCAAATTCAAACTCCATATGTGATTATTCAAATGCCATTTAATTGATTTGTGCTAAACAGCAGCTATAAGTTGTTCTAACATGCATGAAAATGGTACAGATGGATTCCTTGAATTTTTCTGATAATTTTTCATATATAATTTATTTAATTTGGAGTTACGGTTAATTTTCTATGATTTATTGAAGTTTAGGGCATTTTCTGAAATTTCCTGAATATTAATAAATCCAGTAATTGAATTAATGCGCCAGCCTGACGTCATCATGACGTCAGCAGGTCAACTGGGCGCCTCCAGGTCAAACCTGACGTGTGGGGGCCACACGTCAGTGACACAGGGCTGTTAGCTCACTGACAGGTGGGGTCAGGTCAACATCCACGTCATCATGGTCAACTCTGACGTGTGGGTCCACAGTGATTAGATAAAATTAAACAGAAATTAAACTAGTGTTAGTTAGGGGCGTGGGCCCAGTAGTCAATGAGAGGGGGGGTTAGTTAGTGGCATCATTAGCCACTAATTACGGTGCCACGTCGGCACGGCCGGAGTTAACCCGCCGGCGACCTAAACAACGACGGAGGCTCGCCGGACTTGAGCTACAGGCGGCGGCTGGACTCGCGGAGACCACCGGGGCGTAGCCCGTGCTCTCCCGTATCCAAAGGAGCAGGAGGGTGGTGGCGGGGGCGCCGGAGCTCGCCAGAAGTGCGCTCGCGGCGGCGCCGGAGTTCGGGTGAGTGCGGGGTTGACGCTATGGTGCATGGGAGGAGGGGCTGGTGGGCGCTACGGGCTCCTGGGAGCAAACCGAGTGCTATGACGCGTCCAGGCACGAGCTACGGCGTCTGTAGCCACGACAGCGGCATGGCCGGCGGCGGTGAGCTTTCGGGCTCGTGGGGAATGGCGCTACAGCACGGGGGCGAGCACAAGGAGTTAGGGGATAAGGTAAGTGGCTCACGGCGAGTCAGACGGTGCAGACGGCGGGGCCGGGGAGGCTCTGGACACGGTGAATCAAGCGACGGAGATCGCCGGCACCGAGGTTGGAGAAGACGTCCGGGGCGGCGATGCAGCGCTCCCCTGGTTGCTTGGCTCGGGGTGGACGAGGAGGACGACGATGCGGTCCTTCTGGATTGGTCGGCGAGGCGAGTGGTGGTCGGTGGCCGTGGCTATGGCGAGCGGCGGCGACGGCGACTCTCGGGTGGCTCGGGGAAGAGAGTCAGGGGAGGGAGAGAGGGGGTCCAGAGAGAGAGAGGCGGTCGAGGGGGTCGAGGGCGTCTCCGTGGCGTCGCGAGGGAGTCGGGGAGGCTGCCACGGCGAAGCAGGAGGTGGAGGCCTCCGCGTGCGCGCGTGCGTGCGGTGTCCGTCCTCCTGGCAGAGGAGGAAGAGGACAAGGGGGAGGAGGAGGTGGGCTGGGCCGGTTGGCCAGGCCGCCTGCTGGGCCGGCCAGGTAAGTCCAGGTGAGTTCTCTCTCTCTCCTCTATTTTCTGTTTTCTATTATTTCTGCAACTGTGAGGCTTTATTAAAAATACTTAGGCATCTCTAAAAATCCAGAAAATAATCAGGGGCTCTGTTTAGATTATTTCCAACAGCCCACACTTATTTTTAGAATTATTTGGGCATTTAAGATATTTACTAGCATTTAGATGCCCAAATGCAAATAGAGTATGATTTAATTCAGAGCCCAATATGTCCTGCAAAAATATAAATCATTTTTGGTAGATGCTTTCACCTCAAACCAGAAATGTTGAACATTTTTAGAGGGCATTTTGGGTTTAATGAAAAAGATTTTATTTTGACCCTAGTTGAATTCATTTGGTGCTAGGGTTTAGTCAATCCCCATTTCAGGTTTAAATGAAATTTAAACATGAAGCAACACTCTAATGCATGCACTAGGCATTGTCAGAACTAGGGATGTGACAACTCACCCCCACTAAACAAGAATCTCGTCTCGAGATTCAAGCGTAGGGTAAAGTGAGGGGTAAACGCAACTAGTATAATCTTCACGATCCAGGGTGCACTTCAGTTGAACGTTGATTCATTCACCATCATTGTCTTGATGTCTTGCTCTGAGAAATCCTGCCAACATGACATGGAGGGAAGAAGGAGACTCTAGAAGGGTCGATCTTCTCGAAGATCGAACAACTCACGGAATGAGACATAGGACCATCTCTCGGGTTGAGACACGAGATACACATCAAGAGGGGTGGAAAGAAACGAATGACGAAGGTTCACTAGGTAGACAACAATTTCACGCTTAAGAAGGTGGTAATCGATTGTCAACGTAGCGAGGAGTTGAGTTGCCATGAAACCACAACGAGACACCTTCGGAACCGTGACTCGTAGATATCTCCCCTTAAGTGGCAAAAAGAATTACCTTTGATTCAGAGATCATTGAAACTCTTTAAACCAGCCTAAGACAATTCTCGAGCGATCGTTTGGAGGGGGTCAGTAGAATGGCATACTCAGACTTGGATGATGTGGATTACCTTGTTGAAGACAACGCAATGGATGAATTTGCTTATCACCGGAAATGGAAGAGACCCATGGTAGAATGGCACATTGGCGGTGCAAGCTGGGAACAAAATGCAAATGATGGGAATGATTCTGGTAACTGAGGAAGAACCCAACAATAAAGAGTGAATTCACTGGTTGAAAAGGTCATAGCATTGCCGAGGAAACCGAGAGGAATCCTAGTTAGAGCCGATGGTAACACGTAGCGCTTGTACGTGCTTTCAAGAACTTGAGCATTTCCACAATCATCAAGGTTTTACCAACATCCGTGTCAAGGGTCCGGTAACACAACTTACTACCATGATGAATGGTGATGGAGGATGCAGATGCAAAGGAAGATAACATCATCTCAGATTTCACCCTTGACGGGGCCAAGGAGATAGAATCTGGATGATCGACCGAGAGACATTTAGCACTCCGCTTCTAATGTTCTCCTTGATGTGCTAGTGTATCCCATTCATTGAAATGGTTTGGTATCTAGAACATCAAGTAAAGGTCGGACTTCGGGAACACAAAAATCCATAGGGGCAACTAGGGAGTAAACCCTACGAAATCCCTATGGGGGGGTGGCCAACTTCATCAATCAAGATATTATAATAACAGGTCTTCCGGCTGGGTGTGTTGGCCACGACATCCACTTTACCGGTTATCGCGCGACCAATATTATAATTCTTGGGAAATATTCCAACCATCATATCTGCCTGAGATTCAGATCTGGTTGGTGTCAGGATATTCCAGACTCATCGAGTCTAGGAAGAAAAACGGAAGTTTGCAACACAAATCGACGAGATGACGTTGCGGGATTCTCGGGAGATGAACTACGATAGCAAGCTCCAAAACATGAGCTGGTTCTGCTACAAACATGTGAACATGTTGTCCCAGACAAGCATGACCACATGGTAGTCTTATAATAAAACACTACCGAGTTCTGGTTGGGAACCATCGTCGAGGATATCAAAATTCTTGATTAAGCCCGGGTTAGCTCTTAAAAAGAACTCCTTCTCCTAGAACAAATCAATTAGTGGCTTGGGGTGCTACGGAATACATATAGATTGAAGGTTGCAAGTCTTCAAGCCACAGCATTCTTCGCACGTGTGCATGACTGATTTGGAATGATTCCAAAGAAAGCAACATTGACTTTCTCGAGTCCACGGCGGCAACTTGCATCAAATGCACATGAACTAGAGGAAGTCACTTCTTACATCCGAACATATGCTTCATGAGCTAGCATGAACAAGTGCTTTCAAAAGTTTCCAACACTAGCTTAATGTTCAGCAAAATTATGGAGAAGACAAGGATGTTGTCAATGGGCTCAACAACAATTCATCTAGGTTTCCTTTTAAAAGGAATTCCATAGTTAAGTGAACACGGTGATAGCATTGGTCAGACCAAAGATGTAATGGTGTATGCTCGAGGGATCAACCACGAATAAGACAACATTACGAGCATCGTTGGTACTGATTTGACTTGACGATGGCCCACACTCAAATCAAAGGATTGATAAGACAATAGGTCCAACAACTGATCACAGGGACCAATCGATGAAGATATCATCTTTCTTCAACACACACTACACAAGAATATCCCTTTGGAACGAACTAAGTCAGGCAAGATTTTATCTTCCAACTCTCCAAGTTGTTGTCTAGCTTAACCAACTAGCTCAGGGATATCCAACACAGATTCTTGGAGAAGGGTGGTTCACGAGAATAAACCAACTTGATCACGAACTCAACATAGCGGTCAGGTGACAACCTGGTAATACTTCTGAGAAGATATTCAGAAAATCACGAACCACCGGTATGTTACTAAGCTCGAGAACAATCTCGCTTTTCAGGGCAAGACGATATGATCAATAGAGCAAAGATTTGAAATGATCCTAACTCATCGATCGAGGAGTGAACCAGGAGAATGGACTAGGTAGCACGATCAATCTTAGAATGATGATTCAATAACCAACACACTAAGAATGAAATTATTGTCCTTTAACTACCCAGCAACAAGGTTGCTAGGAGTATTGATTTCACACACCATGATTCATTTGTCGGCATTCCGGTTACAATAACACAGGAACTGAGGAATGACAATGATGGCAAGAAGTATCACTGTACCAAGAGTACATAGGATGGTGTGCAATTCTTATAACAATCTCGATATAAAATATGTAATACTCCAAGGTAGAACAGAGCAAAAGCTGGGTTAGCAATTTGATCTGCAGAGCACAACTTCTTTGACCCAATCCTGGATATGGAAGAGGTACTGGAGTTTGTTTCTCCAAGTCATTCAGGACAGAATGGCTTGACGGACCACAAGGGTAATAGGCATCGATAAACGAATGCATGCATACTCTTGACTATCAATTGATAGACGAAGGTCAGTAGACAACTAAAGAGGGACAACTCAAAGGAACATATAACTTTCTGAGTTGTGGATACATGGGTTGGTATGCCGAACAAAGTTCAACATAATTCTTTCGGATAACCCATGCAGAAAGGTTGAGCTGGCAGAGCCACAATATATAAATGGAGAACTCCTCAAGAATAATCTTGTTGTGATATTTCAGTTCAACGAGGAACTTCTGCCATAAGTAGTTCATGGTATTTGGAAGAAGAAGATACCACGGACTTCAAGGACTATCGCAAAGGTTACTAATATCCTAAAGGAACTAGCAACACTATCAACACGAGGTAAGTAGGGTGAATCTCGGGTTCAAAACCCAAGGAATAGAATACCTACTAACTAAATGGCATCACGGGATGCTTTCGATAATGACGGCCAGAATCATCACACTGGGAACACAAATCATGGCTAATTACTAGATGATCCCCTAAGACACCTAGGGTCATAATAATATCTCCAACATATATGTCAAGGTAACGGAGTACCTCAACTCACTGATTAGTGTGGTTAATCTGGCCCATGGGAACATTGAAACGGGAAGAAAGGATTTGCAATTGCATCAGACTACTTAGAAACCTGGGATGACTCGGACAGCATAACGGCTGTAAATGCTCAGAAAAGACTTGAGACATTCACAAAAATGGTGGCATAACCACTCAGAAGCACAATACCAAGGTTCCGAGATCAACAATTAACATACGGAAGTAGTAGGAACTGAACTGAGACTTAAGTCCAACAATTCTATAAGTCTACGGATTAATAACACGTGATCCTGATAGAAAGAAGAGATAGCCTAGTTCTTAATCCCCGTAGGAAAGATAAGATGACTCAGATCAGAAGGGCATAAGGTATAAGGAGTAAAAAGAGCCTTACGTTCCATCCCACAATCAATTCCCTTACATAACTAAAGAATTTCTAGACTCAACTTCGACCAGTTTGGCTTGGTAATCCTACAGGCAGTCAGGCTCTGATACCAACGCTGTCAGGACCCCGACTCAATGCCACATCGATCTAGCATGTAACACCTCATATCACTTTGCGGCCTCACGCACGGTATTCCCACGGGTGTCGCCTTACCTTAGCCCGGGACCGTTTGCGCCTTTTGGCACACGTATATGACAGTGTCGCTAGCATCCATATGATAAGGAGCCCGGGCTGACATGGCTAGTCGTAAACCCAAAGTGGCACAGACTTACAGGGACAGGCATCCATGACCCAGCATCGAACGTGTCGGTCATCAGCGAGTGAATCCAGGCTGTAGCACTGGGCTAGCAGGACTCCGGTGAACCGGGCTGTAGCGGGCTAACAGGACTCCGGTATTCATCGCGTGACATTTCCCCGAAGGGACAGACACAGGAACGAAGAAGGACACATGCCGGCCAGCCTAGGTGCTCCGGAGCAGTAGCAAGCTACCATGGCTCGGTGGAAACACTAGGAGACATTTCCCGGTAAGAGAGGCTACCAAGGATAAACAACTAGGTTGTCAGATCCCACACATACCAAGCATTTCAATAACATACACACAATATGCTCGATATGTGCAAAAACAACATGGCATCACAACATGACTCTACAACTCAAGTATTTTAATCAATAGGCTCCGAGGAGCGAGATATTACAAACATGGATCTCATGACCCAACAATCAGAGCATACAAGTCAAACCACAAGCGGAAGCTATCATGTCTGAGTACAGACATCTATAAATGAAAAAGGCTGAGAAGCCTGACTATCTACCAAATCCTGCCGAGGGCACAAGATCGTAGCTGAGGTATCAAGCTAAACGTCGAAGTCCACGTGAAACTACTAGCGAGACCGAAGTCTCTCTGCAAAAACATAAAATAGGCAAACGTGAGTACAAATGTACCCAGCAAGACTTACATCAGAGCTAACTACATATGCATCATTATCAACAAAGGGGAATGGTGGGGTTTAACTGCAGCAAGCCAGCTTTGACTCGGTGGCTATCCTGAACTACGACTGCAAGTAACTCTTTTGAGGTGGCGCACACGAGTCCACATATTCACCATATCAATACACCACTATGGATCCGCTCCCGTCTCCCTACGAGAACGCCATCCATAGCACTCACGCTTATCTTGCGTATTTTAGAGTATCCACTTTCACTTGTCTATGAACTGATATAAGCAACCCAGAAGTCCTTTTCCGCGGACACGGCTATTCGAATAGATGATGTTAACCCTGCAGGGGTGTACTTCTTCACACACGCTCTCACCACTTACCGCCGTTTACACGACATGTACTCGGCAACCTTCAAGCGGAAGCCCAACGTGGGTGTCGGCCACGGCCTACCTAAACACCTAAGTCTCTAGTCCAGGTTTATCGCCTATTCGGGTTCCATCCATGAGGAGATCCGGCCGGAGTTTCGCTCACAGCCCCAAACGATGTGAACAGGGTTCCGTGACACCAAACGGGCGCCCGGTATACCCGGCCACGTGCCTACCGCATCACAGCCCACCCCTACGGTCAGCGCTGCGCACGGCCTCCAGCATACTACAAACACCAGAAACTACTTGCAACTCCTGGACAGAGGACAAGGGTGATTAAGAAGCCGAGAGGGTCCATTGGTTTCGGGCCCAATGCGTGGTAGTAGCTGAATCATGGATCACAAACACAGAACTCAGTTCCTGAGGACGGCTGCAATGAGACAACCCACCATGTACTCCTACATGGCCTCTCACCGCTACCTTTACCAAATCGTGTTCACACACTTAGCTCACACACAGTAGGACATGTTCACACACCTCTGATTCATCCTCGATGAATCAGACCTGACTCAACTCTAAGCAGTAGCAGGCATGACAAACAAACATGAATGAGTAGGCACAACAGGGCTCAAACAACTCCTACTCATACTAGTGGGTTTCATCTATTTACTGTGGAATGACAGGTCATGCAAAGGATAAAGGGGTTCAGCTACCGCAGCAAGTAACAGATGAATCGTTGTTGTCCTAATGCAGTAAAAGAGAGCAGGAGCGAGAGAGTGGGATTGTATCGGAATGAACAAGGGGGTTTTGCTTGCCTGGCACTTCTGAAGATAACATTGAGTCTTCATCAGTGTCAACGATCACATCATCGGTATCACGTCTATCGAGAGGGGACAAATACCGGCAACACAGAAGGGAACACAATCAATGCAATGCACAATATGATGCATGATCATGACATGGCAAAATGAATGTGTTTTGAGCTAATGCAACTAGCAACAGATTAAATGAAGTTGGTTTGAATGTAAAATTCAAATTCAAACTCCATATGTGATTATTCAAATGCCATTTAATTGATTTGTGCTAAACAGCAGCTATAAGTTGTTCTAACATGCATGAAAATGGTACAGATGGATTCCTTGAATTTTTCTGATAATTTTTCATATATAATTTATTTAATTTGGAGTTACGGTTAATTTTCTATGATTTATTGAAGTTTAGGGCATTTTCTGAAATTTCCTGAATATTAATAAATCCAGTAATTGAATTAATGCGCCAGCCTGACGTCATCATGACGTCAGCAGGTCAACTGGGCGCCTCCAGGTCAAACCTGACGTGTGGGGGCCACACGTCAGTGACACAGGGCTGTTAGCTCACTGACAGGTGGGGTCAGGTCAACATCCACGTCATCATGGTCAACTCTGACGTGTGGGTCCACAGTGATTAGATAAAATTAAACAGAAATTAAACTAGTGTTAGTTAGGGGCGTGGGCCCAGTAGTCAGTGAGAGGGGGGGGTTAGTTAGTGGCATCATTAGCCACTAATTACGGTGCCACGTCGGCACGGCCGGAGTTAACCCGCCGGCGACCTAAACAACGACGGAGGCTCGCCGGACTTGAGCTACAGGCGGCGGCTGGACTCGCGGAGACCACCGGGGCGTAGCCCGTGCTCTCCCGTATCCAAAGGAGCAGGAGGGTGGTGGCGGGGGCGCCGGAGCTCGCCGGAAGTGCGCTCGCGGCGGCGCCGGAGTTCGGGTGAGTGCGGGGTTGACGCTATGGTGCATGGGAGGAGGGGCTGGTGGGCGCTACGGGCTCCTGGGAGCAAACCGAGTGCTATGACGCGCCCAGGCACGAGCTACGGCGTCTGTAGCCACGACGGCGGCATGGCCGGCGGCGGTGAGCTTTCGGGCTCGTGGGGAACGGCGCTACAGCACGGGGGCGAGCACAAGGAGTTAGGGGATAAGGTAAGTGGCTCACGGCGAGTCAGACGGTGCAGACGGCGGGGCCGGGGAGGCTCTGGACGCGGCGAATCAAGCGACGGAGATCGCCGGCACCGAGGTTGGAGAAGACGTCCGGGGCGGCGATGCAGCGCTCCCCTGGTTGCTTGGCTCGGGGTGGACGAGGAGGACGACGATGCGGTCCTTCTGGATTGGTCGGCGAGGCGAGTGGTGGTCGGTGGCCGTGGCTATGGCGAGCGGCGGCGACGGCGACTCTCGGGTGGCTCGGGGAAGAGAGTCAGGGGAGGGAGAGAGGGGGTCCAGAGAGAGAGAGGCGGTCGAGGGGGTCGAGGGCGTCTCCGTGGCGTCGCGAGGGAGTCGGGGAGGCTGCCACGGCGAAGCAGGAGGTGGAGGCCTCCGCGTGCGCGCGTGCGTGCGGTGTCCGTCCTCCTGGCAGAGGAGGAAGAGGACAAGGGGGAGGAGGAGGTGGGCTGGGCCGGTTGGCCAGGCCGCCTGCTGGGCCGGCCAGGTAAGTCCAGGTGAGTTCTCTCTCTCTCCTCTATTTTCTGTTTTCTATTATTTCTGCAACTGTGAGGCTTTATTAAAAATACTTAGGCATCTCTAAAAATCCAGAAAATAATCAGGGGCTCTGTTTAGATTATTTCCAACAGCCCACACTTATTTTTAGAATTATTTGGGCATTTAAGATATTTACTAGCATTTAGATGCCCAAATGCAAATAGAGTATGATTTAATTCAGAGCCCAATATGTCCTGCAAAAATATAAATCATTTTTGGTAGATGCTTTCACCTCAAACCAGAAATGTTGAACATTTTTAGAGGGCATTTTGGGTTTAATGAAAAAGATTTTATTTTGACCCTAGTTGAATTCATTTGGTGCTAGGGTTTAGTCAATCCCCATTTCAGGTTTAAATGAAATTTAAACATGAAGCAACACTCTAATGCATGCACTAGGCATTGTCAGAACTAGGGATGTGACACAGTCGGTCAGGCATAAGAAGGGTTTAAGACAGGGAGACCCACTGTCTCCGCTGCTGTTCATCATTGCAATTGATCCACTGCATCGTCTAATGCAAGCTGCTGGTGACCTAGACCTGCTCAAACCACTGCCGGGCAGGGAGATCAAGTTGAGGGTCAGTCTCTATGCGGATGATGCGATAATTTTTGCTAACCCGATCGAGGAAGAGATTGAATCTCTCATGCAAATTATGCACTGCTTCAGGGAAGCTTCAGGTCTGAAAATCAATCTTCAAAAGTCAACGGCCACCGCAATCAGATGCTCAGGAATCAACATGGAGCAAGTTCTGGAGAGTTTTGGCGGGCAAATTGCTCAGTTCCCGCTTGCCTACCTAGGCCTGCCCATCACACTTAAGAGGCTGAGGATGGTGCATCTACGGTTTGTTTTGGACCACATTAGGGGTCGTCTTGCAGGCTGGAAAGGAAAGCTCTTGTCCATCGCTGCCAGAAGGGTGCTAGCCCGGGTGGTCTTGAGCTCTCTCCCAACCTTTGCTATCACAGCGCTGAGGGTGCCCAAAAAATTCATCAAGGAAGTCGACAAGTCTCGTAGAAGATTTCTCTGGGTGCAGGAAGAAGATCTAATAGGCGGGAAATGCAAGGTCAATTGGCAAAAAGTATGCACGCCAACAGAGTACAGTGTCCTTGGCATTCTCGACCTGGATAAATTCAGTAGGGCTCTGGGACTGCGTTGGCTCTGGCATGCTTGGAAGAGCCCGGATCGGCCCTGGGTGGGCATGGAGGTGCCGTGCGATGATAGTGACAAGGTTGCATTTAGTGCCATGACCCAATCGCCATCGGAGATGGTCGCACGGCAACCTTTTGGGGCTGCGCCTGGGCCGGTGTTGCTCCCCTCAAGGCATGTTTCCCGCGCCTATATAATCATTCGCGCTAGAAAAACGGAACTGTGCAAATGGCGGTGCAGGGCAATGCGTGGATCAAGGACATGGCGCGCGGCAACGTCAACCCTCTGTTGCATGAGTTCCTGAGCCTACAAAGGTTGATAAGAGAGGCCAGAGTGCACATTAGGCAGGGCCAACCCGATGAGACCAGATGGAAGTTCACTACCAACGGAATCTATAGTGCGTCATCGGCATACCAAGCTCAGTTTCAGGGACCGGTCCGGGCGCCGTTCAAGAGGTTCTTCTGGAGCATCTGGGCTCCTGGGCGGCTCAAGATCTTTGCTTGGCTACTGCATCTTGATCGGCTTTGGAGCAATGACAGACTGCAAACATGGGGCTGGGACAACCACTATTTCTGTCAATTCTGCCTTCGACATCTTGAGAGTTCAGTGCACCTGTTCTGGCACTGCGAGCGATCCAAGGCGATCTGGGACAGGATTGCAGCATGGCATAACTGCCAGGCAGTGCACCTGAGCCGATGGTCCTCCCTCCAACACTCAACGGACATCGTTGAGCTCATCACCAACAATACTATGGTGGGAAGCAGAAGGGGCGTCTCGGCCATTGTTGTCATTGTGCTATGGGAAATCTGGTTGGAGCGACATAATTGCACTTTTAGAGCAAAAATGTTCCAAGGATCCGATGTTCTGGCGGCCATTAGGAGAAGCATTGAGTTGTGGCGACAGGCAGGCGCTAAATGCCTTGCGCCACCACTCGCAGAGCCTCCGGCAGGGATCGGCTAAGATGTGCTATGCCCCCCAGCTGGCCTCCTGTGCCTTTTTTCTTCTTTCTTTGAACATTTCTATTGATCCTACGATCACCACCCCATGTTCAACATTTTCCCGCTACTTCCAGCTTAATATATGAATGCCAGCGGTTTGCTGGATCTTTCAAAAAAAAGGCATGTGTGTTGATATCACCTGAAGTTGATGGTGTTGCTCACGTGCCACATTGCATTTGAGCCTTGGATCCATCAGGTGTCTGTGGTGCGTATTTGATGTGCCAGCACCTTTGATCCGTACTGCATGTGTTGCGATCGAGTTTTGGCATCATCGAGCACCGCCAGTGTCTACAGTACCTTTGATCTGTCGGGTGTCATGGGCATGTTCCAGTTGAATATGTGTATTCTTGTTATGCATGATTAGTTGGACAATTGGGTTACATGTCCGTGTGCTTCTCAATCACGTCATGCAAGTTAATTAGGCAATGCTTGTTAGTTGGATGCGTACGTGTGCTACTTGCCTTTGTTTGATCCACCTCCTGTATTAACTCAATTTCTTTCTGTTGGCTTTCCGGTTATAAGTGTCATTGTCCTTTGCATTTTCTTTTGAGAGATTTTTGGATCAATCTTTTATTTTCCTTCTCCGCATGTAGTTGAATAGTCATGCATGACTTTTTTATCCTCGTCTCCTCACATCTGAATCACAATATGTCTTACATATTGTAATCCTAGTCTCAGTACAACCGGAATAATGCGCCTTTCTGTCCGCGTACCATCTAACGTGACAACATATAAGTTCAATATTGCTTGCTCATATATTTTTACGTGCTACATAAGAAACAATAAATCTCAGCATTGTTATTTTAATTTAACGGCATAAAATAGGTTAGCATATGTGGACAAACGTGATGGCTTGTTTGACTCTTATTTTAATTATATAATAGATGTTGCCTCGTTTGATTGCACACCTTCTACAGGTGTGAGGAGGGATACGAGGAGGCCGCGACACATGTTATCAATGCCGAGTGCAAGCCCTACTACAAAACTTACGGCACGTGGCTCGGGTACGGTGTAGGCTGTTCGAGACTACTACGCCTCACGTGGTATTAAGGAGACCAAGCCATCGTGCCGCGGAAAGTTTCTGAAGGAGGAGTACATGAAGGTAATTACCTATTCTTAAGGCCTTGTACATAGTTTCCTTGATTTGATTCGTAGACGTAGCGCTCAAATTTCTCTTTACTAACTTAGGTGGCCCGAGATGGTGTGCGGATAAGATGGATTGTTGGGAGGCGTTGGTGGATGACAGGTGCTCAGAACAATGGCTAGCCCTCCACAACAATGCAAAGGACCGGCGTGCCCAAATGGAAGGTGTGCCACACCATCGAGGAAGCGCCAACTTATATCAGTTCGGGCGGAACTAGGTATGTGGTTTGCTTCATGATTCATGCAATTCATTCTTCATGCTAGGTTGATCCCTTTAATTATTATTTTACTTTGTTCCTCTCTTTTAGGTGTGATACAATAAGGTAGAGGTGCCAGAGGTGTACGACCTCTATGCCATGGCCCATACTGCCTCGTACAAGAAGTCCAACGCATTCTCAGTGTGTGACCTCGATCATATAGAGGGATTCACCAACATCTCCTCGCACAACAAGCTCGTGAGGTAAAGAGATGAGGGGTAGGCGAGGAAAGGGGAGGACTTTACCCTGAGCTAGGGTCCCATTGATCCAGAGCTGGTGATGATATCTGGTGGCGGGAGGTCTCATGGCTCAATAGCCATTGGAGATGGACTTATACGTTGTCCTCGCACTCTCCCAGAGGTCAAGGCGTGCCAAACGACCTCCTATCCTAAGATAAGGCCTCGTCCACGGCCAATGGAGCTCACCATCGAGGTTAGTTATACAGACTCACATTACATTGTGTGTGCGGCCATCGGTGATTACAATGCTAATGAGGAGTGGTGTTGCAGGCTGCTCTTCAAAGAGAGAGAGGTAACCAAGGAGCTTCTGCAGGAGAGGGACCGGCAGGCGGCGGAGAAGGAGCAGGAGTTGGAGGAGAGGACGGCTAGGTTGTTGGAGGTGGAGAGGGCACGGTTCGCCATGTACGAGCTCCTCGTGGTAAGTTTCTTCTGCATATTAGCCAAATCATGCATGTAATGTTCGTTTCATTACTAACTAATATGACTGACTCTTCCAAACCAAATGTGAAGTCTGTGTGCGAGAAGATTGGTCAGACCCCTCCACCGATGCCAGCCATTGCTCCGGGGACCACGGTGAGTTTCATTTGAATGGTCATGAGTTACTAGTCTTAACATTTGAGTGTCATCATGCTAATGAGACATTGTAAATGATCTTTGGTGCAGCGTAACTCCAGACAAGCATCGCACAATCCTTCTCTAGGTGGTACCGGCACGAGCAACCCGGTGCTTCACCTTCGTGATGACGGTAAGTTTTCTGTCGTGTATTGCTTAACAAATGCATAATGACCTATACTTAGCTTTATTTTCTCCAATATGCTTATCATAATGACCTAAGTTGGCTCTAATATGCTAAGTTAGCTCTAATATGCTTAGTAAACTAGGTTAGCTCAATAATGACATATACTTTGCTTACTAATGTCAAAAATGGCATAATGAGCTTACTTAGGTAAAAAATGGCATAATAACCTTGGTAACCTCATAAATATCATATACTTACCTTATTTTTCTCCAAAATGACATAATAAGCTGACTTAACTCCAAAATGATCCATTTTACCTAATTTAGCTCTAAAATGACCTACACATAGCTTTGTTTCCTCCAAAATGACCTAAGTTAGCTCTAATATGCTTAGCTTACTGCTTAGTTACCCAAATCAGCTCAATAATGACATATACTTAGCTTATTTATTTCAAAAATGGCATAATTAGCTTACTTAGGTAATTGTTTTGGCATAATTGTTGGAAATATGCCCTAGAGGCAATAATAAAAGCATTATTATTATATTTCTTTGTTCATGATCATTGTCTTTATTCATGCTATAATTGTATTATCCGGAAATCGTAATACATGTGTGAATAACAGACACCAACATGTCCCTAGTAAGCCTCTAGTTGACTAGCTCGTTGATCAATAAATAGTCATGGTTTCCTGGCTATGGACATTGGATGTCATTGATAACGGGATCACATCATTAGGATAATGATGTGATGGACAAGACCCAATCCTAAGCATAGCGTGAGATTGTGTAGTTCATTTGCTAGAGCTTTTCTAATGTCAAGTATCTTTTCCTTTGACCATGAGATCGTGTAACTCCCGGATACCGTAGGAGTGCTTTGGGTGTATCAAACGTCACAACGTAACTGGGTGACTATAAAGGTGCATTACAGGTATCTCCGAAAGTGTCTGTTGGGTTGACACGGATCGAGACTGGGATTTTTCACTCCGTATGACGGAGAGATATCACTGGGCCCACTCGGTAATGCATCATCATAATGAGCTCAAAGTGACCAAGTGTCTGGTCACGGGATCATGCATTACGGTATGAGTAAAGTGACTTGCCGGTAACGAGATTGAACGAGGTATTGGGATACCGACGATCGAATCTCGGACAAGTAACATATCGATTGACAAAGGGAATTGCATACGGGGTTGACTAAATCCTCGAGATCATGGTTCATCCGATGAGATCATCGTGGAGCATGTGGGAGCCAACATGGGTATCCAGATCCCGCTGTTGGTTATTGACCGGAGAGCGATCTCGGTCATGTCTACATGTCTCCCGAACCCGTAGGGTCTACACACTTAAGGTTCAGTGACGCTAGGGTTGTAGGGATATGTATATGCAGTAACCCGAATGTTGTTCGGAGTCCCGGATGAGATCCCGGACGTCACGAGGAGTTCCGGAATGGTCCGGAGGTAAAGAATTATATATGGAAGTCCTGTTTCGGGCATCGAGACAAGTTTCGGGGTTATCGGTATTGTACCGGGACCACCGGAAGGGTCCCGGGGGCCCACCGGGTGGGGCCACCTGCCCCGGGGGGCCACATGGGCTGTAGGGGGTGCGCCTTGGCCTGCATGGGCCAAGGGCACCAGCCCCAAAAGCCCATGCGCCTAGGGTTCCACTTGAGGGAAGAGTCCAAGTGGTGGAAGGCACCTCTAGGTGCCTTGGGGGGGAGGGAAACCCCCCTTGGCCGCCGCCCCTAGGAGATTGGATCTCCTAGGGCCGGCCAACCCCCTTGGCCCTCCTATATATAGTGGGGGAGAGGAGGGACTTCATACCCTTGGCCTTTGGTTGCCTCATTCTCCCTCTCCAACACTTCCTCCTCCTCCATAGTGCTTAGCGAAGCTCTGCCGGAGTACTGCATCTCCATCAACACCACGCCGTCGTGCTGCTGCTGGTGTCATCACCCTCAACCTCTCCTCCCCCCCTTGCTGGATCAAGCAGGAGGAGACGTGGCTGTTCCGTACGTGTGTTGAACGCGGAGGTGTCGTCCGTTCGGTGCTAGGATCTCCGGTGATTTGGATCACGTCGTGTTCGACTACATCATCCCCGTTCTTTGAACGCTTCCGCTCGCGATCTACAAGGTACATAGATGCATCTAATGACTCGTTGCTAGATGAACTCATAGATGGATCTTGGTGAAACCGTAGGAAATTTTTTGTTTTCTGCAACGTTCCCCAACAGTGGTATCAGAGCCAGGTTTATGCGTAGTTATCTTGCACGAGTAGAACACAATTTATTGTGGGCGTAGATTTGTCAACTTTCTTGCCGCTACTAGTCTTATCTTGCTTCAGCGGTATTGTGGGATGAAGTGGCCCGGACCAACCTTACACGTACGCTTACGTGAGACCGGTTCCACCGACTAACATGCACAAGTTGCATAAGGTGGCTGGCGGGTGTCTGTCTCTCCTACTTTAGTTGAAGCGGATTCGATGAAAAGGGTCCTTATGAAGGGTAAATAGAAGTTGACAAATCACGTTGTGGCTTTCACGTAGGTAAGAAAACGTTCTTGCTAGAACCCTACTTCAGCCATGTAAAACTTGCAAACAACAATTAGAGGACGTCTAACTTGTTTTTGCAGCAAGTGATTTGTGATATGATATGGCCAAAGTTGTGATGAATGATGAATGATCTATATGTCATGTATGAGATGTTCATGCTATTGTAATAGGGATCACGACTTGCATGTCGATGAGTATGACAACCGGCAGGAGCCATAGGAGTTGTCTTTATTTTTTGTATGACCTGCGTGTCATTGAAGAACGCCATGTAAACTACTTTACTTTATTACTAAACGCGTTAGTCATAGAAGTAGAAGTAGTCGTTGGCGTGACAACTTCATGAAGACACGATGATGGAGATCATGATGATGGAGATCATGGTGTCATGCCGGTGACAAGATGATCATGGAGCCCCGAAGATGAAGATCAAAGGAGCTATATGATATTGGCCATATCATGTCACTACTTTATATAATTGCATGTGATGTTTATTATGCTTTATGCATCTTGTTTACTTAGGACGACGGTAGTAAATAAGATGATCCCTTACAAAATTTCAATAAGTGTTCTCCCCTAACTGTGCACCGTTGCTACAGTTCGTCGTTTCGAAGCACCACGTGATGATCGGGTGTGATAGATTCTTACGTTCACATACAACGGGTGTAAGACAGTTTTACACAGCGAAAACACTTAGGGTTAACTTGACGAGCCTAGCATGTACAGACATGGCCTCGGAACACGGAGACCGAAAGGTCGAACACGAGTCGTATGGAAGATATGATCAACATGAGAATGTTCACCGACGATGAGTAGTCCGTCTCACGTGATGATCGGACACGGCCTAGTCGACTCGGATCGTGTAACACTTAGATGACCAAAGGGATGTCAAATCTGAGTGGGAGTTCATTATAATTTGATTAGATGAACTTAATTATCATGAACTTAGTCTAAATATTTTACAATATGTCTTGTAGATCAAATGGCCAACGTAGTCCTCAACTTCAACGCGTTCCTAGAGAAAACCAAGCTGAAAGACGATGGCAGCAACTATACGGACTGGGTCCGGAACCTGAGGATCATCCTCATAGCTGCCAAGAAAGATTATGTCCTACAAGCACCGCTAGGTGATGCACCTGTTCTCCCTGCAGAACAAGACGTTATGAACGCTTGGCAGGCACGTTCTGATGACTACTCCCTCATTCAGTGCGGCATGCTTTACAGCCTAGAGCCGGGGCTCCAAAAGCGTTTTGAGAGACATGGAGCATATGAGATGTTCGAAGAGCTGAAAATGGTTTTCCAAGATCATGCCCGGGTCGAGAGATATGAAGTCTCCGACAAATTCTTCAGCTGTAAGATGGAGGAAAATAGTTTTGTCAGTGAGCATATACTCACCATGTCTGGGTTACATAACCGCTTGACTCAGCTGGGAGTTAATCTCCCGGATGATGCGGTCATTGACAGAATCCTCCAGTCGCTTCCACCAAGCTACAAGAGCTTTGTGATGAACTTCAATATGCAGGGGATGGAAAAGACCATTCCTGAAGTATTTGCTATGCTGAAATCAGCAGAGGTAGAAGTCAAGAAGGAACATCAAGTGTTGATGGTCAATAAAACCACTAAGTTCAAGAAGGGCAAGGGTAAAAAGAACTTCAAGAAGGACGGCAAGGTAGTTGCTGCGCCCAGCAAGCAAGATGCCGGGAAGAAGCCAAAGAATGGACCCAAGCCCGAGACTGAGTGCTCTTATTGCAAGGAAAGTGGTCACTGGAAGCGGAACTGCCCCAAATACTTAGCGGACAAGAAGGCCGGCAAAACCAAAGATATATTTGATATACATGTAATTGATGTGTACCTTACCAGTAATCGTAGTGACTCCTGGGTATTTGATATCGGTGCCGTTGCTCATATTTGTAACACACAGCAGGAGCTGCGGAATAAACGGAGACTGGCGAAGGACGAGGTGACAATGCGCGTCGGGAATGGTTCCAAGGTCGATGTGATCGCCGTCGGCACGCTACCTCTACATTTACCTACGGGATTAGTTTTGAACCTCAATAATTGTTATTTTGTGCCAAGTTTGAGCATGAACATTGTATCAGGATCTCGTTTAATTCGAGATGGCTACTCATTTAAATCCGAGAATAATGGTTGTTCTATCTATATGAGAGATATGTTTTATGGTCATGCTCCGATGGTGAATGGTTTATTCTTTATGAATCTCGAGCGTAATGCTACACATATTTATAGTGTAAGTACCAAAAGATGTAAGATTGATAGTGATAGTCCCACATACTTGTGGCACTGCCGCCTTGGTCACATAGGTGTCAAACGCATGAAGAAGCTCCATGCTGATGGACTTTTAGAGTCTCTTGATTACGAATCATTTGACATGTGCGAACCATGCCTCATGGGTAAAATGACCAAGACTCCATTCTCAGGAACAATGGAGCGAGCAACCAACTTATTGGAAATCATATATACTGATGTGTGCGGTCCAATGAGTGTTGAGGCTCGCGGTGGCTATCGTTATGTTCTCACCCTCACTGATGACTTGAGTAGATATGGGTATGTCTACTTAATGAAACACAAGTCTGAGACCTTTGAAAAGTTCAAGGAATTTCAGAGTGAAGTTGAGAATCAACGTGACAGGAAAATCAAGTTTCTACGATCAGATCGTGGAGGAGAATACTTGAGTCATGAATTTGGTACACACTTAAGAAAATGTGGAATAGTTTCACAACTCACGCCGCCTGGAACACCTCAGCGTAATGGTGTGTCCGAACGTCGTAATCGCACTCTATTAGATATGGTGCGATCTATGATGTCTCTTGCCGATTTACCACTATCTTTTTGGGGCTATGCTTTAGGGACTGCCGCATTCACTTTAAATAGGGCACCGTCGAAATCCGTTGAGACGACACCGTATGAATTGTGGTTTGGGAAGAAACCTAAGCTGTCGTTTCTAAAAGTTTGGGGATGCGATGCTTATGTCAGGAAACTTCAACCTGAAAAGCTCGAATCCAAATCGGAAAAATGCGTCTTCATAGGATACCCTAAAGAAACTATTGGGTATATCTTCTACCTCAGATCCGAAGGCAAAATCTTTGTTGCCAAGAATGGGTCCTTTCTGGAGAAAGAGTTTCTCTCGAAAGAAGTAAGTGGGAGGAAAGTAGAGCTTGATGAAGTATTACCTCTTGAACCGGAAAATGGCGCAACTCAAGAAAATGTTCCTGAGGTAACTGCACCAACTAGAGAGGAAGTAAATGATAATGATCAAGATACTTCTGATCAAGCTCCTACTGAAATTCGAAGGTTCACAAGGACACGTTCCACACCAGAGTGGTACGGCAACCCTGTCTTGGAAATCATGTTGTTAGACAATAGTGAACCTTCGAACTATGAAGAAGCGATGGCGGGCCCGGATTCGGCAAATGGCTAGAAGCCATGAAATCCGAGATAGGATCCATGTATGAAAACGAAGTATGGACTTTGACTGACTTGCCTGTAGAACGGCGAGCCATAGAAAATAAATGGATCTTTAAGAAGAAGACAGAGGCGGATGGTAATGTGACCATCTATAAAGCTCGGCTTGTCGCTAAGGGTTATCGACAAGTTCAAGGGGTTGACTACGATGAGACTTTCTCACCGGTAGCGAAGCTGAAGTCCGTCCGAATCATGTTAGCAATTGCCGCATTTTATGATTATGAAATTTGGCAAATGGACGTCAAAACGACATTCCTTAATGGTTTCCTTAAGGAAGAATTGTATATGATGCAGCCGGAAGGTTTTGCCGATCCTAAGAATGCTGACAAGGTGTGCAAGCTCCAACGCTCGATTAATGGGCTGGTGCAAGCATCTCGGAGTTGGAACATTCGTTTTGATGAGATGATCAAAGCGTTTGGGTTCACACAGACTTATGGAGAAGCCTGTGTTTACAAGAAAGTGAGTGGGAGCTCTGTAACATTTCTCATACTATATGTAGATGACATACTTTTGATGGGAAATGATATAGAACTTTTGGACAGCATTAAGGCCTACTTGAATAAGAGTTTTTCAATGAAGGACCTTGGAGAAGCTGCTTATATATTAGGCATCAAGATCTATAGGGATAGATCGAGACGCCTCATAGGTCTTTCACAAAGCACATATCTTGATAAGATTTTGAAGAAGTTCAAAATGGATCAGTCCAAGAAAGGGTTCTTGCCTGTTTTACTAGGTGTGAAATTGAGCTCAGCTCAATGTCCGACCACGGCAGAAGATATAGAAGAGATGAGTGTCATCCCCTATGCCTCAGCCATAGGTTCTATTATGTATGCCATGTTGTGTACCAGACCTGATGTAAACCTTGCCGTAAGTTTGGTAGGAAGGTACCAAAGTAATCCCGGCAAGGAACACTGGACAGCGGTCAAGAATATCCTGAAGTACCTGAAAAGGAGTAAGGGAATGTTTCTCGTTTATGGAGGTGACGAAGAGCTCGTCGTAAAGGGTTACGTCGACGCTAGCTTCGACACAGATCTGGATGACTCTAAGTCACAGACCGGATACGTGTATATTTTGAATGGTGGGGCAGTAAGCTGGTGCAGTTGCAAGCAGAGCGTCGTGGCAGGATCTACATGTGAAGCGGAGTACATGGCAGCCTCGGAGGCAGCACATGAAGCAATATGGGTGAAGGAGTTCATCACCGACCTAGGAGTCATACCCAATGCGTCGGGGCCGATCAAGCTCTTCTGTGACAACACTGGAGCTATTGCACTTGCCAAGGAGCCCAGGTTTCACAAGAAGACAAGGCACATCAAGCGTCGCTTCAACTCCATTCGTGAAAATGTTCAAGATGGAGACATAGAGATTTGTAAAATACATACGGACCTGAATGTAGCGGATCCATTGACTAAACCTCTCCCTAGAGCAAAACATGATCAACACCGGAATTCCATGGGTGTTCGATTCATCACAATGTAACTAGATTATTGACTCTAGTGCAAGTGGGAGACTGTTGGAAATATGCCCTAGAGGCAATAATAAAAGCATTATTATTATATTTCTTTGTTCATGATAATTGTCTTTATTCATGCTATAATTGTATTATTCGGAAATCGTAATACATGTGTGAATAACAGACACCAACATGTCCCTAGTAAGCCTCTAGTTGACTAGCTCGTTGATCAATAGATAGTCATTGTTTCTTGGCTATGGACATTGGATGTCATTGATAATGGGATCACATCATTAGGATAATGATGTGATGGACAAGACCCAATCCTAAGCATAGCGTGAGATCGTGTAGTTCATTTGCTAGAGCTTTTCTAATGTCAAGTATCTTTTCCTTTGACCATGAGATCGTGTAACTCCCGGATACCGTAGGAGTGCTTTGGGTGTATCAAACGTCACAACGTAACTGGGTGACTATAAAGGTGCATTACAGGTATCTCCGAAAGTGTCTGTTGGGTTGACACGGATCGAGACTGGGATTTGTCACTCCGTATGACGGAGAGATATCACTGGGCCCACTCGGTAATGCATCATCATAATGAGCTCAAAGTGACCAAGTGTCTGGTCACGGGATCATGCATTACGGTACGAGTAAAGTGACTTGCCGGTAACGAGATTGAACGAGGTATTGGGATACCGACGATCGAATCTCGGACAAGTAACATATCGATTGACAAAGGGAATTGCATACGGGGTTGATTAAATCCTCGAGATCGTGGTTCATCCGATGAGATCATCGTGGAGCATGTGGGAGCCAACATGGGTATCCAGATCCTGCTGTTGGTTATTGACCGGAGAGCGATCTCGGTCATGTCTACATGTCTCCCGAACCCGTAGGGTCTACACACTTAAGGTTCAGTGACGCTAGGGTTGTAGGGATATGTATATGCAGTAACCCGAATGTTGTTCAGAGTCCCGGATGAGATCCCGGACGTCGCGAGGAGTTCCAGAATGGTCCGGAGGTAAAGAATTATATATGGGAAGTCCTGTTTCGGGCATCGGGACAAGTTTCGGGGTTATCGGTATTGTACCGGGACCACCGGAAGGGTCCCGGGGGCCCACCGGGTGGGGACACCTGCCCCGGGGGGCCACATGGGCTGTAGGGGGTGCGCCTTGTCCTGCATGGGCCAAGGGCACCAGCCCCAAAGGCCCATGCGCCTAGGGTTTCCACTGAGGGAAGGAGTCCAAGTGGTGGAAGGCACCTCTAGGTGCCTTGGGGGGAGGGAAACCCCCCTTGGCCGCCGCCCCCTAGGAGATTGGATCTCCTAGGGCCGGCCACCCCCCCTTGGCCCTCCTATATATAGTGGGGGAGAGGAGGGACTTCATATCCTTGGCCTTTGGTTGCCTCCTTCTCCCTCTCCAACACTTCCTCCTCCTCCATAGTGCTTAGCGAAGCTCTGCCGGAGTACTGCAGCTCCATCAACACCACGCCGTCGTGCTGCTGCTGGTGCCATCACCCTCAACCTCTCCTCCCCCCTTGCTGGATCAAGAAGGAGGAGACGTGGGCTGTTCCGTACGTGTGTTGAACGCGGAGGTGCCGTCCGTTCGGTGCTAGGATCTCCGGTGATTTGGATCACGTCGTGTTCGACTACATCATCCACGTTCTTTGAACGCTTCCGCTCGCGATCTACAAGGTACGTAGATGCATCTAATGACTCGTTGCTAGATGAACTCATAGATGGATCTTGGTGAAACCGTAGGAAAATTTTTGTTTTCTGCAACGTTCCCCAATAATAATAACCTTGGTAACCTCATAAATGTCATATATTTAGTTTATTTCCCTCCAAAATGACATAATAAGCTTAGTTAGCTCCAAAATGACCCATTTTACCTAAGTTAGCTCCAAAATGACCTAAGTTAGCTCTAATATTCTAAGTTAGCTCTAATATGCTTAGTTACCTAGGTTAGCTCAATAATGACCTATACTTAGCTTACTTATGTCAAAAATGGCATAATATGCTTAGCTAACTTAAAAATGTCATAATTACCTAGATTAGCTCAATAATGACCTATACTTAGCTTATTTAGCTCATTTATGACATAATTAGCTTACTTGGGTCAAAAATGGCATGATAACCTTGGTAAGCTCATAAATGTCGTATACTTAGCTTAGTTAGGTAAACAAAATGACATCATAACCTTGGTAACCTCGTAAATGTCATATACTTATTCTACTACTACTTCTTCTTCTTCTTCTTCTTCTTCTTCTTCTTCTAACTTTTTTATTTCCCATTTTGCATATTTCATTCACTTCACGGAAGCTTACTTTGATGGAGTGCTTGTTTTTATTTTCTGTTTTTATTTTGTATCGATGAACAATGTGGAACTTGCTACCTATGGATGAAAGTATTGTAGTATGGATGAAACTATGTATGTATGGATGAAACTTATGTATTGGTTATCTCATACTCCCTCCGTTCCAAAATAGATGATCCAACTTTGTACTAAAGTTAGTACAAAATTGAGTCATCTATTTTAGAACGGAGGGAGTATATTTGATGTGAAACTTATATATATATATATATATATATATATATATATATATATATATATATGCAAAATTCTAAATATACTAAATCTATCTAGGTTTGATTTATCCTGTTTTTTTTACTTTTTTCAATCAGTGAAAACCTATCCAATTGGAGGCTGCCACGTTATATAGTAGGGGATCTGGTTGTGTGCGTTTTGGGTGGCTTGAGCGATTTTACCTGAGATCGGGGACATTCCTTTTGTTTGTCGTTTCTGCATGAACGGTTTGACTGCGTTTCCGTAATTCGTGTGGACGTTTCCGGATGGGTGTGCATGCCTACCGTTCTGTTTTGTTCTGCCACGTCGTTGATTTTTTTTTTTGGCGTGCTGGATTTCTCAGGTTAGTCGGTTGCCGCTTCAGTAATACTAGACCCACGAAGGGTTACGTAATTGTTTTACGTACAGGCTGACTTGTAAGATTAGGATTGGAAGTGGGGGTGAAGAGCCCCACCCCACTGAAAATCAGGGCGCGATTAGGATTAGGATTTGGCAAGTTATGTAACCCTTCGTAGGAGTTTACGTAGGTTTAGCATTTTTGTTGCCGCTTATAGGGCAGTTTCTCGAGCGATGATAGGTCAAGCAGTTTCTGGACGATGATAGGTCGGCCGCCGCTTACGGGTGTATAAATACTCATCGACTCGAGCACGCTCCCACCTCCCCTCCCACCTCTAGCTTTGCAGTTGCGTGCTCCTACATGGATCCCGTGCGGTTTGCCATAGCGTCGCCACTCTTTCTGGCGGCGGCCGTGGTGACAGCCGCCGACGACGCACACCTGCTGGACGACCGACTTCAAGGCGGCGCTGCCTAACCAGGCGTCGCTCGACGGCTGGACCGCGCGCGACGGCGCCTGCAGGTTCCCCGACGCGGTGTGCAGGGGCGACCGCCTCACGTCGCTCTCGCCCTCCGCCGTCCTGCTCAATACCGACATCCGCACTATCGCGGCCACCATGCTGCAGCTCAGCGCGTCGAGAGGCGGCGGCCAACGTCAGCGATGCGCTCGCGGCGGCGGCCGGCGGCTGGTGCGGCAGCAAGCTCGAGGTGCTCAACCTCTCCGGAAATCCCGTGCTGCGCGGTTCCATCGCCAACGTGGCCGCGCCCTCCGGCTACTGCAGTCAGTTGAATCTGTTCGGTGATGCAGTTGGTGCAGACAAGGACGCTGGCGGTGGCGGGCAGGGGTTTGCGGCCCTGGACGGCTGGATGGTGGGTGCCGGCCTCGGGTCTGTCCGGTGGCTGGGCCTCGCCTGAAATAAGTTCCTCCGGCGGCCTCTCGGACTTCACCAACTGCTCCGGGCTGTAGTACCTTGACCTGTCCGGCAACCTCATCGGCTGCGATGTGGCCGCCAGGGCGCTCTCCGGCTGCCGCAGTCTTAGAGCGCTCAACCTCTCCAGCAACCATCTCGCCGGCGCGTTTCTGCCGAACATCGCTGGCCCTGTGTGTAGTCCTCGCCTCTCCGTCCGCGGAGACCGGAGGCCATGGTGGCGAGCCGCCTCGGCATGGTGTCGCAGCACGAGCGGCGGAGAGCGCGGCCTCGCTGTTGGTTCCTTAGCTCGACATGACGGTTGCAGCATGTTTCTCGCGCCCGCCCAGACTGCAGGTGATCCACCTACAGCCTGCGTCGTCACCATGGGGAACTATCGCCTCAGTGGTGTCCAAGATCGGCAAGGTAAAGACCAATCGTTAATCCATCTTGGAAGAATGAGGGGTAGAATCTTGGGAGTAAATCTGACTGGGCATTTAATTGGACAGTACGTCAATCCTGGGGACACGATCGACTAGATGAAGAAGCTGTTGGAGAGAATCTGGCGACTGCAGGAGCCGAGCCGGATATGTCGCTGGGTAGTCGCCGGTGATGGGGCGGTCAGCGGAGGACGCGTGCTTTATACATGCTCAATTCTTTCTTCTGGTCTAGCTCCTCACCGTCGCCCGGCTGGACGTCATACTTAGTTTTGTGCCGTATGGTGGTTGCTCTCTGGTTGGTTCATCATGTGCTGATTCCTCTTTTCAATTCTGGTTGGTATGCTTTTGGTTCTTTGTGCAGATCTCTGTTTTTATTTGTCGGTTTTTGCTCTCTTTGCTTGATTAGGATCGTATTGATGTTCGTCGGTGGCCGCTGTAAAATTGTGGTATGACGCTGTTGATTTTGTGCTGGTATAAGCATGTTTTGTCTTCTGGATTTTTTTTCCATCCAATTTCTGATTTTTGCTTTTTGCAGGAAGGCTGGTTTTTCAATTTGGTCCGCTGTGCCGAACACTGTCGGTCTGGTGGTTATTATATAAAGCTGAATATACACCCCAACCTGAACTATCTCTATTGCACAGAAAAATTCATCATAATCACTACATCAACTGCTAATTCTCTTCATGGGATCACCACTTCTATCAAGTGGAATCAACCGAGCCGTTGCTTTAGATGGAGGCAGCAGCTATTACTACCAAACCTTGAAAAGCAATTGGAAACAACCCCCAACCTTCTCCGACAGTAGTAGAGGTAATTTATAGCCTTGGTAATCCTCAGATTAAGCAAGCAGAGTATCAGATTACTAGAGGATGAAAACGATATGGCGCGAACCAAGAAGAGAGAAGTCAAATGTCAGCGGGAAAATCAAAAAGAGGTTTGTCAGATATCTTTTACGTATACAACAAATACATCTTATTTGGTACTTAAATGTAGTAGTGTTGTTTTTGCTTTTTTACCAGTTATTAAGTAGCCAGGGAGCTGTGTACGCATGAAGGTTCAAAACGGACTAAGCTATGTGCTACAAGCAAGAAAGGACCAGCTTAGTTCTACACTGTAGCTTGAGTGCTTTGTATGCACAAGTAAAGCTGTGTACTGTAATAAGAAAAACTTACCACTCTATTTGGATTTATCCAGTTCTCTTGACCTATTGTATAATATAACCAAGTTTGCATAGATGCAACTGGGACATAGTTGAAATTGTGTACTGTAATAGTATGATAGACTTGGTGCTCTACTTAAATGTACGCAGTGCTCTCCGTCTGTAATGTAATGTATAACTAATCGTACACACATGATGACATGTCCAGCGATCTAGCTTTTTCACTTACTAAAAAGCTGATCAAAGTAAAGTATTCTTTTTCTATTCTTTTTCTACGTATGTAGCATTGATTATGGCTGTTACATGTTCGAGATACTCCTACCTCTGATAGGGGCCAGCGAGCCACGGCAGACACGGTGGCAACAGCAGTAGCGAACTAGCGTCGGCCAGTTCAGTTGCGTCCGTAGCACACTCAGAATTGTATGAATGAAATTGTGAGACTTTGTCCTTATATGTCAAGAACTTTGGGATTACATTTAAGCAGAATTGGTCTAATGCATGTATGCCACCTTTGTTCTGATGATGTTAGGTTTGTTTTTCTTCCCATCCAGTAAATGATTGGCTGTCCATGCTTTTCTTAATAATATAGTTTTTTATATGGGAGGTGCTCTATTTTTGAAATAATCTACAAATACTCCTTTACACATGGAAGGTTTACTGCCGAACAATAGAATTATTAAGCTAATGTTGCCGTGGGAAACATTACTATTTAGCCAAATATTTCACTTTCATGATATAGGTACTTATTGGTCACTTAGCAATGCAACTTTTACCAAAATCATATACCAAGTCACTTTTGATCTCACCGTGGCGAGCATTTTGAAATTTCTTTGTTAGAACTGAGATAAAATATGGTCTAAGTGTTGGACAGGAATACAATGTCATGTTGATTAAGCAATCCCGGCAACATGCTAAACTAACATGACCTCGAAGTAATCAGTGAAGCCTCTCTTTTGTGATTTGTGATCGTTACTATTTCAGCAAGGTGCTAAACTGCCTATGTGTCTTTCGCAATTTTTGTAGTACACATTGACTTATTTGTTTGTTACTGAAAAAATGCATACAACAAAGATAGCATGTACAAACACCACGTATCAACGACGTGTCGTCAATGCGTCATGTCGAAATATATTGCGTGTTAGCAATGGAGTTTGTAATATATTATGCTCATAATGTTGGGTTGCCCTGCGCACGGCAACGCTATTGAAATGGTAATGTATGCTTCTCATCTAGCAAGATGTAGCACTCATGGTGATAATAAATGTATCTTTTTCATGTTATTTAATAGCAAGATGCCCGTGCTACGCTACGGAGCGAGTCACAAAAGATCTGGTGAACAATGTTTATCAATAAGTGGAGCCTACTAAACAATAAAAGATGCACCAAGATATCAATCAAAGTGATGCCATATTGTTGCTAAGTAGATATCGAGCAAAATCAAACATATGGTTTCCGGCCGATGAACCCTGTCATCCAACCCAAATATTTTCTTCTCAACTTTCACCTTGCAGAAGACTTGTTGTTCTCCCTACCTAGCTTTCTCATTGCTCTCGGCAGAGAACATGCGGAAGATGAAAAATACGTCCACACACATTTGGCAATTGCGACGACGCCAACCAGCTTTTATTGAAGACATGCTTTTGTAGTATATTTAGACAAAGGAAAAAAAAATAGACATCACTTGCATACATTTTGTATGGGGCAATGAAACAAAATGCTAGTAAAAGATGCTCCTGAATCATATGTATATAGAAGGGGTGAGTGCGCATATACGTACGTACAAAACTATTAGTACTGGATTAATTGTAACTTTCTTACATCTGGATGTAGCTTGAAAGATTGGATGTGGAGCTACCAAGCAAAGAAAGGCGCTGATGACAAACAGACTTGCTGTAGGCAGCCTCCGATTTTTTTTTCAATCAGAGAGAGTAATAAAGACAGCTACTAAAAACAATTCAAACACACGTATGAATACTTTTACAAAATAGTAATCGTGAATGCTAAAGCAAGTGTCTAAGTTGTCTTTCTGAAAGTCCTCTCCACTGGGAGCAGACATGCTTCTCCACATATGCACAATCTGAAGTCAATACATGAATTGGACATAGAGAAACATAACATATAACTAACGCAGAAGTAACACTTCTCTCATAAAGGAAGGAATGCAGAATTAACAAAACAAACGCTGCAACCACAACATTTTTCAGTGACAATTTACTCGCTGCATCTATCAAGGATGAAAATGATACAATAGGCATGTGGTACAACTACAGTCCGCCACACAGAGGTAAATCCTAATTATTTTCTCTCTAGGGCATAAGCCAACAATAATGAATGACAATAGTGCTGCTGTACTTGGGTGCTCGCGATGAAATTATATCTATTGGCAGCAAGGACACAAATAAATAGAACTTGCCGGAGTGCATTACTTGTATTAGGAATTTAAACAGAGATCATCCACCTAAATACTGAACAACCTGACAATATAATTACTCATGCATGAGCTTTTACATGGTCAAGCATGTCAAGCATACAAGCTTTCTCTAAAGGTATTTACAGATTTGTACTTCGATTATCCGAAACTTTAATTATGTGCATGAAACTTATCTCCGTGCAACAATAAGCTGCTCGTATCTGTTAGAGCACAGAACAACAACAACCAACAATTATAGAAGAGAACCTAATGATCTATTTACTACTGTGATCCAAATTCTGAGCATAGGCAAGAAAAAATATAGAAGTATAAGCAGAAATCCATGCTGTTGTTCGACATCTCTCTACTCCTATAAAAATGCGAGTTGGTGATGATGATGTGTCTGCCTTTCGGCGATATGTACCGTCGGATCTGTAATCTAAGGCCGATATTGTGACTGAGATGTGCAGCAACCGAAACACCATGGTCTCTGCCTCTCTGGAGGTTTCTCTTTCCCTCGTGAAACATATTCTTCTAGAACCCCTCCCAATTTTCACGTTGTTGGCCCTTCCGCTCTACTCCCCGGCGACCGCCGGAGTTGAGTTGGACGGAGTGTCACGTCCCTTGTACAGATTAGTTGTAGTTACGATCTCAATAAAGCAGATTTGGATTTGATATTTCCCCGGCGTCACTCTTTCGTTCTGGATCTGGCGTGCAGCGGTGCAGGCTGTTGGAGAAGGAGACATGGAGGTGGTTGCTGCCGTATCCATGTTTGACCTCGACGCGGGCGCGAAGACCCGGTTGGCCATGGGGCACGCGGATCGGGATGACAAGGTTCGGCGGCTCCGGGCGCTCAGACATGGGCACCGGTCGCGCTCTTGCTGCGCGCACGCTCCGATGTTCAATTTGTTGTCCTCCGTCTTGTCTGGTAGCACGGCTGGTGCGGGACGAAGGAATACGACAGCCTTCTGGCGGGTCGCTCATCCAGTACAACACCCCGCCGACGCAGGCGAGCAGCGTGTCGTCCGCCACTGGTAGGGGCGGCGGCGGCACCGCGTACTCCAGGGAGTGGTACATGAAGTCGTCGCACTGCAGCACCGAGCACAGCTGCACACCGCGAAGTACTCGCGAGCAGGGCCGACCCTGAGGGCACTCCGCGCGCGCAGTCTCCTCGGCCTCTACTCATTCTCTTCCCCGAGATTGGCGGAAAATCAGGCAGGTCCACGGCGCCTCGTCCGCCTAGTCTAATTGTGATTTTTGGCTGTTGGCGTGATTAATGGAAGAACATAATGCAGTTTGCAGATCCCGTCTCTCCTTTTACAGGCTTTTCTGGTTGTTCATTTGTTCGTGAAGGCAAGGTCTTGCGTGAAGGTCAACCTCCTACATCGCTGTGTCAGGCACTCTGATTGCTCAGAGTTAGAAAAGAGGAACGCAGATTTTTGTCCGTGAACTGTAAGCAGCAACAAGATCTTGCAATTTCTAATTTTGTTTTCTAGCCATCTACGTGATTCAGGTGCCTGGTTCCATGCCCTCCTTTGCATTTTTTTTAGTTCAATCAGCAGCGTTCTTAGTTTCTTCTATCATATGTTTGTGTGCTAATTCCATGCCTTGCTCCAGTAACTAACAAGACTGCTCTTAATTTACCAAGATGTCATCTAGAATGTATCCATCTGCTAATGACTTGATGGAGTCATAGAAATGAGCTATTGACACTTTTTTAGAACAGATGCAACTGCTTGTAATTCTGAATAATTAGCTTTAGTTACTGTTAAAAACAACCTGTGAAAAATTAAGGATGATAATAATTTGAGTGGGTACGAAAGTGTACCGAATTTACCTGATATTCCGAATATAAGTGTTGATGGACAAAAGCGAACAACTTTTACCTTTAATGTTTATGATCTTGTTTTTTCATACTCTAGATCATAATGCAACGTAGATTATAGTGTACTGAGTATTTTTTTCTTTTGCAAAAAATAGTAATATGAATACTCAATGCAACATAGATTATAGTGTACTGAGTTTTTTTTGTGCAAAAAATAGTAATATGAATACGCATATGTTTATGTGGCGTCAGGGCCTCTTTGTGTTACCTTGCCCTGGGCCCCCGAAATTTCTTGACCGGCCCTGCTCACGAGCCGAAATCCCAGGAGGCTGGAGTGGTAGATGATCTCACGCGATAGTGGGTTGAAAGTGAGGTAGACGCTCGTGCCACAGGTTTTGAACGCGTGCTGCCGGTCGGCTCCTTGTGTCCTCCAGTGACTTCCATTGAGGTAGGTGATGGAATCATGTACCTAGGGTAGGGTCACAGACCTGATGTAAGTACCCTGCCCAAGGACACCCTTAGAAGAGATCACCTTCCAGTCGACCTACGAGGGACTCACTCGACTGACTTGAAGGACTCGACCACGAAGACTCACTCGACCGCCAGAAGGTCAAGAGGCACTCTGCACTGCAACGGTCTGTAATTAAGTAGACTTTATGATAGTAAAGACACTTTATGCGGGGCGTTACCAGTAACGCCCCGGACTTAATGTACCTTAAACCCTTCATTAGTGGGTTGGCTGGGGTCCTGGCGCACTCTATATAAGCCACCCCCTCCACAGGCAGAGGGGTTCGGCACCCTGTAATCCATATACCCATAATCCACTCGACCGCCTCCGGGCTCCGAGACGTAGGGCTTTTACTTCCTCCGAGAAGGGCCTGAACTCGTACATCTCTTGTGTTTACAACCTCTCCATAGCTAGGACCTTGCCTCTCCATACCTACCCCCCACTCTACTGTCAGACTTGGATCCACGACAGTTGGCGCCCACCGTGGGGCAGGTGTTTTAGCGATTTTGTGGAGAAGTTGCGATTCTTCCGAGTACTTTCATCATGGTAGCTGCTGGAGTTTTGGTCGAGGGTCGAGAGATTCGTCTCGGTGCTCTCACCTTCATCGCCGACGACTCCGCCTGGCTCCAGGAGGATCCACTCGACGTCGATGCGCTCCCCGTCCGCGGTGCGACGCATTTTCGTGCATGTGTCCGCGGCGTTCTGCTGCGGCAACCATCGACCCCATATCGGTCGACTCCCCTATCGACCACCCTCCCGGTCTCCCGCCAGCGCGAGCGCTCGGGTCGGTCGAGGCTTCAGCGGTGGGTGAGACACGCGGTGGCTCGCCAGACGGCCACCACCCAAGTTGCGACAATCGAGCCCGACGAATCTCTCTACGGCCTGTTCAATCTGTCGACTGGCTCCGTAGAGACTGCATCCGAATGCGATAGCAGTGATCCCGCGGCGGAAATCCTGATGGTCGACGGGCCTCGCAGCCCCCCTGGCTTCGCCCGTGATGGTGGGGTAGGTGACGGAGGCGACCCCGCACGAGACCACGAAGAGTACCAGCCCGAGCCACTCGACCCTCTGCAAAGAGAGGAACTTCGCCGCAGGAACATGGATGCCCTGCATACTCCCATCGCAGGAGAAACCCCCGAGGCTCGCGCCTTGGAGGAGGCACGTTTGGCCAATTTGGCCGAACGCGCTCGCCTGGAGAATCTTCAGCGAGCACTCGACGAGCACGCGCGGCAACGAGTTCCCGACGCCAATCGACATCAACTCTTCCCGCCGACTCAGGTATATCGAACCCCAATCCAGAATTTAGCAGCTGCGACCCATATAGCAGAGTCCATCCAGCCCTCTCAGTCGGAAGCTGGCAGAGGCTTGATGCAGATCAGGGATCTGCTCCGGGCAGCAGGAGATCAGAATTCAGCCGTGTTGCAGTCGCGCAACAGAATTCACAGTCGATCCGTCGCTGCGAATACGGTTCAGTCGGCTCACAGTCCCAGATCACCTCCGCGGCGTGAAGGGCGCGAGAATCGGCGAGACCAATATGGAGACCGACACGACCGAGATGATAGGCGTCGAGTGCCCACTTCCCCTCCGAGGGGTGGGTCTTACGCTCCTCGGCAGCAAGATGACAGACGTCAGCCCAGTGCGGGGCGAAGAGTTCCAGTCGACCCCAGAGAACCAGGCTTCGACGCGCGATCCATTATCGTGCAAGGCTTGGTCGACCGGAACAGAGCCCATCGAGGTGGACTCGACAGAGATGCGCCCACGAGCAGTCGAGTGCACGTTTCTGGTCCGGAATGTTTCAGCAGAGCTATCAGAGCCGCAGTGATTCCTCCCAATTTCAGGTTGGCAACAGGAGTCAGCAAGTTCACCGGTGAGTCTAAGCCTGTAACTTGGCTTGAGGACTACCGAGTGGCGGTTCAGATTGGTGATGGGAATGACGAGGTGGCCATGAAGCATTTGCCCCTCATGTTGGAAGGTTCTGCCAGAGCGTGGTTGACTCAGTTACCTCCTAGCAGCATTTACACTTGGGAAGATCTGTCCCGAGTGTTCGTCAGAACGTTTGAAGGAACTTGCAAGCGACCGGCTGGATTGATGGAGCTGCAAGTCTGCGTGCAGAAGACCAATGAGACTCTCAGGGAGTATATTCAGAGATGGATCACTTTGCACCATACTGTGGAGAATGTGTCTGATCATCAGGCAGTCTGCGCCTTCAAGGATGGTGTCAAGAACAGAGAATTGAGTTTGAAATTTGGTCGAACCGGAGACATGACCTTGAGTCGGATGATGGAAATTGCTACCAAGTACGCCAACGGCGAAGAAGAAGACCGACTCCGAAGCGGCAAGCACAAGCCGAGCCAGTCGGAGAAGGGAAACACCAGTCGGAAACAGAAGCGGAAGGCTGAACCGGCAGCTCCTGGAGAGGCTCTGGCCGTGACTCATGGAAAGTTTAAAGGGAAACCAAAAGGATCCTGGAACCCTAAGAAGGTAAAGGATAAAGAAGGGAACGACGTGATGGATATGCCGTGTCACATCCACACGAAGAAAGACGAAGAGGGGAATATCATTTACCCAAAGCATACCACTCGCCAATGTCGACTCCTGATCCAGCAGTTTCAAGGGAAACAGTCTAAAGACAAGGAAAAGGAGTCGAACAAGGCCGAAGACAAGGAGGACAGTGAGGAAGGATATCCACATGTCAACTCCACTCTGATGATCTTTGCAGATGTGGAAAGCAAGAGTCGATTGAAAGTCATTAACCGCGAGGTGAACATGGTTACCCCAGCAAAAGCAAATTATCTGAAATGGTCCCAAACACCCATCACATTCGACCAATCTGATCACCCGACTCATATTGCCACCCCTGGGAGGCGAGCTTTGGTGGTCGATCCAGTTGTCGAAGGCACTCGACTGACAAAAGTGCTGATGGACGGTGGTAGCGGGCTGAATTTGTTGTATGCAGACACACTGAAAGGAATGGGCATTCCGATGTCCCGACTGAGCACCAGTAACATGAGCTTTCATGGAGTTATACCAGGGAAGAAAGCCGAGTCACTCGGCCAAATAGCTCTGGACGTGGTGTTTGGTGATTCGAAACATTTTCACAAAGAGAAGTTGACGTTTGAGGTCATGGATTTTCAGAGTGCATATCATGCCATTTTGGGGAGACCAGCTTATGCACGGTTCATGGCTCGACCATGTTACGTGTACCTCAAATTGAAGATGCCCGGCCCCAAAGGAGTGATCACTGTCACCGGTGATCGGAAAAAGGCAGAAGAGTGCTTTCAGAAGGGCTCAAAGATTGCTGATTCCCAGGTGACAGCGGTCGAGTTTGAAGAATACAAGCAAAACGCAGATCCGAGTGATTTACTGCGATCCAAGAAACCCGCCACAGAATCTGCATTTCAGTCGTCCGGTGAGACGAAGCCTGTTCACATTCACCCGACCGACCCCGATGCAGCCCCGACCCACATCTCCACAACACTCGACCCGAAATAGGAAGAAGCGCTCATCCAGTTCCTCCGTGAGAACTGGGACATTTTTGCATGGAAGCCCGCTGACATGCCAGGTGTTCCCAGGGGACTGGCTGAGCATCGCCTAAGAGTCGACTCATCAGCAAAACCAGTCAAAGAGCATCTTCGGCGGTCCGCCGTCCAGAAGAGAAAAGCCATTGGTGAGGAAGTGGCTCGACTGTTGGCGGCAGGATTTATCCGAGAGATATACCACTCCGAATGGCTCGCTAATGTCGTCATGGTTCCTAAGAAGGACAAATCGCTCCGAATGTGCATTGATTTCAAGCACATCAACCGGGCCTGCCCGAAAGATCATTTTCCTCTCCCTCGCATAGATCAAATTGTTGACTCGACCGCGGGATGCGAGAGATTGTCTTTTCTAGACGCCTACTCCGGGTACCACCAGATCCGTCTGTACGGACCCGACGAGGTAAAAACAGCTTTCATCACTCCATTCGGGTGCTTCTGCTATATCACCATGCCATTCGGCCTCAAGAATGCCGGAGCCACATTTATGCGAATGATTCAGAAGTGTCTACTCACTCAAATCAGTCGGAATGTGGAAGCGTATATGGATGATATCGTCGTCAAGTCACGAAAAGGTTCCGACCTGCTCGCTGACCTCGCCGAAACATTTGCCAACCTCAGAAGGTATGATATCAAGCTCAATCCATCAAAGTGCACATTCGGAGTTCCTGGTGGCAAGTTACTCGGTTTTCTCGTTTCCGAGCGAGGGATCGACGCTAATCCAGAAAAGATCGGCACTATTCTCCGAATGAAACGCCCTGTGCGAGTGCACGATGTCCAGAAGCTTACTGGATGCTTGGCCGGATTAAGTCGATTCATCTCATGACTCGGTGAAAAGGCATTGCCTCTTTACCGACTAATGAAGAAGGCAGACAAGTTCGAGTGGACTCCAGAAGCTGATGCAGCGTTTGCCGAGCTAAAACCTCTGCTCTCCACCCAGCCGGTGCTTGCTGCTCCAATCAGCAAAGAGCCTCTGTTGCTTTATATCGCAGCCACAGGACAAGTCGTCAGTACAGTGCTTACGGTCGAGCGGGAAGCAGAAGGAAAAGCTTTCAAAGTTCAGCGGCCAGTGTATTATTTGTCTGAAGTCTTGACTCCATCCAAGCAGAGATATCCTCATTATCAGAAGCTTATGTATGGAATATACATGACCACAAAGAAGGTTGCTCATTATTTCTCTGATCATTCCATCACAGTCGTCAGCGACGCTCCACTATCAGAGATTTTGCACAACAGAGATGCAACTGGTCGAGTGGCGAAATGGGTGATTGAACTTCTTGCCCTTGATATCAAGTTTGAGGCAAAGAAATCCATTAAGTCCCAGGCAATAGCAGATTTCCTCGCCGAGTGGATTGAACAGCAGCAGCCGACTAAAGTTCACTCGGAGCATTGGACCATGTTTTTTGATGGCTCTAAGATGTTGAATGGTTCCGGTGCTGGGGTTGTCCTGGTTTCCCCCAGAGGAGATAAGCTCAAATATGTGCTCCAGATTCACTTTGATTCCTCCAACAATGAGGCAGAGTATGAGGCCCTCTTATACGGATTGCGCATGGCCATTTCACTCGGCGTCCGTCGCCTGATGGTCTATGGCGATTCAGATTTAGTGGTCAACCAAGTGATGAAGGAGTGGGACGTGAGAAGCCCAGCCATGACTGGATACTGCAGTGCAGTGAGGAAGCTGGAAAAGAAGTTCGAGGGGTTGGAGCTCCATCATATACCCCGACTGAAAAATCAAGCAGCTGATGATCTAGCAAAGATAGGTTTCAAGAGAGGAGTCATTCCGAGTGGTGTGTTCTTGGAGCATATACACACTCCGTCAGTCAAAGAAGATCCTTTCACCTAAGAAGCTCCACAGCCCAAGAGTGCCACATATCCGACTGAGGTTGAAGTCCCAGCAGTGGTCGACTTGGTCATGGAGGTCTTGGTGGTCATTCCCGACTGGACAGTTCCGTATATCGCGTATATCCTGAGAAAAGAGCTTCCGGAGGATGAGGAAGAGGCTCGACAGATCGTCCGTCGATCTAAAGCCTTTACCGTAATCAAAGGACAGTTATATAGAGAAAGCGCGACTGGAGTTGGTCAGAAGTGCATAACACCAGAAGAAGGTCGAATCATTCTTAATGATATCCACTCGGGGACCTGTGGTCATCATGCGTCCTCTCGGACCATCGTGGCCAAAGCATACCGAGCCGGATTTTACTGGCCAAAGGCGAATGAGATGGCAAAGGAAATAGTGGATAAGTGCGAGGGATGTCAGTTCTACTCGAATATGTCGCACAAGCCTGCATCAGCTCTGAAGACCATTCCACTCGTCTGGCCTTTCGCAGTATGGGGGTTGGACATGGTCGGTCCTTTGAGAACAGGTCAAAGTGGCTTCACGCATGTACTGGTGGCAGTCGACAAGTTCACCAAGTGGATTGAGGCTAAACCAATCAAGAACCTTGATGCCGGTACTGTTGTTAGCTTCATCAGGGAACTGATATTCAGATATGGGGTCCTGCACAGCATCATTACGGATAATGGGTCGAACTTTGACTCGGAGGAATTCAGGGATTTCTGCAACTCTCAAGGCACACGAGTCGACTACGCTTCAGTCGCCCATCCGCAGACGAATGGACAAGCAGAGCGAGCCAATGGCCTGATTCTCAAGGGATTGAAACCCCGACTGATGCGTGATCTCAAGCATGCAGCTGGAGCGTGGGTCGACGAACTTCCCTCGGTGCTTTGGGGACTGCGGACCACACCTAATCGATCGACCGGAAGAACTCCATTCTTCTTGGTCTACGGAGCTGAAGCAGTCTTGCCGAGTGATCTTCTCCACAATGCTCCTCGAATTGAGATCTACAACGAAGCAGAAGCTGAACAAGCGCGGCAGGACGCAGTCGACCTTTTAGAGGAAGAAAGGGAGATGGCTCTGATCCGATCGACCATCTACCAACAAGATTTGCGTCGTTTCCACGCCAGAAATGTGAGGGGTCGAGCCTTCCAGGAAGGAGATTTAGTTCTCCGAGTGGATCAGAAGAAACATCACAAGCTTGCTCCTTCTTGGGAAGGACCCTTCATCGTCACCAAAGTTCTCCACAATGGGGCGTACCGTCTTTACAACGTCGAACATAATATCGACGAGCCCCGAGCTTGGAACGCGGAGCTACTCCGCCCATTTTACACTTAAGTTTATCACTCGGATGAGTTGCAATAAAGTACTCCTGTAGTTCTTGGATTTCAAAATAATAGTGTCATAGTTCCTCCATAATTTTTGTCACTTTTTATTTTGTCCAATAAAATTTTCCCCTCAGTGGGTGACTTAGCCGTGAATCCGTTTCGCCTAAGTTTGTAAAAATCCTACCGAGTGGTAAGCCAGACTCCCACTCGGAGGCTTAGCTGCGAATCCGTTTCGCCTAAGGTTAAATAAAATTCTTACCGAGTGGTGAGCCAGACTCCCACTCGGAGGCTTAGCTGCGAATCCGTTTCTCCTAAGATTAAATAAAATCCTACCGAGTGGTAAGCCAGACTTCCACTCGGGGGCTTAGCTGCAGTCCAAGTACTCGTCTAAGTTATAAAAATCCTACCGAGTGGTAAGCCAGACTTCCACTCGGAGGCTTAGCTGCAGTTCAAGTACTCGCCTAAGTTATAAAAATCCTACCGAGTGGTAAGCCAGACTTCCACTCGGAGGCTTAGCTGCAGTCCAAGTACTCGCCTAAGTTATCAAAATCCTACCGAGTGGTAAGCCAGACTTCCACTCAGAGGCTTAGCTGCAGTCCAAGTACTCGCCTAAGTTATATAAATCCTATCGAGTGAAGAGCAAACCTCTCACTCGGGGGCTTAGCTGCAGCCCAGTGCTCGCCTAAGTTATATAAAAATCCTACCGAGTGAAGAGCAAACCCCTCACTCGGGGGCTTAGCTGCAGCCCAGTGCTCGCCTAAGTTATCAAAATCCTACCGAGTGAAGAGCAAACCCCTCACTCGGGGGCTTAGCTGCAGCCCAGTGCTCGCCTAAGTTATCAAAATCCTACCGAGTGGTAAGCCAGACTTCCACTCGGAGGCTTAGCTGCAGTCCAAGTACTCGCCTAAGTTATATAAATCCTACCGAGTGAAGAGCAAACCTCTCACTCGGGGGCTTAGCTGCAGCCCAGTGCTCGCCTAAGATATAAAAATCCTACCGAGTGAAGAGCAAACCTCTCACTCGGGGGCTTAGCTGCAGCCCAGTGCTCGCCTAAGATATAAAAATCCTACCGAGTGAAGAGCAAACCTCTCACTCGGGGGCTTAGCTGCAGCCCAGTGCTCGCCTAAGATATAAAAATCCTACCGAGTGAAGAGCAAACCTCTCACTCGGGGGCTTAGCGGCAGCCCAGTGCTCGCCTAAGATATAAAAATCCTACCGAGTGAAGAGCAAACCTCTCACTCGGGGGCTTAGCTGCAGCCCAGTGCTCGCCTAAGATATAAAAATCCTACCGAGTGAAGAGCAAACCTCTCACTCGGGGGCTTAGCTGCAGTCCAAGTACTCGCCTAAGTTATCAAAATCCTACCGAGTGGTAAGCCAGACTTCCACTCGGAGGCTTAGCTGCAGTCCAAGTACTCGCCTAAGTTATATAAATCCTACCGAGTGAAGAGCAAACCTCTCACTCGGGGGCTTAGCTGCAGCCCAGTGCTCGCCTAAGTTATATAAAAATCCTACCGAGTGAAGAGCAAACCTCTCACTCGGGGGCTTAGCTGCAGCCCAGTGCTCGCCTAAGTTATCAAAATCCTACCAAGTGAAGAGCAAACCTCTCACTCGGGGGCTTAGCTGCAGCCCAGTGCTCGCCTAAGTTATCAAAATCCTACCGAGTGGTAAGCCAGACTTCCACTCGGAGGCTTAGCTGCAGTCCAAGTACTCGCCTAAGTTATATAAATCCTACCGAGTGAAGAGCAAACCTCTCACTCGGGGGCTTAGCTGCAGCCCAGTGCTCGCCTAAGATATAAAAATCCTACCGAGTGAAGAGCAAACCTCTCACTCGGGGGCTTAGCTGCAGCCCAGTGCTCGCCTAAGTGGATTAAGGAATAAGTCGACTGTAGTGAGCGTCTTGCTTTGAACCTGCAAAAGACATTTCAAGCCAAAAGCAATCATATTCAAACATCAAGTTCGGAACGATACCTAAAGGAACCTTAAGTGCTCAGGTGCTAAGCCTGTTAAGGTTTATCGGTTACAACTCCACTCGGCATACCGAGGCAAATTTAAAGCGTCGAGCTTAAAAGAAGTTTTTTACCCCTCCTGTGGAGGGCTGGAAGGTGCAACAAATTCATCAAGATCAATTCCATCTGCGATCCGAGTAGCAGCAGCAATGAAAGTTTCCATAAAGGACCTGAAGTCGTGTTTCTTGGTGTTGGCCACCCGGAGGGCTGCCAGCTTGTCTTCTCGCGCATCTTTGCAGTGGACTCGGGCCAGACACAGAGCAACATCTGCGCCGCATCGAGCCGAGGACTTTTTCCACTCCTGCACTCGACCAGGGACAGTGTTCAAGCGAGCCATCAGCGACTCGAGGTCGTTCTGGAGTGTCTCCCTGGGCCAGAGCTTTGAGTCGATGCGAGATGTGGCGACCTTCAGCCTTGCAAGATAGTCCACGACAGCTGCAACACGGGACTCCAGTCGGAAAACATTCATGGCAAATTCGTCGTTCACCGGAGAATTGACGGGGTCAAGGTTTGGTTCCAGCCGGCTACTCTCTTCTTCAAAGTCTTGACAAAATTCTGCAAGGACGATCACCGAGTCAAGGCAATGGTCGAATGGAAAAATCACAGTTGAAAATGATTGTCGAGCGTAAAGGTTTAGCTTCAAGCATAAGGAACAGCTTCTTGGCAAGACCACTCAGGAAGGCCTCCAGATCATTTTTCTTCCCAAGAGCAGCTTTCAGATTGGTATTTTCTTGTTCAAGCTTGGTGACTGAAGCTAACTTCTCGTCAGCAAGCTTGATCTTCTCAGCTAGTTCAAGGTCTTTTTTCTGTTGGGCCTCCTTCACCTTACCTGCAAGTTACAGCAAGATCAGATTTTGAAACAAATAAAGGGAAAAAGCAGTCGTCGAGGTCTCACCAAACATACCTTTGGTCTCCTCCTTTGCCTTCGTCAGATTCTCCTGAGCCAGCTTCAAATCCAGCTCGAGCTGAATGTGCTTGTTTTCCAGCTCAGTGTAGCGAGCCGCAAGGTCACAGGATCTCTGCGAAGAATCAATCGACTAAATGTCAAAGATAATTCACTTCCGAGTGGAAAAGGAAAAATCATGTGTTTCTAAGACTACAGCCGAATACAAGCATTCGACCGTAGTCTCGGGGACTACACCCAGTGGGTGCACTCAGCGTGCCCCCGCTAATCCTATTGAAGACAGAGTCGACCAGTCGACCTAAAAAAACAAGATGTATTCTTTAAGACTGTAATCGACTGCAAGCAGTCGACCACAGTCTCGGGGACTACACCCAGTGGGTGCACTCAGCGTGCCCCCACCAGTTTGCGAAATCCAGTCGCCATAGTCGAATGACGGAAAGACTGAACTTATAAAGCCTAAGGCCGACTGCCAGCAGTCGACCTTAGCCTTGGGGACTACACCCAGCGGGTGCACTCAGCGTGCCCCCGCTAACACGGAGTTTAAATCGACACACCCAGTGGGTGATTACTATAAATTCTGGAAAGAAAAGTTTTTGATAGCATATCCTAACAGAACAAGCGGTGGTCGACTGACCTGAACATTGCTTTGAAGGGCGGAACTGGCGTCCTAAGCTGCCTGGCTCGCATCCCGGATGGTCTTCAACTGCTCCATCATGATCCCTGCCTGGCGTATCGCCTCCTTCGCGGCGCCAGCTTGGTCCTCTGGGACGTGGTGCGTCGTGAAGAGGGAGGGCTGCAGAGCACTCGTCAGAGGATCTGCGAAGGACACAGTGTGTCGAGTGATGTTCTCCTCCTCCGCGACCAGAGTCTCAGGCACCGTCACATCCTGGGGCACCCTGCCGGCAGACGCTTTCCTACTTCTTCTGTGCTTCAGCGGTTCCTCATCTTCATCATCAGGGAGAGTGATAACAACATTGGATGGAGCTACAGAAAAGAATCAGAATTAGAGATCATGAGTCAGTCGACTAGAAACGGTGTTAAGAGTATAGTACCAGGTTTTGAGGTTGCTGCGTCCTCCATCTCATGGTCGTCAGCCCGGGCTGAGGTCTCAGAAGTAGCAGCACTGCAACTCCAAAGAATCAGTCGACTAACTCCAGCGCCAACCAGAGATAAAGTTCGCACAAAACAAGAAGACTTAAGCAGCATGATTACCCTGATATGGTGGGGATGGACACCTTCATCTTCGGCAGGAGCTTGGTCGGCTTCGACGGGGCCGCCCTGGGCTGCTTCGACGCCTTTTCAGTCGGCGCCGGAGAGGTGGTCCGAGGGCGCTTGGTCGATTGTGTAACAGTCGCAACCCCCTTGCCACGTTCAGCCGCAGGGTCATGGACAAGCTTCGACCGCCTTTCCGAGCGCGGTGGTGCGACCTCCTCCTCCTCCTCTTCTTCGTCCTCCTCCTCATCATCATCATCATCGTCATCGTCATCATCATCATCCTCAGCGGCGTCCGAGTCCCACTCCTCCTCCTGGCTCTCGCCCCCGCTCGCTTCTCCCTCCTCAGTCGGAGCTTGTGCTCCATTGGGCATCGAGTACAGCTAAGTGAGGGCCTGATAGACATCAAGACAAAGATCAGTCGACCGATCGGCAGAGAAAACAGAAATAAATGTGACAAGAATACAATGGGAAGTGGAGCAGACATACCTTGTCTGGATCACTGTGGTGGTCGAGTGGAGGAATCCTTCTGGCTCCATGAGGGTTATCCTTGTTCCCAGTAACAGCGGCCATCCACCTTTCCAGAGTGGCATCGTCGACTGCTTCTGGATTGACCCGAGTCTCATCCTCAGTCCCGCGGTACAACCACATGCAATGGCTCCGGAACTGAAGAGGCTGGATACGACGCCTAAGAAAAACCTCCAGGAGATCCATACCCGTCACTCCCTCCCGAACCAACTGAACTACACGCTCCATCAGCATCTTCACGTCAGCTTTCTCCTCCGGAATCACCTTCAGAGAGGAGGGCTTGTTCACTCGGCCCATGGTGAACTGAGGGAGTCCACTCGACTGCCCCGGTGTCGACTGATCCTGGCAGTAGAACCAGGTCGACTGCCAGCCTCTGACTGACTCGGGAAATGTCATGGCTGGGAAGGTCCTCTTGTTCCTCACTTGGATCCCCAGACCCCCACACATTTGGACAACTCGGGTTTTTTCGTCGCCTGGGCTCACCTTCTTCACGGTCTGAGAGCGACACGTGAATATGTGCTTGAACAAGCCCCAATCCGGTCGACAACCCAGAAAACTCTCACACATGAACACAAATGCGACAAGATAGGCGATAGAATTCGGGGTGAAGTGGTGGAGTTGCGCTCCAAAGAAATTCAAGAAACCACGGAAGAAAATGCTCGGCGGCAAAGAAAATCCGCGGTCGACATGGGTAGCCAGAAGCACGCACTCACCCTCTTCCGGCTGGGGCTGCCACTCTTTCCCCGGAAGCCTTGTAGCTCCATGAGGGATCAGGCCCTCATTGGCCATGTCGAGGAGATCCGTCTCCGTGATGGTCGACTGGATCCAATCTCCCTGGACCCAGCCTTTCGGCAGGCGAGATCTAGACGAAGACCCGCCACGACTGGTGGATCTCCCCTTCGCCTTCTACGTCGCCGACGCCTTCTTCGCGCGTTCCAGTGCCGCCGTCTTCTCCTTGACCATGGCTGCCGGCGAGACGCGCGAGGAGAAGTTGTGCGGAGGCGAGAGCGAGCGCGTTGAGCGGAGACGAAGGGAGCGGAGAGAGAATGCTGAGGCACTGTTCAAAAAACCCTCGCCGGACGCGTTTATAAGATCCCTTCCGAGTGGATGACAGGTGGGCCCGGTCGATCTAATCATATCCTGAAACAGTTGCGCGGACGTGATACGTGGCGAAAAAAGCGGCGCGGGGATCGAGGCGTCTATGCCCTGTCCCATCCGAGCGCCGCGGTCCGCCCCGCTTCGCGCGCTTCCCCAAATTTCGTATCCCGCGGAATCCGCGAACGAATTGTATCCGAGGAACAGGGGGATACAAAAAAGTAATAAGAGAAACGCACAGACCAATCAATCGTATCGGTCTTACTGAAGAATTTGGAATGAAAAGAGGAGTAATGCTTCCTAGCACGGGGCGGCCTTCAAGCCACAACCGCGGTATGAGTTCTGATCTCAGACTTTGGCCCCTTTTTCTGACTAGCTTCTTGTGAAAAGCATTTCAGGCACGAGCACACCTAATGAACTCAGAAACCTACTATGGAATCAATCAACCCATCGCACCCGAGTGCTCTGCTCTCATCCAGACCGAACCCTACCTTAGCGTCTCATCCCCACCCACCAAGTCTTTATCCGCGGTGAAAGGAGTGGTTTAATTCGCGGTTAGCAAGGAGTTTGAAGCTTGAGTACTTTCATTCAGCTTTCGTTCCTGTGGAATGAAGTTGGTTCAGAGGTCTCAAGTCGGTCTAAAACCAGGTGGTGTTACTTTCCTGCTTCCACCCCGGCGGCAGATCGGTCTGCCAGACGCGGGATTTCCTGCGATCCGTCGCTCGGAAATCGGCGAAGTCCAAAAGATCACTCGACGAAGGAGAAGAATGGATCGAGTCGACTGAAGAGAAGTTGTTCACTATCAACAAGAGACTTTTTGGTTCAAAACAACGCACGACCAGTATGTGAAGGTTAATCAGAAACAGCATCAACTCCTTCATCACTCAAGCCTCAATCCATTCGGGGGCTAATGATGGAGTCATGTACCTAGGGTAGGGTCACAGACCTGATGTAAGTACCCTGCCCAAGGACACCCTTAGAAGAGATCACCTTCCAGTCGACCTACGAGGGACTCACTCGACTGACTTGAAGGACTCGACCACGAAGACTCACTCGACCGCCAGAAGGTCAAGAGGCACTCTGCACTGCAACGGTCTGTAATTAAGTAGACTTTATGATAGTAAAGACACTTTATGCGGGGCGTTACCAGTAACGCCCCGGACTTAATGTACCTTAAACCCTTCATTACGTGGGTTGGCTGGGGTCCTGGCGCACTCTATATAAGCCACCCCCCTCCACATGCAGAGGGGTTCGGCACCCTGTAATCCATATACCCATAATCCACTCGACCGCCTCCGGGCTCCGAGACGTAGGGCTTTTACTTCCTCCGAGAAGGGCCTGAACTCGTACATCTCTTGTGTTTACAACCTCTCCATAGTTAGGACCTTGCCTCTCCATACCTACCCCCACTCTACTGTCAGACTTGGATCCACGAGAGTAGGCTTTATGGAGGCATGTGTATGGGTTGTAGTCTGTAGAGTTAGTCGTGCGTCGGTGCTCACCAGGTTCATCCTGTGGCATTTCTTGGAGCAGATGCGGTCGACATGTACGCTGGGAGCACGCTAATGGGGGCACCTAAAGTGTTCGACGGAATGGCTATCACATTGGTGCTTTTCCATCTCACCTCACCACCACGTGAGCAAAACCTCCTACCAAAGCATCGGGGTTGATTTGTCTGGTTTTAGAAAGTAGAGGGGATTAAGATCCCGGTTTTAGAGGTCAGGGCCTCAGGGGGCTATGTGGCCAAAATGTAATGTACTTATGGGGTCATATACACTTTTTTTCTTAAATCTATTAGGTTTCTTCCTCAGTGATATCCCAAATTATCCCACCAAGAAAGATGGCCGCGTCGTCCTAGCCTGCGCTCCCGGCCACCCGGCGGGATGTCCAGGCTATCATTGCCAAGGACGTGGAGCTGCACTGGCCTCCATTGGCGCACTGTGCCCAATGTCAGTGCTGCCAATATTGCTTATTTGATCAACTTCGGGTCTGCAATAATTTAATCAGCTCTTTTTAGAGATATAGACTAATCAATACAGTAGCTTAATAACTTGTAATCACTAGGGCCAATTAGCTGATGGGAGACAGGGAGAACGAAGGTTGAAGAGGCTTAGGCAGTCTGCTGACAGGAAATGCAATAGTGATTTCTCAAGAGAAATGGAGGTGATGGCTAGGCTCTGGCATGACAATGTTGTCCGCCTCCTTGCTTACTTCAGTGAATGTGATGAGCGGATACTCATCTTATACACGTGAAGCTTTAATTTTTTTATTACATGAGCCAAAAATGCTATATATATGCATGTAATGTATCGACAGGGCGCGGCGTGGCACCGCGCGGGTATGGCTAGTTGTGTCTATCATTACTTGCTGCGGTAATAGCTATCGGAGCCACAAACTCACGCGTCGTGATTCGTGTGAGGCAGACAGCGGGGGAAATGTGTAGGCATTTTGTGGGGTTTCTTTGGTTCGCTTGGCAGTAAAGACTCTGCCCGTGGGGCTGCGTCCGGGTGGTCCATCTGACGGGTGCAGGTCCGAGCTAGGGACAGCCGCGCACGTGACAGCCACATTCAACCCGATGGAACCTCTATAGAAAACGGAGAATGGATGCCTCCAAGCCGCTGACCCACCTATGATACTTAGAATAAGGGAAACGTTTTGAGCCGGAGCGCCGGCCGAATGACTCGGCCGGTCGCTGGCTGCTCGTTAGATCCAGCCATCGTACGACCGGCAACAAGTTAGTCGTTCGATTGCCCTCCACCTGGCCGTGTGCCCCAATCACCTCTTTAATCAGCCTTATCCCTATTTCTTTCCTCGTCTTCTACTCACGACCACCACATCTTCAGCTTCCGCAATCTTCCTCTGCTGTTTTTTTACGCCGTCAAGGAAGCCGCTCCGCCTGAATCAAATCCCCTGCCCCTGCACCTCCTAGTACTCTGATTCTCTCCTTACCACTCCTTCCTCCCCTGCTTCGCGGCATCAAGGTCCCGTAGGAGGACGCTGGCGACGGGCCCGCATGCTCCTGTTGCCTGCTTCTGCTGCAACGTGGGCTGCTGCTTTCTGCTGCCACAATCGCGGTGGTGCTACGGCCGGCAACCGTGCGCATGCACGCCACCGCCCGGTGCTACAACCGGCACCCTGTTTTGCTGGAACCAGTGATGCGATTTTGCTGGAACCAGAAGTCGCCAGTGATCGAAGTATATCACACGATGACTGGTGCTAGAACAACACTGCATTTTTTGCTGGAACCACGTCCGTGAATTGCTGGAACCAATGAGAATTTTTGCTACCCCTAGCGGACGCCGGAGCTGGTACCAGCACATGCTTATGCTACAACCGTTGAAGCCCTGAGCTGGAACCAGTAGAGATTTTTGCTACAACCGGTGAAGCCCTAAGCTGAGACCAACAACTGTTTTTGGTGCATCAGCTCGAGAGATTCTGCGACGGCGATGGTGAACCTGATTTTTGTTGCAACCGAGCATCAAAAAAGCTTCCACCCACAAGATTTTTTGCTGCCATGGGAAGCTGCATCCCGTTGTATGTTTCCTTGAGGGAGCTACGACCCGACGATGGAGACGGTTATTTTGCTCCAACCGTTGTCGTCTTTCGCTACGACCGACGAGGAAATTTGTTACATCCATTAATGGCGAAGATGTGACGCGGGACAGCGGCGACAACGTTTTTGTTGCAACCGTCGTTGTGTTTTGCTACCACCGGCGAGGTTGTTTGCTACATCCATTTAAACGGCGTTGATTGGGTGGTCGTCGTTCATGCAACCCCGGGCAGCGAGCATCGCCGACGGTGAGAGTTGTGGCCGGCGGCACAGTGATGCTGCGACGGACGTGATAAGACGGCGACAGCTAGGCGCTGAAACAATAGAGACCTTGGGTGTTTTGCTACGATGGCGGTGGCGGCCTGCTGGAACCGGCGAGGACGGGCGCTGCGATGGCGACCACCGGCGACGAGGGCGGCGAACACCGGCGACGAGGCGACGACCGACCGCGGGGCAAGCGGGCGAGGACGGCCGGCGAGCTGGCTGACGTCTGCGGAGGATCATGGACTGGATTTGATGACATGCGCCATGGTTGTTTCCTTCGTTTTCTTAGAATAACTGTCAATGGTTGAGGCTTGTTTCGGCTTGTCCACCACGAGCTCACAGCCAACGTTCGTTTTTTTTATTTACCCTCACGTACAGCTCCCCTCTCTCTCACCCACCCATACTTCCCTCCCCCACCTTTTGCCCCCACTGCCATTATTTCCTCCTCCAGCTTGAGGAACCAGAGGTGGATGCGCTCCTCCTAAGGCCTTGTTCGGTTGCATGTGGATCCGAGGGGATTGAAGGGGTTTGAGGGAGATTTAAACCTCTTATAAGTCAAAATACATCTCAATCCTTGCCAATCCCCTCCAATCCTCTTGGAAGGAGGATTAACCGAACAAGCCCTAATCGGGATTGGTTGACTCGCTCCTCCTCTTCTCCATGGCCCACGCCGGCTGGAGGGCGAGGACAACAATGACCACGGGCTGCTCCCGCTCGCCTCCTTCCTCCTCTGGTCGCCCGAGCTAAGGCTGACAGCGAGCCCTTAGAGAAAGCCCTCGAGGGAGGAGCTGGCCTCGTCACCAGCTTCAAGGCCTGGTTTACTAGATTTCGCTCCAGTGCAGGGAGGAGCAACCAGTGCTAGCGGTCCACCTACACGGCTCAAGTCGCCACGACGCTCCAGGAGATCTCCTTCATGAATGACGCATATGCGTGGCTATGTATGTGGTGATTTTATCCACAAATTTATACGGGGTCATCAATTTATTGTCTTTTGCTGAAAAATATCCCCTTTATTTCCTCTCCTACTCCGTCTTAGATCTGGTGTCCTGAAGTTGCTTCGTCCCAGCCATGCTATTTCTGAGCCATGTCCTAGGGTCGCCTGAGGTGGACGTCCCCTGCTTCTTCTCCAACTCATGTAAAATTCAACTTTTTTTGCTGAGATTGTTACGGAGATTGTCGCGTTGTGTTTTGCTTCAAATCCATGTCCACCGATGCATGCTTTTTATTCAAGTATCACTTATTCGTACTCCCTCCGTCCGAGAATACTTGTCATCAAAATAGATAAAAGGGGATGTATAGTATTTCCGGGCGGAGGGAGTAGTAGTTTTGGAGTTATCTGTAAGTATCTGCATGTACGCTTGATTTAAAATTATTTTTTGTTAGCTCGTGGGCCTCATACGTTATGAATTTTCTCATGGTATGCTATCCAAAAATTGATCGACAACTGCAGCTTCTTCACCGGCCACACCCTACCATGCACCACAATAAATCTTCTTGTTCTTCAAACTTTTGGTATGCTAACATGACCCGTGATGGTTTCGGTGCTAGCATGCCAGTATGCCACATTTGCATCTTCTTGTTCTTCTAACTTTTGGTTTTCTCTTGATTAGTACGTGTGCACGTTCGAGTATTTTTTTTATCTCCTGGATGGTAGTGCTAACTAATCTCTTAAGCATCGGTGGAGGAGCAGCAAGTATGTGCATGTGATATTGTTTTGGTTGACGTTCTAGAAATGTATATATTCTTGTTCTGCTCATGCACCGAGAAAGGAATTGAGGGGATCCGAATGATGCAAACCCGAAGAACCGACGTAACAAAAATGATGAAAACCCGAAGAACCGACATTGTGGAAGTAAGAACCGAGGGGATTCAAAATATGCAAATCCACAGAACTGATGCAACGGAAGAAAAGAATCAAGAGGATCCGAATGATGCAAACTCGAGGAACCAACGTAACGGAAGTAAGGAACCAAGGGGATACGAATGATGCAAACCTGAAGAACCGACGTAATGGAAGAAAGGAGCCGAGGGGATTCGAATGATGCAAACCCGAAGAATCGATGCAGCGGAAGTAAAAAACTAAGGGGATCCTAATGATGCAAACCCAAAGAACCGATGCAACAGAAGTAATGAACCTAGGGGATCTAAATTATGCAAATCCGAATAACCGATTCAAAGGAAGTACGAAACTGAGGGGATCCGAATGATGCAAACCCGAAGAACCGATATAAGGGAAGTAAGGAACCGAGGCGATGCAAATGATGCAAACCTGAAGAACAGACATAAGGGAAGAAAGGAACCGAGGGGATCCGAATGATGCAAACCCGAAGAACCGACGTGAGGGAAATAACGAACCGAGGGGATGCAAATGATGCAAACCCGAAGAACTGACGTAAGGGAATAAAGGAACCGAGGAGATCTGAATGATGTTCACAATATTCATCATACAAGTCATTTTAATTGATGAACAAGTTCGAACGGAACTCCCTCTGTAAACAAATATAAGACATCTAGGTTAGTGTAGTTTTGAAATGAGGAGATGGACGAACACTGGTGGGATCGAGTAGATAGCTGCATGAATAATTATGTAAATACCGCGCAAAAAAAGAATAATTATGTAAGACTTGGTATAATTTTTCTCCACTTTATATTCTTAACTTTATTGTGGCCGAGCTTTTTTTTAACGTACGCTATTATAGCCGATTTGGTCGTGAATAAGAAGCGGTGTTTGACCCTAAACATACTAAAAGTCAAGAGGTATTAAGGCTGAACACACTTGGGAGTTGGGACAAAATAAGGGCCTGTTTGGTTCCAATAAGTCACCTGACTTATAAGTCAGGTGACTTAGGTGTGACTTATAAGTCACTGGTTTTAAGTCACCTGACTTATAAGTCACCTGACCATACCTTCTCACACCAATCCACATCATGCAGGTGGTGGGACCCACGCAAAAGGGGGTGACTTATAAGTTTTAAGTTGAGGTGGAGCAACTTATGACTTATAAGTTAGGGTGACTTACAAGTTGAGTCTATTTTGCGAAATAAGTCATTTTTTTCACATTTCAACTTATAAATTGGTGACTTATTTAAAACCAAACAAGCCCTAAATAAAAATAAATGAGCATCGTCCATCGCTTCACGTGATGTGGGAAGTATAGCGGCTATTGCACCAGAAATCTACCCCTATATACTAATGATAGTATGACGTAGAGGGACATCTCGCAGAGAGCACAAGCTAGGCCCGACATTACACTGTTAGTACGTAGCTTTATTTATATACTCCTTTCTTGAGAGTACCATGCGAATCCAGGCCACGTTCTCGCACAGAATACGTGATACGTTCGGTTTGACGCAAGCGAGCGGAACCAGTTCGGCACAGGTTCTGGTGCGGTTCTATCAGCTATTCAACTGGATCCGCAAGAATAACGTGTCGGCTCCTCTAGGTTGAAAAAAAGGTGTGATGTAACACAAGAACGACCATAACGGGGGCTAACGAGACTGGTTTGCAGGGTCAGTGGACGGTGTGGAACCTCTATTCCATGCATCTGTGAGCCACAAGTTGTACAAGAGAGACTAGAGACCACATGAGGGCAGGCCCAGGTCAGTACTTTCTGTGAAAAGGTGTCAGCACATGGGCAAATTGTACCATCCAAAAATCATAAAAAAAAAACAAAAAAGGAACCGAACCAACCACAAATCAAATCGTGAGGCACGGTCCAACGGTTCTGATAGCTATTTCAAGTGCAAGCTATGGTAGAAAATCCTTGTCCTATTTGAACTGATTGTTTCAGGCGGTTGTACTTATGATTTCGAAGCGGTTGAACTGATGCTTCCAATTCTGTTTAACAGATCGTCTTTTTTAGTTTAATTTTTTTGTGTAATTTTTTTGTCGGAACGGGGCGTGTAATATATCGTTGGAAAGCTCTTGACAACTATTTCAAGTATATTGAATGTTTTTGCAAAATCAATATGGTTTAAGAGCAGTTTCGAAAAAACCATTTTTTTCAAAACCGAAAACGTGAATCGTATTTTGGATTCAATTTTCAAACCGTTTGTCGGAATTGAGCAAATAAGATGGCCTTCGAAAGTTGGTGAAAATTGGCATCTTCCATATTTTTTTTTCTAATTCTATATGATTTAAAAGTAATTTAAAAAACGGTGAAATTCTAGGCTATACGTATTTTTGAATTTTTTACAAATGGTTTGTCGGATTGACGCAAATGATACAGATTTGGAAAACTATGAAAAATGCGCAATTTTTGGTATTGAAATGTTTTTCTAATTCCTTACGGTTTAAAAACAAATTCGAATAGGGTCAAAGTTGATTTCGAACGCGAATTTTTTTAAAGTTTGTCGAAATGAGGCAAATAATATACCGTTGGAAAGCTATAAAAAATGCGAAACTTAGTAGTGTTGAATATTTTCTCAAATTCGCAATCGTTGGTGAGTAATTTTGAATACGGTGAGACACGTTGTGACGTTTTTCCATTAAAAAACAGAGTACTTGTACTGAACTATGTATGTGTCGGTACTGATTTATTTTTCATAGAGTAATTTTGAAAGGTTCCAAAAAGGGAATACTTGAACGGATGTCCGTATGAATCTGTACTGAACGCATATTCATAGACTAGACTTTTTACTCTGTTTTTTCGGTATGATTTTTTACGTACCTTTTCAATGGTACATGATATCATAGTCTCTGAACTTTGCATGGTTTATATGTTGAACTGAATCATATTTTTTGAAAAGAAATTGGGTTTTTGTAACCGCAAAACTTTTTTATCTCTGAAACTTATTATTTTTCTGTCAATTACCCATATTTTTTTCTCAATGATATGTGCACTCACCCAAACCCAGTGTGCCAACGTTCATGGGAGAGTAATTGAACTTTGAGGACCTTTTTTTATAAGCACATGCTATCTTTTTCTTACCGTCGCTTTTTCAAACTATCAAATGTTCATCGAACCTCCTAATGGCCTCGGTTGAATTATGACAGAAAAATTACGTTTGGATTTTAATTCAAATTTGTTTCCTCATTGGAACTGATGGTGTCGTCATCTCTGAGCTAAAATTAGACTTTGAACTGATCATTGTTTTTTATTTGTACTGACCAATGTTTTTAATCCAAACCATCTTCTCCTTTCTTGCACAAACATCAAACTAAAATGTACACTTTCTTTTAAGAAGTTGAAATCATATCATCATAGACAAAATTTTGAACTTGCGGCTGCTGCTACGTGTATGGATTCCATGTTTTCGTTGTCCTCATTGTGTCGTGTACTTCATCCTCAACCTGCTGTTGTCCGTCGTGCTAGTGATCAACGTCATCATCATGGGCTTGCGCATTGGAGGCATTATTTCATTTTACGGGTTACAAAAAACACAACCACATAAACAAAAGGGAAACACGATTAGGCACCATAGAACATTTTCCATTTTATGGGTTACAACAAACACATCAAATTCCTTTGACTTGAACACATCAGTACCAAGAAGTAGAACTGTTTTCAAACCATGGGTCAAAGTTTGAACTTTGAACTTAGATGGAACAAAAAGTGAAGGATTCTGGACTAAAGAAATAATCCAAAGGATCAAAACAAGAAGCGCAAACTAGTGCACAATTCGAACTACCATCAAACCTTTTTTACTGAAAGGATGAGACAAGATGCTGTTGGAGCAAAACCTCTCCCTGCCTTAACAAAAAGTAACGGGGTCTGAACTTTGTATTTCTCTCGAACAAAAACTGACAGAGTCTCAATTCAAGAAATAAACTAAGGAGCAAAAGCTGAAGTGTGACCTAGTCTGAAATTTGAACTTGTCGGGAGGCTTTTGTTGTACTGAAGTGTGACCTATTATTCATTCTACTATTCTTTGTTTCTCCTCCTGGTTGAAGCTAGTCAATGCAGACCACCCTGACGGAAATCATCTTCACATTTTCTGCATTCATGGCATCCTGCTTAAAACCAAAAAAAAGAGAGGATAAAAACTAGTTAAAGGAAGGACCATTGTGCTGCTATTTTGATCAGGTGTACACATAGAACAATAAAATGGATGAAGTGGAACACATCGTACTGTTCGCGCTGCTTCTGCCTTCCTGGCCAACCAAATCAAATCAAACTACAGACACTACATTGAAGAACCTGCTAAATTCCCACCATCAATTTTTGATCATGTCATTATCAAAATGGGTTTGGTCCCATGGTTGAGACAGAAATACTGCATCGGTTTGTGATATGATGGTCTCTCAAGATCTCTCAAGATCTGAACTGATTGTATTACAAGCACCGCACAAATTCCAATGAGCTAATGTAAGTACTACTAAAAAGGTAATGAAGTTCATGTATATTAATTAATTGGGAGAAGTTCAAAGAAATAAACTTTTCATGTGAAGCACCGCACAGATTTGTAGCAGCACAAAAACAATCGCAGATTAGATGAACTGAAAAGTATTTTAGTTTCTTGAGGCATGGTAGACAAATAGCGGTAGCATCACATAAGGAATCGAGAGGAAAATGTCCCTGTCCTATGAAGTAAACAAACAGAATCATCCACATCATCAGCTAATAATGAGGGGGGGGGGGTGTCCAGTGAGCTACCAAGCAACTGCATTTCAAGGAAAGTACCAACCAAAAGCCAAATATCATGTACTTATAGAGCATCGGAGAAGATGTTTCTTTTTGCACCATTTTTTCTAGGTTTTCTGTTCTAAACGTGATCCAAACATTAATGGTAGTATTTCCCAAGGTGCAACATCTTTTATTCACTATGATGATGTATTTGTACTGCTCCAAAAACATTCATAGGAGCACAAAATAAGCATATTAAAATGGTGCTCATAGGAATAGTGGCAAACACACTGGTACGCGTCCATGCTATACAAACGGTTTAAAACCCCTTTCCGCGAGGACATTTGGAACCGTCCCCTAGTGAGTGTGGGCAATTAGGGGGTCCTTCCCACACGACCCAGAAACCGTCGGGGACATGCCCTCCTGGCACACACGCTCGGCAAAATGAAGTCGTGTGCGACCGGCGAGCGACCAAATATGGTTATACGTACAGTAGTGCTAAAAAATACAATTATACAGGCGAAATCATTTCCGGTCGTAAGTACATCCCACACAGTCAGTCCCCGCGGAACGTTTCCGTTCGTATATACATCCCACACAGTCGCTGCAAGGAAAATATTTTTGTTCGTAGGTACATCACACACAATTTTCCCCTTTAATCATTTGTGATGGTGTTCCCATCGCACACAATATTAGAAATTTTATCGTTTGCGTTATTGAATGCATCAACACGGTGCGTAGAAGAAACTGTGTGGCAAAGGCTATCCATCACACACAATTTTTATGCGATAAACGTTTGTGCAAGGTGGCCTAACATAAACAGTTTTGAAAAGAATGTCGTGTGCGATTGTTCATCGATCCAACACGGTTTATTCCTAGAAACTATGTGCGTTGCCTTAGGTTGCCCACGGTATTTTCTCAATAACCGTTTGCTATAGCAAAAACCAATTAGCAGGCTAATTTGGCATTAGCAGGCTAATTTCCCTATTATTAATAATCCATTTATTAATCTAATTGACGTTCATATTAAACACATAATATATTTCATTCCCATATTAAGGAAGCAGGATTTCATAATTGAAATACATCAGAGTACAACATGATAGCTTCAGCACTCAGCTACCCCATTACACAACTGCACCAGCACCAAGTTTGACATTCAACATATAGAACCTTTCGAAATTAGTATCATAGACGGTACAAAGACGGATGCATCTCATCGGGAAAACTGCTGAAGCGGAAGACGAATATCGAGCCTCCATTGATGTTGAAGGTCTTTGCAACTTTAGGCCAGTGCCTGTGGATGATTGACCATCCATCCTTCGTCCTCTTCAGGAATACTTAAATATTGAACCATTGGTGTTGTATGAAAACCTTCCTCGCCTCCTAACCATAGAGGTGGTTTGAGAGGTAATCATCAGTGAACTGCTTTGGAAAGGCCTGAAAACAAGGATGTGCATAAATATTTTCTCTATATAGGAAATGGGGCAAAGGAATAAAAAAAGGCAAGGTATAATAGTTAGTACCATCTTGTAGTGAATTGATGTCTTCTTCATTGTGCTGACAAAGATTATGTTGTTTTTTGTCGCCAATTTCTTTATCCTAACAATCTTTCTGAGTTTCTTGACTTGATTGATATTCATGGACAACTCATTTCCCCATATGCAAAAAGGGTCGAATAGTGGGTCAAAACCTCTGACAGTAGGACCTACATGTGCAAGACCAAATTGTTAAAAACCTAAGTATTAGAATGGTTCCTGCAATTGCACAATAATGTGCTATTAGACAACGGACCGTGCATGTGCTAACCTCGATTATAAACCTCAGTGCTTCCCGTTATATTGTTTCCCTGCAACACATATAAGATAGTTAGTCATCAGGTTAAGTAAGGGTTCACATGCTATCAGTAAAATATGATGATGAAAAATAAGCACATGGCAGATTCATCAGATTAATTCAAGCCACATGGAAAACCCATTTATGCAAAACAGGCAAGTTTAATAACTAGGAAATATTGCACTTGTATATGTTTCTCATGTATTAAGTGCAGCCAAATTCGATTTATTCCTCACATGCACAACAATACAAAATTCCAACCACAACAAATGGACATCACATTGCAGAATTGAACCAAGCAGTTAACTAAACACCACAACAAAGGAACCAAACATTAACTGAGCACCCACTAGTAGAAAAGGGGCCATTTGTCCTGGTTCATACGGGCCTTTTGTCCCGGTTGTTGAACCGGGACTAAAGGGTCGTTACTAATGCCCTGGCCCTTTAGTCCCGGTTCTTACACGAACCGGGACAGATGGGCCTCCACGTGGACGGTGCACCAAGCCCAGGCAGGAGGGCCTTTGGTCTCGGTTGGTGGTACCAACCGGGACCAAAAGGCATCCACACGTCAGCATTTCAGGGGCTGGGGTTTTTTTTGAAAGGGAGGGGGGGTTGGGGGTTTTGGGGGGTTAATTTAGGTGTTTCATATATTGTGTTAGCTAGCTAATTAATAGGGAGAAGTGTCCTCTCTTATCTCCGTGCTTGGTCGACGCTACGTACTATACATAGAGAGGCCCTCGACACGCTAGCTAGTAAGAAAATGAAGGAAACCATTAAGTACAGAAGTTCGTCATGCATACCGAGAGAAGTGATCGATCGACCTCTCCTTCTCTGAGAGATTGGTCGAACAAGTTTTTGTATTATCAATCCAATGCTACTAGCTACATACATATACAATATGTAAGATCTCTTACAATCCCCTAGCAATTGAAATCAACCTCCACATGGTATTCTCCGGCTTTATTGATGACGTGGTCAAGAAAGAATCCCGCCAATTCCTCTTGAATTGCTTTCATGCGATCTTGTGGTAGGAGTTCATTCCGCATCTGCCACGTCTAATTTGAAGAAGGGGGTTAATACATATATATGAATGAAACTCAACAGAAATGATGGTGTAATAAAATGAAATTGTGAATATTATTGCTTACGCACTTCATATTGTCTTTTAGAGTAGCCCAGCTTATTTTTCAAAGTCGCGTTGTAGATGAACTCGCACACGTAGTATCCACAGAAATCATTCCCTTGTTCCTGTCACAAGCACTTTACGAGAAATAGAGGTCAATCAAACTGATAATGAAGCATTATAAATGGCATTGATGAAAGTATAGCTATAGAATCAATGGGAGATGCGTGCAACTAGCTAGCTAGTAGTACTTACTTTCGGGGATGTATATCGCAGCTCCTTCGGCAGTCGCGGAGCTTCTGCGGTGAACTGTTTCCAAATCCTACAAGACAAAGAAAATAATTATTATTACTTGAGATATCAGGAAGTGAACAAAAAGTTGCCGATATGGTGCGATAATGATCGATTGAACTTACTTGTTGAGCATTTTAGTCATGTCCGCATAGGTTTCTGGATCTTTTCGTCTCGAGTCTAAGACGGTTACTAGTCCCCGCTCAAGCTTAATCTCCAGAAGAACATAGTGGAAGCTGCGCACGCATGCATAACTCATCAATTACATTACTATAATCTCGCTTGAGTAATAAGGGAAACCAAATATGCACACGACAGTAACACTCACTCAAAGTTGTAAGGAAAGAGTATGATATCTTTGTTTTGATTTTTGATCAACGATTGTAGCAAGTTGGCCTTGGCCTCTTCGGCGTGCTTTTTAACCTGAATTTCATCTATGATATTTGTGTTAATGAACCCAATATCATACATTTCTTGTTTTCCGCACTTGACGATCTTCAATCTGCATAATATATTGAGGATAATTAATTATAAATACATGTAATGAAAGAGCCGAGCTATATATAGATACTTAATGACAGAAATAGTACTTACAGACAGTAGCAAAAGACCGTTAATTTATCGAGGGCCTTTTGATTGAAGAACTCGAAGAACTCCTCAAATGGAACAGGCAACAGATCAGTTCCAACGAGGTCGTTCTCCTCTTTAATTCTCAGATACAAACTTTTCGTCCCCCCAGACTCTCTGCAGGTTTTCATGTACCAATTATGGAATCTTCGCATCATCATTGTTAGAGATTTTTCATCTTTGACGAGAGGCTTCCCGTACTTGTATATGTGTTCGTCCACCTCCATGAAATCAGGAAGTTGATCATCAGGCAGGTAATCTGCAAGATTGCCATAACTGGCCATCGTCCCCGGAGCATTAGCGACGATGTCGCCGCTAGACACATTGAGGGGGGGGGCACGATTGATTTGCTTGTTCGCAGAGCTGGGCAATTTTTTCACAGCTGCTCGTTCTTTTGACCTTTGATGTCTGACAGTACTTCCCGACCGCTCCGCTTTGAGATATATCTATTCAGTAATGCGCTCATAGTTTGTTCTCGGTGGAGACTTTGGTGGTTTCCTCAGGGCATCGATAGTGCGCTTTGCTTTCACCGGATCTACCTTCTCCTCCAGAGGTGGATGTCTCTTTGCTTTCAACCCTTCAAAGAAGTCGTCCACTTCGGCCCGCACAATCTTCGCATTTTCCTCCTCGGTCCTCTCGTACGGTAACTTCTCTAGAGGCATGAGAGAAGGACCGTATCTATATTGCCTCCCACCTCTGGCTGTACTGCTAGACACCAGAGCAGACGGAGCGGCTGCGGCGTCTGTCTTCTTTTGCGCTTGCTTATGAGGCGGAGGAGAAGGACTACGACACGCCGGAGCAGCCGGGGCGGCGGCAGATCTCTTCCGCCCTTGCTGGCGAGGCAGAGAAGGAGGAGGCTACTGGCTGCTCGGGCGCGCCGGCGCAGGCGGAGAAGGAGGCGGTGTGCCGCCACGCGCCGGAGAAGGAGGCCGAGTGCCCTGATCGTCACTCGCCGGAGGAGGAGGCAGTGGAGGAGGCGGAGTGCCCTGACTCGCCAGAGGAGGAGGAGGAGGCGTCCAGTTCGGAAGCTTGATGAACTCCTTCCGCCATAGGCATGGAGTCTTCAGAGCATAACCCAGCTGAGTCTCCCCTTCACCGGTAGGGTGGTCAAGCTGGAGGTCCTCAAATCCCTCCGTTATTTTGTCCACCGTCACCCTAGCATATCCTTCTAGAATCGGACGACAGTGAAAAGTTGCACCGGGTTCAGAAGGTCGAACTTGGCCGACAGCCGCCTTGACTTTTAAGTTCTGCCATTGCGCCATAAGGTGGCAATTTTGAGACTCCGTGATAAAATCCACGGGGTAGCTAGCAGGAGCCGTCAAGACATGCTCCGGCTGAAGCAGCTTGGTGGAAGCCACGCTGCTTCTCTGCTGAGATGGCGGGGTAGCTTCGGGGGAAGCTTCGGCAGGTCGTTTGCTGCGATCTGCTTCTCGTTCCTCTAGCCCCATTACCCTTTCGTGCAACGCCTGCAGTTGCCTATGCTCCACTTTCTTCCTCCTCTCCTAGGTTTTGTAACCCCCTGCGTCCGTAAAACCAACCTTCCACGGAATGGAGCCTGGCGTGCCTCGTGTCCGTCCAGGGTGCTCAGGATTCCCGAGGGCCATTGTGAGCTCGTCGTTCTCCCTGTCTGGAACGAACGTCCCTTGCTGCACTGCATTGATATAGTGTCGAAGCCTCTTGACTGGTATTTTCAGTTGCTCGTCCGTCCAATGGCACTTCCCTGATATAGGGTCCAAGGTTCCGCCAGCCCCGAAGAACCAGTCCGGCAACGGTCTGGCCAGTTCAATGTCTCTGGTTCGATCCCTTTATCAAGCAGATCATTCTCAGCCTTGGCCCACTTAGGCTGGGCTTTGAGGTAGCCACCTGACCCCGTGCGATGGTGAAACTGCTTCTTCGCAGCATTTTTCTTGTTTGTCGCCGACATCTTCTTACTCTTTTCCGATGTCGTGCGGGCCTCAAATGCGGGCCAATGATCTCTGATCTTCTCATATTTGCCGATGAATTCTGGTGTCTCTTCTTTGTCGACAAACTTTTTCATCTCTTTCCTCCACCTCCTGAATAGGCCTGCCATCTTCTTAAGAGCAAAAGACTTGATTAATTACTTTGTAACTGGCTTCTCCGGATCCTCCTCTCGCGGTAGGGTGAAATTTGCCTTCAGCTCACTCCAAAGATCATCTTTCTGCATATCAGCTTATACCATTGGTGGATGCTGATCGGGATCTTGTCCCTAACAAGAACCCCGCACTGAGTAGCAAATGCGTTCTTTGTCCGGATGGGTTCAATCGGTTCGCCGTCGTGCGCGATTGCTGTGATCTCAAACCTTTCATCCGAGCTCAACTTTTTCTTCGGGCCTCGTCTCCTTACCGAAGTTGTGCTCGATCCGGAGGGCTAGAAAAAAGAAGAAAGACGAGAGTTAATTAATATGTGTACATATACCAAAACAATGAATGCATCAATTAGCTAGTCAGCACAGGCTTAACTAATACATATACCTGGCCAGACTCAGTTTGGTCACCGGAGCCATCATCACGGTCTCCTTCTTGCACCGTCATTGGGTCACCGGAGCCATCATAATCATGTCTTTCCTCCTCCATTCTTCGATCACCGTAGCCTGCTTCTTCACCCTGTTCTTCCAGACCATCATTCTCGTTAAGATACGACAAGGTATCACCTCCGGCTAAGATTATGTCCCCGAACACCTCTTCTGCTTCCTCGTCTCGTATGTGCTCCATTGTTTCTGCAAATATTACAACATGGCAATTATTACACAAACATGACAGCACGTGGATATATTAGTGGCAAACGTAGACCGAGCTTATTCCAGGTTTGGGGTGGCCTCGGCAACGCTTCAAGGGTAGGGGCGCGGCGGGAGGGGTAGGAGACCGAGACATCATTTTTTCTAGGGTTTGGGTGTCCTCGAGAGTTTTGGTCGAGCGAGAGGGGGTGGCCTCGAGAGATTTTGTCGGGTAGGGGTGCGGCGGGAGGGGGTAGGAGACCGACATTGTTTTTTCTAGGGTTTGGGTGTCCTCGAGAGTTTTGGTATAAGTTATCACAGTCGAGAGGGGGTAATATCGACAACGACGACATACATACATGGGAAAATAATGTTATCGGGGAGGGGGTATATCGACCCCCCACGTGTTGAAGTTATCGGGAGGGGGTTATATCGACAACGACGACATACGTACGTACATGGGAAGATAATATTATCGGGGAGGGGGTATATCGACCCCCCGTGTTGAAGTTATCGGGAGGGGTATATCGACGACGATAGAGGAAGATCGAAGAAAAAAAGAAAAAAAAGAGGAATATTCTATTTTTTCTTCTTCTCCTCTATTCCTTTCTTCTTCTCCTCTTCTTTTTCTTCCTTTTTCCTCTTCTTATTTATTTCTCCTCTTCTTCCTCTCCTCTTCTTCTCCTTTCTTCCTCTTCTTATTTTCCTTTTCCCTCTCCTTCTTTTTCTTCTTCTTCTTCCTTCTTTCTAGCTAGATATATAAAACTTTTATAAAAATGTAACTTTTGCATATATAAAACTTTTTCTTCTTCTTCTTCCTCCTTCCTTCTCTTCCTTCTTCCTAAATCTATAAAACTTTTCTAAAAATGAAACAAACCTAAAATTAATGTACTAAATCAGAGAACATTAATGTACTAAAATTAATGTATTTTTAAAACACCATGCATATTACAATTAAAAAAATACATACATTCATACAAAAACATGTAAAAAAAATACATACATACATATATGAACATACATAAGAAATACATATCTCTAAAAAAACACATACATACATATATGAAAATATAAAAACATCTAAAAACATGTAAAAAATAGCATATATATACAACTAAAAACAAAGGCGGCGGCGGCGGGGCCGGCAGGGGCGCACGGTGCTCACAAGGGCGGCGTCGGGGCGGGCAGGGGCGAGCGGCGGGCAGCATCGGGGCGAGCAGGGGCGCGGGGAGTGGCGGCAACGGCGTCGGGGCGCGACGCGGGGCGGCGACGGCGTCGGGGTGGTGCGGGGAGGTGACCGCGACTGCGCGGGGTGGCGCGCGGCGATGGCGTCGGGGCGGCGCGGGGTGGCGATGGCGCGGGGCGCGGGCGGCGACGGGGGCGGCGATGGTGTCGGCGGGGTGTGAATCGGGCAGCCTGGCGGCGTCATCGGCGTGGGCAACTACAGAGATGAAATGAAAAACGCTAAGTCTTTGCTTATATAGCAAAGCCATTGGTCCCGGTTCGTGGCACGAACCGGGACCAATGCCCCCCTTTAGTCCCGGTTGGTGGCACCAACCGGGACCAAAGGCCGCGGCCTTTGGTCCCGGTTGGTGGCACCAACCGGGACTAAAGGGGGCATTGGTCCCGGTTGGTGCCACAAACTGGGACCAAAGGGTGGCATTGGTCCCGGTTGGTGGCACGAACCGGGACCAATGGCCTTGCACAACGGCGTAGTGGTGGGAGTTTAGTCCCACCTCGCTAGTTGAGAGCGTCGACCACATACTTATAAGCACTGCTGCCTCCTCTCTCTCGAACTCCTCTGAATTGCAGGCCTATGGGCCTAATCTGACACTGCTTTGCCTGTGGGCCTGCTGGGCCTTCTGCGGGCATGAATCCTGGCCCATGGTTGGGTTTCTAGTCGTATTCACGCAGTGGGGGCCCAGTAGGAGGCACTTTTTTTGTTTTTTTGTTTTCTTTACTTATTGTTGCTATTTTTATTTTTTTCCTGTTTTTTTGTTTTGTTTTCTGCATTATTTATTTTCTTTTGTTTTTTGCTTTATTTTTAATTCTTTTTGCTTTTAGTTTTAGAAAAATTATAAACTTTCTGTTAGTGCCATTAGTTTTCAAATTTGAAAACACTTTTTTGTTTTCTTTCTTGCTTTATTTATTTTATTTTGTTTCTACTTACAACAAAATACTTATTGTTGCTATTTTTTTTCCAGTTTTTTTTGTTTTCTGCATTATTTATTTTCTTTTGTTTTTTTGCTTTATTTTTAATTCTTTTTTGCTTTTAGTTTTAGAAAAATTATAAACTTTCTGTTAGTGCCATTAATTTTCAAATTTGAAAACACTTTTTTTGTTTTTTGTTTTCTTTGTTGCTTTATTTTTTTTATTTTTTTCTACTTACAACAAAATAATTATTGTTGCTATTTTTATTTTGTTTCCAGTTTTTTTGTTTTGTTTACTGCATTATTTATTTTCTTTTGTTTTTTGCTTTATTTTATAATTCTTTTTGCTTTTAGGTCAGCAAAATTATAAACTTTCTATTAGTGCCATTAGTTTTAGAAAAATTATAAACTTTGTGTTAGTGCCATTAGTTTTCAAATTTGACTAGTTAAAATTTAAATTCTTTGAAATTTGTGTGAATCACAAGTTTGTGATTAACTATACTAAAAAATGAACATAGATGCACCTATAGAGAAAATTCAACCTAAATTCATAATAAGTTTCTATGAATTTCAGAGAAATTCACTATGAATTTAGGTCAAATTCCCTGTATAGGGGCATCTATTTTCACTTTGAGAGGAGCTCAACAAGGCAGAGAGGGACGGGCTTATAAACCGGTGTGAGCGCCCTTCGGTTGGCGAGGTGGGACTAAACTCTGAGCGTAACGAGGACCAACCCTTTAGTCCCGCTTTGTGGCACAAAACGGGACTAATGGTCATGGGCCAGGGGCGAGGCGCATTGGTCCCGGTTCGTGCGTGGAACCGGGACCAAAAGGTCCAGACGAATCGGGACAAATGGCCCACGTGGCTGCCCTCTTGAGAGTGTTCTTGGTGAGAACATAGTTGACAAGGAGCGAACCGGGATTAATGGTATTACGAGGGCCGAACCATAAGACATTAAAGCATTTCAAATGAACTCTGAAAAAGTTGAAAGTTGGCATCGTATCATAATTTCACCCACATAGCATGTGCATGTACAAAACGGACAATGGTATCGCACTCGTCTGTTACAAAGTTGGCATGGTATCATCATAATAGTTGCGGGAGAAAGTCTTCACTTTTTCTTCGCTTGTGTCATTTTCTTATTGCGCCGTAACCATGGATAATCTTCATCGTTTATCAGGATGCTTGGGTCAGCCTTGACTTTGAAGGGAGGAATTTCATGAAACTTTTCATAATCTTCAGACATGTCTGTCTTGCCCTCCACTCCCACGATGTCCCTTTTTCCTGAAAGAACTATGTGGCGCTTTGGCTCATCGTATGATGTTTCGCTTCCTTATCTTTTCATTTTCTTGGTCTGGTAGACATGTCCTTCACACAGATAACCTGTGCCACATCATTGGTTAGGATGAACGGTTCGTCAGTGTACCCAAGATTTTTCAGATCCACTGTTGTCATTCCGTACTGTGGGTCTACCTGTACCCCGCCTCCTGACAGATTGACCCATTTGCACTTAAACAAAGGGACCTTAAAGTCATGTCCATAGTCAAGTTCCCATATGCCCACTATGTAACCATAATATGTGTCCTTTCCCCTCTCGGTTGTTGCATCAAAGCGGACACCGCTGTTTTGGTTGGTGCTCTTTTGATCTTGGTCAATCGTGTAAAATGTATTCCCATTTATCTCGTATCCTTTGTAAATCAATACAGCCAAAGATGGTCCCCTGTACAACAAGTACAGCTCATCACAAATAGTGTTGTCACCTCTGAGACGTGTTTCCAACCAACTGCTGAAAGTCCTGATGTGTTCACATGTAATCCAGTCGTCGCACTGCTCCGGGTGTTTGGAGCGCAGACTGTTCTTGTGTTCATCGACATACGGGGTCACCAAGGTAGAGTTCTGTAGAAATGTGTAGTGTGCTTGAGACCAAGAATATCCGTCCCTGCATATTATTGAGTCCCTTCCAAGCGTGCCTTTTCCAGTCAGTCTCCCCTCATACCGCGATTTAGGGAGACCTATCTTCTTAAGGCCAGGAATGAAGTCGACACAAAACCCGATGACATCCTCTGTTTGATGGCCCATGGAGATGCTTCCTTCTGGCCTTGCATGGTTACGAACATATTTATTTAGGACTCCCATGAACCTCTCAAAGGGGAACATATTGTGTAGAAATACGGGCGCCAGAATGACAATCTCGTCGACTAGATGAACTAGGAGGTGCGTCATGATATTGAAGAAGAATGGTGGGAACACCAGCTCAAAATTGACAAGACATTGCGCCACATCACTCCTTAGCCTTGGTACGATTTCTGGATCAATCACCTTCTGAGAGATTGCATTGAGGAAAGCACATAGCTTCACAATGGCTAATCAGACGTTTTCCGGCAGAAGCCCCCTCAATGCAACCGGAAGCAGTTGCGTCATAATCATGTGGCAGTCATGAGACTTTAGGTTCTGGAACTTTTTCTCTGGCATATTTATTATTCCCTTTATATTCGACGAGAAGCTAGTCAGGACCTTCATACCGAGCATGCATTCAAAGTAGATTTCTTTCTCTTCTTTTGTAAGAGGGTAGCTGGCAGGACCTTCATACTGCTTCGGAGGCATGCCATCTTTTTCGTGCAAACGTTGCAGGTCCTCCCGTGCCTCAGGTGTATCTTTTGTCTTTCCATACACGCCCAAGAAGCCTAGCTGGTTCACGCAAAGGTTCTTCGTCACGTGCATCACGTCAATTGAAGAGCGGACCTCTAGGTCTTTCCAGTAGGGTAGGTCCCAAAATATAGATTTCTTCTTCCACATGGGTGCGTGTTCCTCAGCGTCATTCGGAACAGCTAGTGCGCCAGGACCCTTTCCAAAGATTACGTGTAAATCATTAACCATAGCAAGTACGTGATCACCGGTACGCATGGCGGGCTTCTTCCGGTGATTTGCCTCGCCTTTGAAATGCTTGCCTTTCTTTCGACATTGATGGTTGGTCGGAAGAAATCGACGATGGCCCAGGTACACATTCTTCCTGCAGCTTCCCAGGTATATACTATCGGTGTCAAGTAAATAGTGCATGCATGCGTGGTATCCCTTGTTTGTCTGTCCTGAAAGGTTACTGAGAGCGGGCCAATCATTGATGGTCACGAACAACAACGCCTTTAGGTCAAATTCCTCCTGTTTGTGCTCATCCCACGTACGTACACTGTTTCCATTCCACAGCTGTAAAAGTTCTTCAACTAATGGCCTTAGGTACACATCAATGTCGTTGTCGGGTTGCTTAGGGCCTTGGATGAGAACTGGCATCATAATGAACTTCCGCTTCATGCACATCCAAGGAGGAAGGTTATACATACATAGAGTCACGGCCCAGGTGCTATGATTGCTGCTCTGCTCCCTGAAAGGATTAATGCCATCCGCGCTTAAAGCAATCCATACGTTCCTTGGGTCACTTGCAAACTCATCCCAGTACTTTCTCTCGATTTTTCTCCACTGCGACCCGTCAGCGGGTGCTCCCAACTTCCCGTCTTTCTTATGGTCCTCACTATGCCATCGCATCAACTTGGCATGCTCTCCGTTTCTGAACAGACGTTTCAACCGTGGTATTATAGGAGCATGCCACATCACCTTCGCAGGAACCCTCTTCCTGGGGGGCTCGCATCACCAGGGTCATCTTGTCGGATCTTATACCGTAATTCACCGCATACCGGGCATGCATTCAGATCCTTGTACGCACCGCGGGAGAGGATGTAGTCATTAGGGCATGCATGTGTCTTCTGCACCTCCAATCCTAGAGGGCGTACGACCTTCTTTGTTGCGTATGTACTGTCGGGCAATTTGTTATCCTTTGGAAGCTTCTTCTTCAATATTTTTAGTAGCTTCTCAAATCCTTTGTCAGGCACATCATTCTCTGCCTTCCACTGCAGCAATTCCAGTACGGTACCGAGCTTTGTGTTGCCATCTTCGCAATTGGGGTACAACCCTTTTTTGTGATCCTCTAACATGCGATCGAACTTCAGCTTCTCCTTTTGACTTTTGCATTGCGTCCTTGCATCGACAATGACCCGGCGGAGATCATCATCATCGGGCACATCGTCTGGTTCCTCTTGATCTTCAGCAGCTTCGCCCGTTGCAACATCATTGTGCACATCGTCTGGTTCCTCTTGATGTTCAGTAGCATCAGCATATTCAGGGGGCACATAGTTGTCACCGTACTCTTCTTCTTCGCCGTCTTCCATCATAACCCCTATTTCTCCGTGCGTCGTCCAAACATTATAGTGTGGCATGAAACCGTTGTAAAGCAGGTGGGTGTAAAGGATTTTCCGGTCAGAGTAAGACTTCGTATTCCCACATATAGGGCATGGACAACTGTCATGACCGGTTTTTCCGGGTATAAATTTCCAGAAAAAGACCGTCGTGCTCATCAGCCCCAGGATTACTGTTAGCTGATGAGGCTCCAACTTGATACAGAAATTCCAAGCAAAATACAAAATATGTGGTACAAGACCATTCCGGCCTGTGAGTACAACAAATGGTTTCTAGTGGTTGAGGGCGGAAGCGGTTTGAGGATCATCAGTGTCTATGGGACTCCATTTCCCAACAGGAACAGCTGACCAGGTTAACTCCTATCTTCACGAGGCTGCTATCATCGTTGCTTAGGTTCCGGGGCTGTCATCGCGTCGCTCCTCTCCGTGCAAGAAATCTGGCCAAGACAATAGCCAGGGACAAGCCAGTGAGTACTTTGAATGTACTCGCAAACATTATGAACACAGGTATAACATAACGATGGTGTGCTGAAAATATTTTATGCTCATGACGTCAGTCACAAAAGATAAATATAACTCTGATGCGTGCAAGCATGTTATTTATGAATATGCAATAACATAGTAGTATTAAGATTTATGAAAATAAATAACAAGCAATGCCACAGTCGGGCGTCTTAGCGACACCACATAAAGGGCTTTAAAAGAAATGCCACAGTCGGGCGTCTGAGCGACACCACATAAAGGGCTTTAAAAGAAATGTGTCAACGAACACACCAAAAATATTATGCCGGGGTTCAGAATGCTTGCCTTCAGGTCACGGGAAGGCAGGGTGCATTTCAAACTCTTGAAATATTTCTCCTCTCTTCAAAAATCCTATTTTAGCAATATAAATGAATTAACACACAAAATAAAAATAGCACAAAAAGTTGTTCTGAAATTTCTTCAAATAAATCTTAAAATAAACTAGACAATATTTGAGAGAGGTAGGAGAAAGAATCATTTCATTTGGAGTTATATTTAAAAAGATATAACCAGTCAAAGTTTGGTCAAAATCTGTTTTTAAAATAAAATCAGAAAAGAAAACGGTTCGAGTGGGATTACGCTTTCGCACAGAGGAGACGTACTTGAACCTTTACGCCTCCACTTATCCAGCATGGACGCGCGGGGTGTCACTGACAGTGGGCCCGGGGGACCCACTGGTCAGGTTTGACTATTCTCCCTTCCCTCTCCTTCCTCTGGTCGAACAGAGGCGGGGGCTCCGGCGATCGTCGCCGGGGAACGGCGGGTCCTTGGGGGGAGCTGAGGGTGGGGATGGATCCACCAGGCTGGGGCGGTCCTCCCGGTAGTCGTAGGGTCGTCGGAGGTGGAGTAAATCGCCGGCGGCGAGCTCCGTGGCGGAGGGGGCTTCGGTGATAGAGTGATTTTTGGGCTGCGGTGGTCTCCTACCAAAATTGATCGAGGGGTTGCACTCGCGAGAGGAAGGGGGAGTTCTTGGTGGAGATATTGGAGAAGGAGAGGCCCTGGTGGTGACGGAATCGACCGGGGCTTGGCGGCGACCGAACTGGCCGGACTCGGGGAAGAAGGCCTTCCCCTCCTCGAATGCTGGCCAGGGTAGCTCTAGGAGGATCACTGGAGGTTGATCGAGGGCTAGATGGAGCTCCGGGGCCCTTATATAGGCGGTGGAGGTCGGTTCGATGCGACCGGCGATAAGGACGACGGCCAACCGCCTCCCTGTAGCGTCAGGGCATCGTGGCGACGACGGTAGCTAGCCTACGGGCGAGGTGATAAGTTTGCGCTGTTCACCGGGGCAGGTGGCGAGCCGGGGTGGCTTGGGCGGCGCTGTCCTGAGCAGGGCTGTCGGGCGGCCGTGGCGGCTAGTCCTTGGCTTGTCGGGGATGCAGCGAGGCTCTGCTTGGCGCGTTGCGGTGAGGGGGAGCATGCAGCGCGCAAGGGGACACGGCGTGCTGGCTGCGGTCGGTCACTGGCTGGGGTGAGTGCGGGGCGTGACGCGGCGACTCGGGTGCCGCTCGTGCAATACGCGCGCTCTTGGCGCGTCCAGTGCACGCACTGAAGGTGTTCGACATAATGCCGTGGCATGTTACAGGTCACAGGTGAGGGTGGAAAGCAACAGAGCTAGGTTGTTGATAGAGTGAAGCTTAGAGGACAAGGTGGTTTGGTCAGGAGACCAAGTTCACAATGCCAAGAACAATTCATGTCAAATCTGATCATGCACTCCAGGTGTTTGACAAAATGCCACATGCACTTAGGCTTTTCTTGGAGTGGCCAAATCTTCCAGATTGAAGTCTCTTTGGATGCATAAGAGGGTGGTGAAGTTAGTTTGCAAAAGGAAGAAACTTGCTAGTGCAAGTTTTGCAAAACTACACTTCTGGGTAGGGAGTGAATGGTATTATTTCATGAACCACAAATATGCCAATGGTTGCATGCTCCTGGACTTAGGAGTTTAACATGGAGGAATACAAGTAGGAAAAATAATCAAGGGCAAAAGAGCAAGCAAAAATATGGTTGCTGTACAAACCATCATGTTGGACCAGAATGAAGATGAGGTTGTTTCACTCAAACATCTCAAAGAACAACCCTGGATTTTTGCATATAATGGAATGATATGCCCCTACTGACATCCCAAAATTTTGGTGGAAGCTAGAAACAAATATTTAAAAGGGTTGTAGTGCAAAACTGCCCACTGGACCAGAGAAAGAAAACAGGTGTAGCACTCAAAATATGCAATGAGTTAAATATATTATTGCACAAAAGTGATTTAGAGACATCACATGACATCTCCAAATTTTGGTTGGATTTTTAGATAAATCTATCAAATGGTTGTAGTACAAAAAGAGCTCCAAAATTTAAAGAAAGTCATTTTAATGAATAAAGCTCAGGGTGAAATAATTTAATAAATAAATCTACTGATTGAGAGATGTTTTTAAATGAGAGGGAAAATAAGTCCAATATGTTTTGGAAGGATCCACTTGGGAAAACTTTCTTAATATTAAAAGAAAAGTTTTGAAATCAACAGAGATATTCTTGTAGGCAAAATTTTTAAACTCTTGGCAAAATTTTAATAACTAAAACCTGGTTAAATCTTTTTGGGGTGTTACAACAACACAAAAAACCATTCTTCTTGTTTGCCTCAGCCACTTCGAGATAATCTTTCACCGTACATCCATTGCCGGTTCATCTACGTGCATTATATATAATTAAGTGTGTCAAAAACCATTACAGAACATCATGAATAGATAATTAAGTGACCAAATTAATAGAAGTTCATCATCACATTAAAACCAAAGTACACACATAGTTCTCATCTAAGAACATAAAGCTAATATATACCACATCCGAATCATAGACAGGACGAGGGCCGACGGGGGCGGATACCAAAAGGGACAATTAGATTTATGCCCCTAGTTGTGTCCCACTCATCTGTTTTACCCCTAATTCCCAAAAGTCATCGGTTCTGTCCAAGTCACTTTGCTCCTCTTATGCTTTTGCCCTTTGACCGTTTGACCGTCAGTTTGAAAACTTCATAACTAATTCATACTAAATCAGAAAAATGCAAATAAGATGCCAAAATGTTCAGAAAAACATCACCTATATGTTAGTGTCATTTGCATTCATGAAAAAATTGTTGGAAAGTGCACATCCGAGTTTTAGCTCTTTTGATACCACCATGAATAGTAAACTCTAAAAAAATCAAAAAAATTCAAAAAAAATATGGTGGCAAAGTACGACAAATGTTCTAAGTGCTTGCCAAGTTTCTTTAGGGAACGACATTCATGGAAGTCGTGGTAAAAAAATAATCTATTTTGGAGTGTTGATTTTTTTTGCCACAACACCCACAAATGTTATTACCTGATGAAACTTGGCAGGCACTTAAAACATTTGCATTCTTTGCCACCAATTTTGTTTTGAATTTTTTTGAAATTTTTTAGATTTTACTATTCATGGTGGTAGCATAAGAGCTAAAACTCAGATGGGCACTTTCCAACACTTTTTTCATGAATGCAAATAACACTGACATATAGGTGATGTTTTTCTGAACATTTTGGTATCTTATTTGCATTTTTCTGATTTAGTATGAATTAGTTATGAAGTTTTCAAACTAACGGTCAAACGGTCAAAGGGCAAAAGCATAAGAGGAGCAAAGTGACTTGGACAGAACCGGTGACTTTTGGGAATTAGGGGTAAAACAGACGAGTGGGACACAAGTAGGGGCATAAATCTAATTATCCCATACCAAAACCATCGCACTGTATAAGATGCAATAATAAAAGTAATAAAATAATACAAGTATCTATCTAAACATACAAATAAGAATATTTTTCCTTTCAGAAAGAAGATAAGAACAAGAGGCTCACCACGGTGGTGCCGGCGATGAGATCGACGCGAGTGATCGACAACGGTGAAGACGTGGACGGGGCGTGACGGACTGCTAAGCCTAGAAAAATATTGAGGAAAATGGAGAAAGCTTAAGTAGTGTGGCTCGGGCATTCCATCGAACACCTTGTGTGCATAGGAGGTGAGGTAGAGCACCACCAATCCCTCTCCCCCTCGGCGGCCAGAAAAAACAGAGCAGTGTGCTCTCCTATTACGCGAGGGGGTATATATAGGCACGTCATTGGTCCCGGTTGGTGGCATGAACCGGGACTAAAGGGCAGCCTTTGGTCCCGATTCATGCCATCAACCGGGACCAATGGTGGTGGGCAGGAGCGAGGCCCATTGGTCCTGGTTCGTCCCATCAACCGGGACCAAAAGGTCCAGACGAACCGGGACCAATGGCCCACGTGGCCCGGCCGGCCCTCGGGGCTCACGAACCGGGTCCAATGCCCCCATGGGTCCCGGTTCTGGACTGAACCGGGACTAATGGGCTAACCCATCCTGGACCTTTGCCCCCTTTTCTACTAGTGACCACATTGCACAATATAACATACTCCTAATAGAAGATCAGACAGTTAACCGTACCAAGCATGCTTAACAACTTGGAAATATAGCAATTGTATTTGTTTATCATGTATTTAGTACATCCAAATTCGATTTACTTCTCACATGATATACAATAACAGAATGCACCCACAACTATTGAACATCACATTGCAGAATTGAACCAAACAGTTAACTAAACACCACAACACAAATGGTTAACTGAGCAACACATTGCACAATGTATGACCAAACCAAGCATGCTTGACAACTTGGAAATATAGCAATTGTATTTGTTTCTCATGTATTTAGTACAACCAAATTCGATTTACTTCTCACATGGTATACAATAACAGAATCCACCCACAACTATTGAACATCGCATTGCAGAATTGAACCAAACAATTAACTAAACACCACAACATAAATGAACCAAACGTTAACTGATCACCACATTGCACAATGTATAACCAAACCAAGCATGCTTGACAACTTGGAAATATGGCAATTGTATTTGTATTCGTTTCTCATGTATTTTGTAAAAATAAACTCGATTTATTTCTCACATGGAAGACAATACAAAATTGCAGCTGAAGAATTGAACATCACATTTGCAGAATTGAACCAAACAGATACGTCAAGACGACCACTAATTAACCAAACAGTCAATAAGTGAGCACCACACTGCACGACATATAGAACATATACACAGGAGCAACAAATTGCATGGTAAAATTAGATAGCACAATTCACTAGAATTTGTTAAGGAAAGGCAGGAGCAGCACACACAATGGGTAAACAGAACATGCTTAACCGGCGTAGCTAGCAAATGGCAAGGTGCTCCTCCAAGATCTGGGGGTCAGCACAAATTGTAGCCATCATGAACTCATTCGCGCGTGAGGCCACGATTTGCTTCTCCGCTACCAAATGCTCCTTGAGATCCTAGCTATACTGCATGCACCATGGCTTAGGACAACGCTTATTTGGTGGAGGGGTGGGTGATTTGGGTGGAAGGTGTCGCGCTCGCGCCGGCGGGCGGGGCATGTGGGATGTGGAGGGAGGAGGAGGACGGTGTTCTGGTGTGGATTAGCTGCCTGGATAGGCGAGGCCGAGCAGCGTGATGGAGGGTCGCCGGCGAGGAGGAGGCGCTGCAAGCAAGGAGTGAAGGTTTCAACTTGGAAATGAAGGCAGAAACATGGGAAATGTGGCTTTTGATAAGGGGGAGGGGGAAGGGAGGTAGATATTTCCGCGGAAGCCGAAAATTTGGAATCGCTTCAGCGAAAAACTAGCGTGCAAAGTGTCATCAGACACGGTCCCTTATTCAGAATTGTGTACGATATGTGAACATCACAAACGGTTCAGATAGCTTAACCCATGTGCAATGAGTTTGAATGTCAAAAATTTTGGTTTCAATTTCCCTAGTTACAGTGCTCATCCACGTCATTGCATAATTTGGGTACACAAAGGAGACTACAACACACCCACACTTCTTAATCGAGCAAGTTCGGCAATTAAACAGAGCTAGTGGCCTAAACATTACTCTAACAAATTAAAGACCAGACCTCTTAATTAAACAAAACAAAGAGTACAACTACGGCTGGTGCTCGTCGATCTCCGCCGCATCCTCCATGACCAGCTCGCACCCAATGTTTGACTGGGGAAGGGGCTCCATGGCATCCATCACACCATACTCGGCAAGCATATCACCATCCGTGTCCGCCATCTCTTTGGGAAAGGCCGCCACGAGTTGGGTGTGGGCGGTCGCGGCCTGGTCTTGGACGGTCTCTATCGTCGCAAGGTATGCGTCAGAGGAACAGACGGCTACTCGAACGCTCTCGGTGATTGCCAATTCTTCGGCCGTGGGTTGCCGACCATTGTTGGAGAAGCTTTGTTTGGTTTGTGCGGTGACCGCCACGAGCTGGGTGTGGGCGGCCTCAATCAGGGCTAAGGCCGCTGCTATGGAATGGACAACTGCTGTGCCACTCTCGCTAGCTGCTATCCCTGAGGCAGATGTTGCTGCTGCCACCTGAGAAGCAACAGCAGCCGTTTGGGCTGCCATGGACGCCCGGTCACAGAGTGTGGCCACACTCAAGCACCTTGTTAGCACGCGCATGGCGGCTGTGGCCGCGCTGTCACTGGAGTGGGCCGCCGAAGTTGCGCTCATGACGCGGGTCCATGTTCCCATCTTTCACCGGCGACGATTGGACAGTGAAATGATATTTGGGGAGTGAGCTAGTGTGCTTGACACGCCGGCTGTGGACTGTAGCCGACGCACCTTCTGGCGTAAGCCATAGGCATACTATACACCGATGGTGCTCCAGGATATTTTGTACTGCATCTCACACAGTTGGTGATAACAAACTGTGTGGGATCAACTTTATTTTTAATTTTGATTTGAATTACGGAATGGGGTCACATCGGCAATGGACAGTGTTTGAATTGCTAGACCTTTTATCTGCAATGAACATGCAACTATATGTGTGTCGTATAAAAATTGGAATTGTTCAGGGTTGCTTTGGACATTTTTATACGGTAACTTGGTTTTCTAGGCATTTCAAGTGCACAATTCAAAATTAAACCACATGCTCCAGTCCATAAAAACGAGGTGCAAAATCAAATGTTTGTCCTTGGCTGCAAGCTTAGGTCACATGCAAGAAATGAGAATGAATGTCAAACACCTTGACATTGTCGCTCAACCGCTAACATTGAGATACATGCTTTTAACATTCTAGTAAATCGAAAACTCGTCTGAAATTCATGAAACTTGACATGATATCATGGAATGGCAGCGACATGCCGTGGTAAAAATATTGTCCCATTTGGGGCAGGTGTGGGGTATAAGATTCTCGCAAACCAGAGCTTCTCTCACAACAAGCCTGATGGTTTTAGTATGGTACATGCCACCTTGGGGGACGAAACGATATATGTTGCCTCTTCTTACTTTCAATTTTTTTCTAGTGTCAACATAGAACAATAGGAGTGTCGTGTCAATTTTTGGGATTTTTTGGGGTTCGTTTTGACATTTTATGCATCAATTGCATTTTCAATGCATTATGAGCACAATTCAAATATGAACTGCATGCACATGCTCTAATACATATAAATTGGTTGAAAATTCAAATAAGTGTCCTTGGTTGCATGCTTAGGTCCCATGCAAGAAATGAGAATGAATGTCAAACACCCTGCCAGATTCCTGGTTTTTAAATTCTAGTAAATCCAAAACTCGTCTGAAATTCATGAAACTTGGCAATGCTATCATGGAGCAGCATCAAGATACCATGGTAAAAATATTGTCCCATTTGGGGCAGGTTTGGGGATCTGCTTCTCACAAACAAAAGGCTCTCACAACAAGTCTGATGGTTTCGGTAGGGTACGTCCCACCTTTGGGGACGAAACAATATCCGCTGCCTCTTATTGCTTTCAAAAATTTTCTAGTGTCAACATATAACAATATGTCGTGTCAATTTTTGGCAGTTTTTGGGGTTCGTTTGGACATTTTTATGTATTAATTGCATTTTCAATGCATTTATGAGCACAATTCAAATTTGAACTACATGCGCATGCTCTAATGCATATAAATTGGTTGAAGATTCAAATTTGTGTCCTTGGTTGCATGCTCAGGTCCCATGCAAGAAATGGGAATGAATGTCAAACATCCTGCCACCGCACTAGAAAAAAAATACACTTCTGTGATGATACGTGTTTGTCACAGTAGGTCGTGTTTTTTGTCATGCATGTACATCCATGACGATTTTATGATAGAATCAAGATAGTCATAGCTGTGCTATCGTAGAAGTGTTCCATGACATTACCAAAATTATCATCACGGAAGTGTCCACTTCCATGACGATAAATCGCGTGTCATAGAAGTGCTTTCGTCAAGGGTGACCGACACGTGGCATCCACCATAACGGAACGCCGTTAAGCTATCGGGTGGGATTTTGGATCCGATAACCCATTAACAACCCTGACAAATGGGAAATGTCTACGTGTAAAATTTTGATTGGCCGAAGGGAACACCTGCCAGCTCGTTAGTGGGCCAGATGTCGCCCGTCCATTGGAGGAGACATGCCTATGATACGTCGACGCGTGGTCGGGCCCAACAGAGGCCCATATAGGTTAAAAAGGTCGGCCCAGTCAAAGGCCCGTAGTACTTAATCAGGTACTAGTGGGCCAGCCCAATAAAGGCCTGGTTAATAAAGGCCAATTTACGACCCAAAGCCAGATCTGGCCCGTTAATTGTTCGCCCAATATTTGGGCCCATTTATGGCCCGAAGCCAGATCTGGCCCGTTAATTGTTCGCGCAATATTTGGGCCCATTTGCGTCCTGTCTTGGTTCTAAGTCTGACAGTAGAATGGGGGGTAGGTATGGAGAGGCAAGATCCTAGCTATGGAGCAGTTGTGAAGACAAGAGATGTACGAGTTCAGGCCCTTCTTGGAGGAAGTAACAACCCTACGTCTCGGAGCCCGGAGGCGGTCGACTGGATTATGTGTGTATGATTACAGGGGTGCGAACCCTTTACACTGAGGAGGGGGGTGGCTTATATAGTGTCTGCCAGACCCCTCCGGCCCTCAGTTATGCAGGGTTTAAAGTACATTAAGGCTAGGCGTTACTGGTAACGCCTTACATAAAGTGTCCTAAATGCCATAAAGACTACTTAATTACAGACCGTTTGGATGCAGAGTGGCTCTTGATCTCCTGGTGGTCGAGTGAGTCTTCATGGTCGAGTCCTTCGAGTCCGTCGAGTGAAGTCTCTCTTGGTCGACTGGAAGGCAGTTTCTTCTGAGGATGTCCTTGGGAAGGGTACTTAAGATAGGTCTGTGACCCTACCCTAGGTACATGACTTCATCATTATCCCCCGAATGGATCGAGGTTTGAGTGAGGAAGGAGTTGTTAATATTTCCGACCTGTTTTTGTGTTTTGAACATGTCTCAACTTGGACCAATAATCTTTTTGTTGATGCAACAACTTTTCTTTCAGTCGCCTCGATCCATTCCTTTCTTATGTCGAGTGAACTTTTGAACTTAGTAAACTTCCGAGCGACGGATTGCAGGAAATCTTCCGTCTGATAGGTTGATCTGTTGCTAGCGGATTTTGTGGGATCCGATTTTTGGGAAGCGCGCAAAGCGGGGCGGACCGCGGCGCTCGGATGGGATAGGGCATAGACGCCTTGATTTCTGCGCCGCCTTTTTCGCCATGTATCAAGCGCGCGCGACTATTTCGGGATGTGATAGGATCGTCTGGGCCCACTTGTCATCCACTCGGAAGCGTCCTTATAAAATGCGCCGGGTGAGGGTTTTAGGAACAGTACCTCCCCATCCCTCCTTCTGTCCTCTCCATCTCTGCTCGCAGTGCTTGCTCTCGCTCTTGCCCATCCGCTCCTCGCGCGCTTCACCGGCAACAATGGTGAAGGAGAAGACGGCGGCCTTGGAGCGCGCGAAGAAGGCGACGGTGACGGGGAAGGCGAAAGGGAGAGCGACTAGTCGGGGCGGATCCTCGTCATGGTCCCGCCTGCCGCACGACTGGGTTCAAGGGGATTGGATCCGGTCGACCATCACCGAGAAGGATCTCAACGAGATGGCCAACGAGGGTTTGATCCCTCACGGGGCAGCGAGGCTCCCGGGGAACGAGTGGCAACCGCAGCCACAGGAGGGTGAGTGTGTTCTTCTAGCCACTCATGTAGACCGTGGGTTCTCCCTGCCTCCGAGTGTTTTCTTCCGTGGTTTCTTGAATTTCTTTGGGGCGCAACTCCACCATTTCAATCCAAATTCCATCGCCTACCTTGCTGCCTTCGTGTCCATGTGCGAGAACTTCCTGGGCTGTCGACCGCACTGGGGTCTCTTCAAGCACATATTCACTTGTCGCTCACAGACAGTGAAAAAGGCGAGTCCAGATGACGATAGGACTAAGGTTATTCAGATGTGCGGGGGTCTTGGGATTCATATGAGGAGCAAGAGCACTTTTCCGGCCATGACCCTCCGTGAGTTGGTCAGAGGATGGCAGTCGACTTGGTTCTACTGCCAAGACGAGTCGACGCCGGGGCAGTCGAGTGGTCTCCCTCCGTTTTCCATGGACCGAGTGAACAAACCCTCTTCTCTGAAAGTGCTCCCTGAGGAAAAAGCCCAAGTAAAAATGTTGTTGGAGCGTGTAGTCCAGCTAGTTCGGGAAGGAGTGACGGGCATGGACCTTCTGGAGGTCTTCCTTAGGCGGCGCATCCAGCCACTTCAGTACCGAGGCCACCCAATGTGGCTGTACTGTGGAACCGAGGACGAAACTCGGGTCCATCCAGAAGCAGTGGACGACGCCACCCTGGAGAGGTGGATGGCCGCGGTCACAGGGAATAAGGACAACCCTCGAGGAGCTAGGAGGATTCCACCACTCGACCATTCCTATACTCCAGACACGGTACACCCACTTTATCTTCACTTGTAATCTTGCTATACTCATTCTGCTTTTGCTGCAAATTGGTCGATTGACCTTTGTTTTGTTGTCTGTCAGGCCACCATTGAATTATACTCGATGCCCAATGGAGCTCAGACGCCGACTAAGGAGGAGGAAGGAAGTGGGGGCGAAAGCCAGGAGGACTGGGATTCGGATGCCGCTGATGATGATGAAGGTGATGACTCTTATGGGGAGGAAGAAGAGGAGGAGGAGGAGGAAGTTGCACCGCCTCGCTCGGAAAGACGCTCGAAGCTCATCCATGACCCTGCAACCGAGCGTGGTAAGGGGGTCGCAACTGTCGCTCAGTCGACCAAGCGCCCTCGAACCACTTCTCCGGTGTCGACCGAGAAAGCTCCGAAGCAATCCAGGGTGGTACCATCGAAGCCAGCCAAGGTCTTGCCGAAGATGAAGATGGTGATCCCCACTATCTCAGGGTAATGATGCCACTTGAGTTTTTCTGTTCCCCATAAACTTATTCTTGGTCGACTCATGAATCAACCAACTGACTTTTGTAATTGCAGCGCTGCTACTTCTGATACCTCGGCCAGGGCTGACGATCATGAAATGGAAGACGCCGCCACCTCAAAACCTGGTATGACTCTCATAGTTCCGTCTTTAGTCGATTGGCTCTTGGTCTCTTACTTTGATTCTTTTCTGTAGCTCCGTCTAATGTTGTTATCACCCTTCCTGACGACGACGATGAGGAACCGTTGAAGCAAAGGAGGAGCAGGAAAGCGTCTGCTGGCAAGGTGACTCAGGACGTGCCAGCACCCGAGACACTGGTCGCGGAGGGAGGAAACATCACTCGACCTACCGTATCTTTTGCGGTGCCGTTGGCGAGTGCTCACCCCGCGTCGTCGAGTGCTGCACAGCCTTCACTTTTTTCGACCCACTACGTCCCAGAGGACCAAGCCAGCACTGCGAAAGAGGCAATACGCCAGGCGGGAGTCATGATGGAGTAGGTGAAGGCCATCCGAGAAGCTAGCCAGGCAGCCTATGACGCCAGTTCCGCTCTTCAGAGTAACGTTCAGGTCAGTCGGTCACCGCCTGTTCTGTTAGGATATGATGTCTGAAGATTCTTCTTTCTGAAATTCCTAGTGATTGTCCTACACCCACTGAGTGTGTCGATTGAAATTCTGAGTTAGTGGGGGCACGCTGAGTGCACCCACTAGGTGTAGTCCCCAAGGCTATGGTGGACTGCTGGCAGTCGACCATAGTCTTTATGTCTTGAACTTTTCCTTCATTCGATTAGGTCGAATGGATTTATAGACCGGTGGGGGCACGCTGTGTGCACCCACTGGGTGTAGTCCCCGAGACTGTGGTCGAATGCTGGCAGTTGACTACAGTCTGAAGAACACGTCCTGTTTTTTTTGCTGGTCGACTGGTCGTGTCGTGGGAATGAACACCTATGGGACCGGAGCCCCTTTCGGTCCGGCGTGGGGCGGAGATCGCACGAAGAGCAGATCGAGGCGAAGCACACGAGCGATTTTACCCAGCTTCGGAGCTCTCCGGAGAGATAATACTCCTACTGCTGCTTCGTGGTCTGTATTGAGTTCTTGCTTGGGAGCGTGAGTGTACTCTGGTTTCGAATGCTTCCAACCTCCCCTACGTTGCGCATGGGCCTCCTTTTATATGCTAAAGGGGTCACCGACATGTGGCAACCTAGGCGAGGGCAAAAATGGAAAAGGAGTTGTGGTTGGTACAACTACCTGAACAGTGTATCCTACCTAACCCTGACAGCAGGGGACAAGGGCATTAAATGCCCATCTGTGTCGCCCAAACAGTGCAGAAAAGGGACCGTTAGGGGCGCCACCGCTGGCCACGATGGCACTCTTGTCAGCGCTGCTTGCCACCTCGCACCGCTGGCTGCACAGCCTCTCGCCACGCGCGCCTGGAAAGGCCCCATGGCGACACGTTGACGGATGAGCTGGAGCGTGGGTACAGAGTGGTGGCTTGCCGCGGCAAGCGCCTTTCCGCGATCGTTGTCTTGTCGCGTCCGGAAGCTTGTCGCTCGCGGGCCTTGCCGGGACGCGAGGCGCATCGCGGCAAGTTCCTTGAGATGCCTTGGTTGGCCTTCCCGGCAAGCTCCTCTTGCCGGGGTCTTGTCTCCTTGGTTTAAACACTTTGTTCTTGAATGGCTCCAAAGGAACCACGGAGGACCTTGGCGGTCGCCCGGCAAGCCTTGCCGCGGGGTGCTGCGACTGCCCGTGCACAAGTTCGGGATACTAGGGTACCCCTACTCTAGTACATCGACAGGAGCCCCCGGGCCTGGGCCACACACGGTGCCGATTGCTGTTGGGCCAGGCCCAAAACAGGGCAGGCCGCGCCGTATCTTACTCCGTATCCACCGCGCCCTCCCCTAACGGCACGCGTTGATTGCGGCGTCGTGGGAGAGATCGTGGGTGGTTCTTTATTCGGAAAAGCAGAACGTCCGCCCCCTCCCTCTTTATAAGCAGAGGAAACAGGGGCAGTTCCTCCATCTTGCCCGTTGCTACTTCCAATCTCAGAAATCTCCGCCGCTCCCCCCTTCTTCCAATGCCAAGAGAGAGCAGCGCTCCTCCCCCCATCGCCGCCAACGCCACCAACGCCTTCGATCTCCCCCACCACCTCCGCCATGGCTCCGAAAGCCGGGAAGGGTGTGAAGTCGGCCGAGGCGCTGCGGCTCGAGGCGCTACGAAAGGAGCGGGCAACTTTCCCCCCCGAGCTCGCCGTGAAGGAGCTAAGGGAGTGGTACTACCTCTTCTGGTCGACGGAGACGCGAGCGCATCCGTGCACGAAGGTACTCTCCGCCGCCGCTTCGGAACGGGCTCCAAACGGATACCCTTTCTTCGCGATGTTCTTCTACTGCGGGCTCTGCCCGCCTTTCTCTGAATTCTTCTGCGATATCATGAACACCTACGGGTTCCACCTCCTTGACTTCACCACCAACGCCGTTCTGACCATGGAAGTTTTCGCACATCTCTGCGAAAACTTTGTCGGAGTCCACCCAAACGTAGCTCTTTTCCGCCACTTCTTTATGCCCCGGGTCGAGAGAGGAGAGCCTCTAGCCGGCGGAATTGCCTGGATCTCGAGAGCCGGCAAGAAGGAAGCTTATCTGGAGAGGGAGCCCCGCAGCAAATGGGAGGAGTGGAGAGCAGAATGGTGCTGGATCGTCGAGGAGAACCCGCAGCCATTTACTGCCCTGCGCCAAGCCCCAGCAGTGCGCGACAATTATTGGAGCGCCCTGGCCGCGGACGACGATAAGCTGAAGATTGCCATCACCCGAATCTTGCGGCTCAGGCTTGCCGGGCTTACTATAGGCGCTGTTGGCGCGGATTTTCTTCGCCGCCGCATCGCCCCCCTGCAAGAGAGGAGGAGACCCGCCTGGGAGTTCGGGGGCCCGACGGACATCATGAGGCTGCGCCCGGGCCTCAACTTCAACTTCACTGTCTTGGAGTTGGACACGATGCTCAAGGAGCTGTTCAAGCACGATCCTGAGCATCCCGAATGGTTCAGGCTGCCGCAGGGCGTCGTCCCGTTGTGCAACAATTCCTCGCTCGATCGCATCCGCGCCATGATGCCGTAGTGCGATTCGCATGGAATTGTTCCAACTTGGCAAGAGCCCGCAGACGACGTCGTGCAGCAGTTCTTCGACGGCTTGGTGGAGGTGGTGGTCCGCGCCGACGAACAGAAGAGCCTCACCCGCGACACCACAGATGCAGAGATGCAGCGCATCGCCACTAGGGTGGAAGAGGCAATGGCAGCCGTTGCCGCGGGTGAGTTAGGATTCACCGTGGAGGAGGCAGAGGCAGCAGAGGCGGCAAGCCTTGCCGATCGAGATGAGCTTGCCGAGCCTGAAGCCGAGTCAAGCGAGCCCGCCGAGGGTGCGAGCGGCCGGCCATCTTCAAGCAGCTTGCCGCAGGCAGAGCCCCCAGCGCAACCCCCAGCTCCACCAAGAAGGCATCTCCGCAGGGCCGGGGACGTAGCAGGGCGGCAGACGGGTCAACAGCCGTCGCGCCGTGGGACACGCTCCACCGTGACAAGCACCGTTGCCGCGGGAGCATCTCACGCTGCTGCGGCAACTGGAGCGGGGTCCTCCCGGACCGCCGCTTCTGATCCTGCCGCTGCCCCCGCCAAGCGGTCAAGGGAGCCTACTCCTCCGCCTCGTTGCGCCGAAAGAGGGCCGGACTTCGACCTCTCCGCGCTCAGCTCCGACGAGGAAGAAGAAGAGTAAGATTCCTTGTTGTACTTGTAATTCTTCAATTCTTGCTGTTTTTGTCTTGTATCTGATTTGCTTTTACTCTGAACTCATTCCTTTTCAGGACCTGGCCCAGAGAGCGGCGAAGAGAGCCAAGGCTCCGGTGATTGTCATCGAGGACGAGCCCACCGCGACAGCAGGGGGCGCGCCCGAGACCACCTTGCCGGACCCGTCAACTACTCCCCGAAGCAGCCCCCAGCGTAAGTATCTGTTTACTCCCTGCTATTAGGCACGCATGGGTGTTCTTTCTTTTGTTGACATCTGATTACTGGTTTGTGTAGGAGCAGAGCAGCCTCACCAGGAGCAACCGAAAGCCGCCCCCGAGATGCTATCTGCTTCAACTACGCTGCCAAGGGAGGATTCATCGGCAAGGGAGCGTTCTACGGCAAGGGAGAAGTCTCCGGCAAGGGACAGTTCTCCGGCAAGGGACGGCACCGGAGCCCAGCACAGGTAATCCTCTTGCACGACAACTTCCCTTGGGTTCTTCTTCTTCTGATCTTCTTTTTGGATATTTGCTTGACTTTTTCTCTCTTTTCCCGGCCATCAGATCCATCTTCCACGGAGCCGATGGAGACCGAGGCCACCGGCGAGGAGAACGCGCGCGGCAACACCAACAATGCCGCTGCCACCGAAGAAGAGGCCGGCGCTGCTGATCCTGCCGGTGAGGAGGCCGCCAAGGCTGCTGCCGCAGAAGCCGGCGAGGGGTCTGGTGATCGCACTGATGACCCTGAGGCCGCAGGAGCGCAAGGCGCTACGCCGACTGCCGATCCCTCCGCCGCTACCGCAGCACCAGACTCGGAAGAGCCCCATCCCGGCGCCTATTTGAAGGCCGGCGATGGTGTCTTCATCAAGCTCCCCTGGGCGTCGAGCTCCAGGGCGCCGGTCGAAGGAGAAGCTTTTGACGGAGAAGTGCTCGCCTCTGCTGGGCTGACACTGGTTGACGCGCCAAGCAGCAGCAGCGGCGAGTCTGAGGAGGAGCAGCTGCTGCGGAAGCTGGTGTCACTCTACCACGCCCGACAAGCCAAGCTGGAATCCCGGGAAGCGCTTGTCGCGCAGGCGGGAGTGGATATTGAGAAGCACACGGAGGAGCTCCGGAGTCGCAACCAGGAAGCCCTCCGGGCCATTGCAGAGGAGCGGGCGCAGCTCGTCGAGGCGCGGAAAGCCTTCCTTCTCGAGAAGGCTGAAGCTGAAGAGCAACATCGGCTTGCCGCCGAGGAGCTGTTCGCGCGGGAAGGTGAGTTGGCGCAGCGGAAGGTCAATCTAGACAGCCATGAGGAGGAGCTTGCCACGCGCGAGGAAACATTTGGTGGGGCTCTCAAGGAAGCGAAGGATGCTGCCGCAACTGCCGAGGCCGCCAAGAAGGAGCTGGAGACAAAGGTGGCGCAGCTGGAGGCCAATCTCAAGGCGAGGGGTGAAGAGATTGCCGCGCTCAATCGCGAGCGCGGGAAGGACGCCTACGCCCACGGCGAGCTGCAGGGTCGTCTCGTCGAGAAGGGCAAGGAGCTGAGCGCCGCCAAGGACTCCAACGCTGATCTCGAGCTGAAGCTGGCGACTTTAACCGAGACGCTGGACGGCGCCAAGGAGCGGGAGACGGCCTTGAAGGAGGAGATCAAGGCCAACGAAGCGCTGCTGACGAGGGCCGCCGAAACCCAGAACATTTTTAGGGAGACAGTGGAGCTCTGGACAGAGGGTCTCGTGTATATCACCGCAGTCATCGACGAGGAGCTGGCGCAGCTGGGGATGGAGGATTTTGGGTATTCCTCCAACGAGAACCTCCAGCCCAGCGCCAAGCTCACTTTGTTCTTCAAAGGCGTGGCGACGGCCCTCCAGCAACTCCGAGAAAGAATCCCAAAGCAGCTGGCTGACGAGTCGCGCACGATCTGCGCGAGAGTTCTTCAAAAAGTGTTGGTGAAGGTGGCCTTCCGCAACCCAGGCCTCAACCTCACCAACGTCCTCAGGAAGCTACCGGCGGATGCCGATCTGGAAGAGCTCAAGGCCCTTGTCGCACCCATTGTGGACAAGGTGAACGAGGTCAAGAGGGTTGATGGCGACCGCGTAGATTAGGCCGCCCGTTTCCTCCTTTCCTTGTCGCTGCTAGTCATGTTATGAGAACAATCTATTAGAGCTGTGACAAGTTATCTTGTAATATAACTTTATTTTGGGCAGTATTTGCTATGTTATTTCCTTTACTTGACTCCTTCCTTTGTATGTTTTTGCCCTACGCTTTTAGGGAACTTGCCGGCGCAGGCACCCTTGCCGCGAGCGCTGAGTGCGGAACGTCAGCAGCCTGCTGACGGTGCCGCTACCGACAAGAAACCTTGTCGCAACTAGTCGCAGCACACTTAAGTTGTTGAGCGGACTCAAAACAAAGTAAGGGCGCAACTAGCTACGAGTTGGTTCCTCCGCGCACAGGTTTTCCATACAAAGCACGGTCGTTCGAGGAAGATAACTTAAATTTTTTAAAACTGATTGCTCAAACTTTGGCAACTTAGCTTTTCTGTCGTTTGCTTCTCGGCAAGGCAAAACTTTCTTGAACGACGCCTGGTCCACACCATTATCTTCTCCTTCCCCCCCGGCAAACTTGTGGGCGAGGGAACCTTCCTTTCTTTGGGAAAAAGAAAGAAGAGAAAATAAAGATATGGAGCCTTACGGCTCGTTATTGCTTACCGGGGGTAGGTGCTGCACAAAATGTCAGATAACACATGCAAAAAAAAGAAAGCATGAAATTGACAAGACGTGCCGAGCACATGAGCTTTATTTATGCACGGGGTCTGCGCTCGGCTTTGTACAAAGGATTACATGCAACAGCGGCAAGAGTTGTACAAAAGGTGGTTGCCGGAACAAGTTCCGGCAACTGCGCCTTACGGGTAAAACTTACGAAGATGCTCAATGTTCCAGGAGTTGCTCACCGGAGTGCCATCTTCGGTCTCAAGGCGGACAACGCCAGGCCTAGTGACTCGTTTCACCCGGTAAGGGCCTTCCCACTTCGGCGTCAACTTGTTGGAATTCTTGGCGGACTGAACGCGCCGAAGAACAAGGTCGCCTTCCTCGAGATTTCTGGCATTAACTTTGCGGCTATGGTAGCGGTGCAAAGCTTGCTGGTATCGAGCAGCTCGTACAGCAGCCTGAAGACGGTCTTCCTCAAGGAGCAGCGCGTCATCTTGTCGCAGCTGTTCTTGCTCAAGCTCATCATAAGCGAGCACTCGAGGCGACCCGTATACGAGTTCCATGGGGAGAACTGCCTCTGCTCCATAGACTAGAGCGAAAGGTGTCTGGCCAGTGGCTCGATTCGGCGTCGTCCTGGTCGACCAAAGAACCACCAGCAGCTCCTCAATCCAGTTCTTTCCGCACTTGTGCAGCCTGTCGAAAGTCCTGGTCTTGAGCCCGCGCAGCACTTCAGCATTTGCCCTCTCCGCTTGACCGTTGCTTCTCGGGTGAGCAACAGAAGTGAAGCAGACCTTAGCGCCAAGATCTTGGACGTGCTGCATGAAGGTGCGGCTCGTGAATTGCGTGCCGTTGTCGGTGATGATCCTGTTAGGGATTCCGAAACGGCAAACAATCGACCTGAAGAACTTGACTGTTGACTGTGCTGTCACCTTCCTCACTGCTTCCACTTCCGGCCACTTTGTGAACTTGTCGATTGCAACGTACAAGTACTCAAAGCCCCCGACAGCTCGGGGAAAAGGGCCGAGGATGTCGAGCCCCCAGACCGAAAATGGCCAGGATAGAGGGATCATCCGGAGAGCTTGAGCTGGCTGGTGTATCTTCTTGGAATGGAACTGGCACGCTTCACACTTCGTTACTTGTGCAGTTGCATGCTGGAGGGTTGTCGGCCAAAAGAAACCTTGCAGGAATGCCTTGCCGGCAAGTGCTCTTGTGCCAATGTGGTGACCACATATGCCTCCATGTATCTCCGCCAACAGCTTTTGTCCATCTTCCCGGTGAATACACTTCAATTTCACATTGTCGAATCTTCTTCTGTACAGTGTGTCGTCGACAAACTGGTACATACTTGATTGCCGGGCTACTCTCTCCGCTTCTTCTTGCTCTTCGGGAAGTTCTCCTGCCTGAAGGAAATGGACAATCTGCTGTGCCCATGCTGGAGCTTGCGGCTCGACAACAAGGACTAAAGGCACATATGCTGCTGCGGGAACATCTGCTTCTATGACGAGAACCTGTGGCTTAGCCGGAGCTTGATGTTCCCCGACAAGCTTGCCAGAGAAAAACTTGTCGGGAGGGGCTGCTTCAACGGAACAAACCCTAGGGCTTGTCGGAGCAGACTGCTCCTCAGCACTCTTGGTGTTGATCTTAGGTACCTTCTTGGCGGCGGCTTCGGGGAGCTCTGCCGGAAAATAGTCACCATAAGTCAACTTCCTCTTCTTGCTCTGTCCAGTTGATGGTGTTACAGACGGTTGAGTCAGTTTGAGCACAAAAATCCCTGGTTCCACAGGTAACTTAAGTGCGGCGCACTTTGACAGGCCATCTACAATGTCGTTCTGAGCTCTCGGAACATGTTCCATCTGTAGGCCATCAAAGTGCTCTTCTAACTTTCTTACTTCATCAACGTAAGCTTCCATCAATGGACTCTGATAATTCTTGTTCACTTGGCGGACGACAAGCTGCGAGTCACCCCTGACAATGAGCTTCTTGATTCCAAGGTCTGCTGCGATCCTGAGACCGGCAAGCAAACCTTCATAGTCTGCAGTATTGTTTGTTGCTTGCTCCTTGGGAAAGTGCATCTGGACGACGTACTTGAGGTGCTCTCCGGTGGGTGCGACAAGCAGCACGCCCACACCGGCGCCTTGCAGCGAGAAGGCACCATCAAAGTACATCAGCCATTCTTTGCTCGCTTCCTTGATGGGGATGCTCGTTTCTGGAGTTTCTTCGTCTGGTGTTGGCGTCCACTCTGCTATGAACTCTGCCAATGCTCTGCTTTGGATAGTTGAAGTGCTCTCAAACTTGAGGCCAAAGCTTGACAGTTCCAGTGCCCACTCGACAATCCTGCCTGTTGCTTCTGGATTCTGCAGTATCCTCTTTAGCGGAAAACGAGTGACAACTGTGATCTCATGTGCTTGGAAGTAATGGCGCAGCTTTCTCGAGGCCATGAGAAGGCCGAAAAGCAATTTCTGCACATCAGAGTACCTTGACCTAGCCCCCTGCAGAAGGGAACTGACAAAGTAAACTGGGCGCTGCACCATTTTCTTCTGCACCTCCTCATGTGCCTGCGCAGATCCATCCTTGTCGGGACCAGAGCTTGCCAGTGAAGCCCCCTGCTTGTCGCTGGATGCACCTGCCGTGGTTGTTGGCTCATCATCCGCCTCCCTCTCCGCTACTAACGCAACACTAACCACTTGATTGGTTGCCGCTAGATACAGCAGCAACTTCTCTTGTGGCTTAGGTGCGACAAGTATTTGAGTGGAGGACATGTATCTCTTTAAGTCCTACAGCGCAGCCTCCGCTTCTGGAGTCCATTTCATTGGACCTGCCTTTTTGAATATTTTAAAAAATGGCAGGGCGCGCTCAGCAGACTTAGAGATAAACCTGCCGAGAGCAGCCACGCAGCCGGCAAGCCTTCGTACATCCTTGACGCGCTTCTGTGCTTCAATCTTCTCAATGGCCTTGATCTTGTCGGGATTGGCTTCAATCCCCCGCTGAGACACGAAGAACCTGAGAAGCTTGCCGGAGGGGACTCCAAACACACACTTCTCGGGGTTAAGCTTGAGGTTGATCTTGCGCAGATTTGCAAAAGTTTCATCTAAATCCTGAATCAGAGTTGCTTTGTCCTTGCTCTTGACCACTTTGTCATCCATGTAGGCTTCCACATTTCTGTGCAACTGTGGCTCAAAAGCGTCATGGACTACTCTTGCAAATGTTGAACCAGCATTCTTTAATCCGAAAGGCATCCGTATGAAACAGTATGTGCCACATGGAGTGATGAATGCGGTCTTTTCCTCATCCTCTTCTGCCATGAAGATCTGATGATATCCTGAGTATGCGTCAAGAAATGAAAGCAAGTCACATCCGGCCGTGGATTCAACAATCTGGTCAATGCGCGGCAAGGGAAATGGGTCTTTGGGACAAGCTTTATTAACATCGGTAAAGTCAATACAAAGCCTCCATTTCCCGTTTGCCTTGCGCACGACTACAGGATTGGCCAACCATGTAGGATGGAGCACTCCTCTGACAAGGCCTGCTGCTTCCAACTTCTTGATTTCTTCTGCGATGAATTCTTGGCGCTCCACTGCTTGTTTCCTGACTTTCTGCTTGATGGGCCGCGCATGGGGATAAACGGCAAGATGGTGCTCGATTACTTTCCTGGGAACACCGGGGATGTCAGACGGTTGCCATGCAAACACGTCGACATTCGCCCGCAGGAAAGCAACGAGCGCGCTTTCCTATTTAGGGTCAAGAGTGGCACTGATGGTGAAGGTACCACCAGTGCCGTCCTCCTTGGCGGACACCTTCTTGGTCTCTGGCGGAGCTGCCTGCGTCTTCTTACACTTGCCGGTGGAGCTCGATGGTGCGTCCTCGACGGTAGCGCAGCACTCCGAAGAGGTGCGCTTGCCGGAGTGGGCATCAGAACTCTTGCCGGACTTTGTCTTCTTCTTCCCCCCGGGAGCTTCAGCGGCAAGTGACTTGCGATCTGCTGCGGCTGCTGCTTCCCGGTAGATCTTGTCGGTGCAGATAAGAGCATCTTTCTTGTCGCCAGGGATAGAGATGACACTTATCGGGCCTGGCATCTTCAACATGTTGTATGCATAGTGAGAGGCTGCCATGAATTTGGCGAGCGCTGGACGGCCGAGTATCCCATTATAAGGTAATGGAAAATCAGCAACTTCAAAAGTGACCCTCTCAGTCCTGAAGTTCAGCTCGCTGCCAAATGTCACCGGCAACATGATCTTTCCCTTCGGCTTGCTCCTTCCCGGATTGATTCCTTGGAATGTGCCGGTCTCTTCGAGCTCGCTGTCAGGGATCTGGAGTTTCTGGAGTACCGCGGAGGAGATCAAGTTCAAGCCGGCCCCACCGTCAACTAGCATCTTAGTGACCTTGAGGTTGCGGATAGTTGGTGAGACCAACATCGGCAAGCACCCGACCGCAGTTATGCGATCAGGGTGATCCTCAATATCAAAGACGATAGGCGTGCTGGACCATTTCAGAGGCTTGCGTGACTCAATGGGTGGTTCTACTGCATTGACTTCCCGCACCCACTGTTTGAGCTGGCGGTGTGAAGTATGCAGAGAAGCACCACCGTCAACGCACAGGACCTCTGTGGCTTTCTGGAACTCCTGCTCATCGGCCTCATCATCATCCATCTCTCCATCGTCATCATCATCTTCATCCTTGTCGCGGCCGCGGGGAGGTCTGTCTCCTTGCTGCTGCTTGGCCTTGCCGCGGCGTCCTCCCCGGCTGGGACGTTTCTTGCCGGATCCTCCAGTACCTTCTTGAGACTTCTCCTTGTCGCGCCTCTCGTACTCAGCCTTTTGCTGCTCGACAAGCTGCTCGACCTTCTTGCAGCTCTGGAGATCGTGGCCCTTGGTACGGTGGATCTTGCAGTACTGCTTGCCGGAGCCGTCCTGCTTGTCGGTGGCCGCCACAGCCTCGCCGGAACTACCAGCTTTGGCTTTCTCGGCGCCACCTCCGTTGCCGGACTGCTCAACAACTAGCACGTCTTTGCCTTTCCTCTTCCTGTTGTTCCGCCGCCGGTTTTTCCTTGCCGGGGCAGCATCTTCACTGTCAGATCCTCCTGCTCCTGTATTCTCTCTGGGGAGTTTCCTCCCTTCCTCAGCACGTGCACACTTGTCGGCCAGGGCATATAGATCACTGACGTCCCTAATCTTGTACATCGCCATCTCCTCCCATATCCTGCGGTGACGCACGTTCTGATGGAACGCGCTGATGACCGCGGCAGGGTGGACATCTGGGATTGTGTGCTGTACACGGCTGAATCTCTGAGTGTACTTGCGCAGGGACTCTCCTTCCTTCTGGACTAATATGTGAAGGTCGCTCTCTTGGCCATCGGGTTTGTAGCCGCCTGTGAAGGCGCCGACAAACTGATGGCATAGATCTGCCCATGAGGATATGGAGTTGTCCGACAAGTGCATGAGCCAGGATCTGACGTTGGGCTTGAGCACCAGCGGGAAGTAGTTGGCAAGGATCTTGTCGTCCCGTCCCCCGGCAGCTTGCACCGCGATGGTGTATATGCTGAGGAACTCCGACGGATGCATCTTGCCGTCGTACTTCTCTGGTACGTCTGGCTTGAAATTCTTCGTGCTGGGCCACTGGACTTGCCGCAGCTCACGAGTGAACGCAGGGCAACCTACCGCGTACGGCAAGTCGCCTGGTTCCCCTGGCGCATGCATGTCGACAGTGGGCCCAGCGCGCTGGTCTGATTGACGCCGCGCTTCTCTTCGATGCTCGATGCGAGTACGAGCGTCTTCTTGCTATCGTTCTTGAAGAACTTGGCACTGATCGCGACGAGCTCGTGTATCTGATGACGCTGTGGAGTCAGTGTCGAGGTTGACCTGGTGAGTCGGCGATCTTGGCCTTTGGGGTGGAGAGTGCATGGTGGTTGCACCCCCACCGGTCTTGTCGCCATTGGCTCGTGCCTGGCAACCTTGCCGCGGCTGCGATGTACCCTGCTGCCGTGGAGTGTCGCCGTTGGCGAAGCCGATGAGACTCTGAATGGTGGCCCTCCAATCGTCGATCTTGTCCGCCATTGGAGGGTAATCCAGGAGCAGTTGAGCTCGTGCCAAAGCTTCTTCCAAAGTTTTGGGTGGCGGTGGCGAACGGTGCGAGGAGCGGGATATGCTCGGACTCCCAACTGGGTTGGAAGGAGCAGTATCCCGTCCGGGCGACCGTGTCTTGCTCGTGCCAGCATGTTGGCGCGCATGCTGGTCTTGAGCATCCCGAGATCCACCAGCTCGATCTCGGTCCAACGAACGTATGGTACCGCGAGTACCATGACGCTGTCGGTCCCGTGCCTCCTGAGATGGGCGCGGTGCATGTATGGATGCCGAGGTTTGCGCAGCCTTGTCCTTGGACCTGGTGGCAGCGTGAGCTCCCTCATCGACACACGTTCCTCCGCCAGTGTCTACCCCACCACCCGTTTGCTCCGACGGCGGTGGGATCGACGTGGACGGAGCAGCCACCTCCGAAGCCTTCTTCTTCGGTGGCATGTCGATGAAGATGATGAAGATCTAGCTCGCGTGAACACTGGATCAGGTTCACACAACCTCGACGCCCCCTACCTGGTGCGCCAAAGATGTCGTGGGAACGAACACCTATGGGACCGGAGCCCCTTTCGGTCCGGCGGGGGGCGGAGATCGCACGAAGAGCAGATCGAGGCGAAGCACACGAGCGATTTTACCCAGCTTCGGAGCTCTCCGGAGAGATAATACTCCTACTGCTGCCTTGTGGTCTGTATTGAGTTCTTGCTCGGGAGCGTGAGTGTACTATGGTTTCGAATGCTTCGAACCTCCCCTACGTTGCGCATGGGCCTCCTTTTATATGCTAAAGGGGTCACCGACAGGTGGCAACGTAGGCGAGGGAAAACATGGAAAAGGAGTTGTAGTTGGTACAACTACCTGAACAGTGTATCCTACCTAACCCTGACGGCAGGGGACAAGGGCATTAAATGCCCGTCTGTGTCGCCCAAACAGTGCAGAAAAGGGACCGTCAGGGGCGCCACCGCTCGCCATGATGGCACTCTTGTCAGCACCGCTTGCCACCTCGCACCGCTGGCTGCACAGCCTCTCGCCACGCGCGCCTGGAAAGGCCCCATGGCGACACGTTGATGGATGAGCTGGAGCATGGGTACAGAGTGGTGGCTTGTCGCGGCAAGCGCCTTGCCGCGGTCGTTGTCTTGTCGCGTCCGGAAGCTTGTCGCTCGTCGGGCCTTGCCGGGACGCGAGGTGCGTCGCGGCAAGTTCCTTGAGATGCCTTGGTTGGCCTTCCCGGCAAGCTCCTCTTGCTGGGGTCTTGTCTCCTTGGTTTAAACACTTTGTTCTTGAATGGCTCCAAAGGAACCACGGAGGACCTTGGCGGTCGCCCAGCAAGCCTTGCCGCGGGGTGTTGCGACTGCCCGTGCACAAGTTCGGGATACTAGGGTACCCCTACTCTAGTACACCGACATGTCGACTCTATCTTGATAGAACTAGTGGGGGCACGCTGAGTGCACCCACTGGGTGTAGTCCCCGAGACTACGGTCGAATGTTTGTATTCGGCTGTAGTCTTAGAAACGTATGATTTTTCCTTAGTCACTCAGAAGTGAATTATCTTTGATATTTTGTCGATTGGTTCTTCGTAGAAATCCTGCGACCTTGCGGCTCGTTACATCGAGTTGGAGAACAAACATATCCAGCTCGAGCTTGATCTGAAGCTGGTCCAGGAGAATTTGGCGAAGGCGAAGGAGGAGACTAAAGGTATGTTTGGTGAGGCTTTCGACGACTGCTTTTGCTCCTCATTTGTTTCAAATTCTGACCTTGCTGTAACTTTGCAGGCAAAGTGAAGGATGCCCAGAAGAAGAAAGACCTTGAGTTGGCTGAAATGCAGAAAACAGCTTTGGAGAAGACCAAGCTCGTAGACGGGAAGTTGGCTTCGGTCACCAAGCTTGAAGAAGAAAACACCAATCTGAAAGCTGCTCTTGATGCTGCCAACAAAGAGGTCAGTCGACTGAAAAGTGATAAGATTGCTCTGAGTGACAAGGCCAGTGAGCTGGTGGGGAAGAAGAACGATCTGGAGGCTTATCTGGGCGGACTCGCCAAGAAGTTATTCCTCATGCTCAAAGGTAATCTTTTGCACAAAACAGATATTTTAACTGTGATCTTTGCATTCGACTGTTGCCTTGACTCGGTGGTTGTGTTTGCAGAATTTTGCCAGAATTTTGAAGAGGAGACCGGTCGACTGGAGCCAAACCTGGACCCCATCAACTCTCCAGTGAATGATGAAGTCGCCATGAACGTGTTCCGGCTCGAATCTTGTGTTGCTGCCGTCGTAGATTATCTCGCAAGGTTGAAGGTCGCCACTTATCGCATCGACGCTACGCTCTGGCCCAGGGAGATGCTCCAGAATGACCTCGAGTCTCTGATGACTCGACTGAACACAGTCCCAACTCGAGTGCAGGAGTGGAAGTAGTCTTCTGCCAGGTGCGGTGCAGATGTTGCTTTATCTCTGGCCCGAGTCCATTGCAAGGATGCACGAGAGGACAAGCTGGCGGCTCTTCGGGTGGCTAACACCAAGAAGCATGATTTCCGGTCCTTCATGGAGACTTTCATCGCCGCTGCCACTCGGATTGCTGATGGAATTGACCTTGACGAGTTTGTAGCACCTTCCAGCCCTCCACAGGAGGGGTAAAAAACTTCTTGAGCTCGACACTTTAAATTTGCCTCGGTATGCCGAGTGATTTTTGTAACCAATAAACCTTACCAGGCTTAGCGCCTGAGCACTTTCGGTTCCATTAGGTGTTATCCGAATTTGGATTCGACGTTTTAAATACTCTTGCATTTGGTTTGAGGTATCTTTTGCAGGTTAAAGCGAGGTGCTTATTGCAATCGACTTGTTCCTCAATTTACTTAGGCAGGCACTGGGCTGCAGCTAAGCCTCCGAGTGGGAGGTTTGCTCTCCACTCGGTAGGATTTTCAAAACTTAGGCGAGTACGGGCTGCAGCTAAGCCCCCGAGTGGGAGGTTTGCTCTCCACTCGGTAGGATTTTCAAAACTTAGGCGAGCACTGGGCTGCAGCTAAGCCCCCGAGTGGGAGGTTTGCTCTCCACTCGGTAGGATTCTCAAAACTTAGGCGAGCACTGGGATGCAGCTAAGCCTCCGAGTGGGAGGTTTGCTCTCCACTCGGTAGGATTTTCAAAACTTAGGCGAGCACGCGGCTACAGCTAAGCCTCCGAATGGGAGGTTTGCTCTCCACTCGGTAGGATTTCAAAACTTAGGCGAGCACGGGGCTGCAGCTAAGCACCCGAGTGGGAGGTTTGCTCTCCACTCGGTAGGATTTTTAAGACGTCTTTCTTATGCAAGACACATTGTACTTGTGGCGTAGCTCGGAGGAGAGGGTAGCAGTCGACCCGCACCTCGTCCTCCTTGCAGAGCACACGTTGTACTTGTGGCGTAGCTCGGAGGAGAGGGTAGCGGTCGACCTGTACCTCGTCTTCCTTGCGAACGCACGTTGTACTTGTGGCGTAGCTCGGAGGAGAGAGTAGCAGTCGACCTGCACCTCGTCCTCCTTGCGAGCGCATGTTGTATTTGTCCTTAGGCGAGTATTTAGACTGCATCTAAGCCCCCGAGTGGGAGACTGGCTCGTCACTCGGTAGGATTTTCAAAACTTAGGCGAGTACTTGGACTGCAGCTAACCCCCAAGTGGGAGACTGGCTCGCCACTCGGTAGGATTTTATTAAAACTTAGGCGAGTACTTGAACTGCAGCTAAGCCCCCGAGTGGGAGACTGGCCCGCCACTCGGTAGGATTTTATTGAAACTTAGGCGAAAACGGATTCGCAGCTAAGCCCCCGAGTGGGAGGCCAGCTCGCCACTCGGTAAGGATTTTTTTACAAACTTTGGCGAAACGGATTCGCAGCTAAGCCACCCACTGGGGGAATTTTACTGAACAAAAAATCATCAGGGAAATTATGACACTATTACCTTTCGAAATATGAACTACAGAAGTACTTTTATTACAACTCATCCGAGTGAATACTTAAGTGTAAAAGGGGCGGAGTAACTCCGCGTTCCAAGCCCGAGGCTCGTTGATGTTGTGCTCGACGTTGTAGAGACGGTACGCTCCGTTGTGGAGAACCTTGGTGACGATGAAGGGTCCTTCCCAAGAAGGAGCAAGCTTGTGTGGTTTCTGCTGATCCACTCGGAGAACCAAATCCCCTTCCTGGAAGGCTTGACTCTTCACGTTTTTGGCGTGGAAGCGACGCAAGTCCTGTTGGTAGATGGTCGATCGGATCAGAGCCATCTCTCTTTCTTCCTCTAAAAGGTTGACTGCATCCTGCCGCGCTTGTTCTGCTTCAGCTTCGTTGTAGAGCTCGACTCGAGGAGCATTGTGGAGCAGATCACTCGGCAAGACCGCTTCAGCTCCATAGACAAAGAAGAATGGAGTTCTTCCAGTCGACCGATTAGGCGTGGTCCTTAGACCCCAAAGCACCGAGGGAAGTTCGTCGACCCATGCTCCAGCCGCATGCTTGAGGTCACGCATCAGTCGGGGTTTCAACCCTTTGAGGATGAAGCCATTGGCTCGCTCCGCTTGTCCATTCGACTGGGGATGGGCGACTAAAGCGTAGTCGACTCGTGTGCCTTGAGATGTGCAGAATGCTCTGAATTCCTCCGAATCGAAGTTTGATCCATTGTCAGTTATGATGCTATGCGGGACTCCATATCTGAATATCAGTTCTCTGATGAAGCTGATAGCAGTACCGGCGTCAAGGTTCTTGATGGGTTTAGCCTCAATCCACTTGGTGAACTTGTCGACTGCCACCAGTACATGCATGAAACCGCTTCGACCTGTTCTCAAGGGACCCACCATATCCAACCCCCATACTGCGAAGGGCCAGACGAGTGGTATGGTCTTCAGAGCTGACGCAGGCTTGTGTGATATGTTGGAGTAAAACTGACATCCCTCGCACTTGTCCACTATCTCCTTTGCCATCTCATTCGCCCTTGGCCAGTAAAATCCGGCTCGGTATGCTTTGGCCACGATGGTCCGAGAGGACGCATGAGGGCCACAGGTCCCCGAGTGGATATCATCAAGGATTATTCGACCTTCTTCTGGCGTTATGCACTTCTGACCAACTCCAGTCGCGCTCTCTCTGTATAGCTGCCCCTTGATCACAGTAAAGGCTTTGGATCGGCGGATGATCTGTCGAGCCTCTTCTTCGTCCTCTGGGAGCTCTTTTCTTAGGATATACGCGATATATGGAACTATCCAATTGGGAGTGATCACTAAAGCTTCCATGACCAAGTCGACCACTGCTGGAACTTCAATCAGTCGGATCTATGGTACTCTTGGGCTGCGGAGCTTCTTTAGTAAAAGGATCTTCTTTGACTGATGGAGTATGGATATGCTCCAAGAACACACCACTGGGAATGGCTTCTCTCTTGGAACCTATCTTTGCCAAATCATCAGCCGCTTGATTTTTTAGTCGGGGTATATGATGGAGCTCTAACCCCTCAAACTTCTTTTCAAGCTTCCTCACTGCATTACAGTATCCAGTCATGGCTGGGCTTCTAACGTCCCACTCCTTCATCACTTGGTTGACCACCAAATCTGAGTCGCCATAAACCATAAGGCGAGGGACGCCGAGTGAAATGGCCATGCGCAACCCATACAAAAGGGCCTCGTATTCTGCCTCATTGTTGGAGGAATCAAAGTGAATCTGGAGCACATATCTGAGCTTATCTCCTCTGGGGGAAACCAAGACTACCCCAGCACCGGAACCATTTAACATCTTAGAGCCATCAAAAAACATGGTCCAATGCTCCAAGTGAACTTGAGTCGGCTGCTGCTGTTCGATCCACTCAGCAAGGAAATCTGCTATTGCTTGGGACTTAATGGCTTTCTTTGCCTCAAACTTGATATCAAGGGGAAGGAGTTCAATCGCCCATTTCGCCACTCGACCAGTTGCGTCTCTGTTGTGCAGAATCTCTAAAAGTGGAGCATCGCTGACGACTGTAATGGAATGATCAGAGAAATAATGAGCAACCTTCTTCGTGGTCATGTAGATCCCATACACAAGCTTCTGATAATGAGGATATCTTTGCTTTGATGGAGTCAGAACTTCACAGAGATAATACACTGGGCGCTGAACTTTGAAGGCTTTCCCTTCTTCTTCCCGCTCGACCGTAAGTACTGTACTGACGACTTGTCCTGTGGCTGCAATATAAAGCAACAGAGGCTCTTTGCTGATTGGAGCAGCAAGCACCGGCTGGGTGGAGAGCAGAGCTTTTAGCTCGGCAAACGCTGCATCAGCTTCTGGAGTCCACTCGATCTTTTCTGCCTTCTTCATCAGTCGGTAAAGAGGCAATGCCTTTTCACCGAGGCGAGAGATGAATCGACTTAACGCGGCCAAGCATCCAGTAAGTTTCTGGACGTCGTGCACTCGCACAGGGCATTTCATTCGGAGTATAGTGCCAACCTTTTCTGGGTTAGCGTCGATTCCTCGTTCGGAAACGAGAAAACTGAGTAACTTTCCACCTGGAACTCCAAATGTGCACTTTGACGGATTGAGCTTGATATCATACCTCCTGAGATTGGCAAATGTTTCAGCGAGGTCAGTCAATAGGTCGGAACCCTTTCGTGACTTGACCACAATATCATCCATGTACGCTTCAACGTTCCGACTGATTTGAGTGAGTAAACACTTCTGAATCATCCTCATGAACGTGGCTCCGGCGTTCTTGAGGCCGAATGGCATGGTGATATAGCAGAAGCACCCGAATGGAGTGATGAAAGCTGTTTTTATCTCATCGGGTCCGTACAGACGGATCTGATGGTACCCGGAATAGGCGTCTAGAAAAGACAATCTCTCGCATCCCGCAGTCGAGTCAACAATTTGATCGATGCGAGGGAGAGGAAAATGATCTTTCGGGCAGGCCCGATTGATGTGTTTGAAATCAATGCACATGCGGAGTGACTTGTCCTTCTTAGGAACCATGATGACATTGGCGAGCCACTCGGAGTGGTATATCTCTCGGATAAATCCCGCCGCCAATAGTCGAGCCACCTCCTCACCAATGGCTTTTCTCTTCTGGACGGCGGACCGCCGAAGATGTTCTTTGACTGGTTTTGCTGCTGAGTCGACTCTAAGGTGATGCTCAGCCAGTCCCCTGGGAACACCCGACATGTCAGCAGGCTTCCATGCAAACATGTCCCTGTTCTCACGGAGGAACTGGATGAGCGCTTCTTCCTATTTAGGGTCGAGTGTTGTGGAAATATGGGTCGGAGCTGCATTGGGGTCGGTCGAGTGAATGTGAACGGGCTTTGTCTCACCGGACGACTGAAACGCTGATTCTGTGGCAGGCTTCTTAGCCCGCAACAAATCACTTGGATCTGCATTTTTCTTGTATCCCTCTAGCTCGACCGTTGTCACCTGGGAAACGGCAATTTTCGAGCCCGTCTGGAAACACTCTTCTGCTTTTTTCCGGTCACCAGTGATAGTGATCATGCCTTTGGGGCCGGGCATCTTCAGTTTGAGGTACACGTAACATGGTCGAGCCATGAACCGTGCGTAAGCTGGTCTCCCCAAAATAGCGTGGTAAGCGCTCTGAAAGTCGACGACTTCAAATGTCAGCTTCTCTTTGCGGAAATGCTTCGAGTCACCGAACACCACGTCCAGAGCTATTTGGCCGAGTGACTCAGCTTTCTTTCTAGGTATAACTCCATGAAAACTCATATTGCTGGTGCTCAGTCGGGACATCGGAATGCCCATTCCTTTCAGCGTGATAAGTTCAGTCCACTACCACCATCCATTAGCACCTTCGTCAGTCGAGTGCCCTCGATGATCGGGTCGACCACCAAAGCTTGCCTTCCAGGGGTGGCTATATGAGTCGAGTGATCGGACTGGTCGAATGTAATGGGAGTTTGGGACCATCTCAGATAACTGGGCGTCGCCGGGGCGACCATGTTCACCTCACGGCTGATAACCTTCAGTCGGCTCTTGCTTTCCACATCCGCAAAGATCATCAGAGTGGAGTTAACATGAGGATATCCTCCCTCACTGTCCTCCTTGTCTTCGGCTTTGTCCGACTCCTTTTCCTTGTCCTTGGGCTGTTTACCTTGGAACTGCTGGATCAGGAGCCGGCACTGGCGAGTGGTATGCTTTGGGTAAATGAAATTACCCTCTTTGTCTTTCTTCGTGTGGATGTGACACGGCAGATCCATCACGTCATTTCCTTCTTTATCCTTCACCTTCTTGGGGTTCCAGGATCCTTTGGGTTTTCCCTTGAACTTGCCCTAAGTCACGGCCAGAGCCTCTCCAGGAGCCGCTGGTTCGGCCTTCCGCTTCTGCTTCCGACTGGAGTTTCCTTTCTCCGACTGACTCGGCTTGTACTTGCCGCTTCGGAGTCGGTCCTCCTCTTCACCATTGGCGTACTTGGTGGCAATTTCCATCATTCGACTCAGGGTCATATCTCCGGTCCGCCCAAACATCAAACTTAACTCTCTATTCTTAACACCATCCTTGAAAGCATAGACTGCCTGATGATCAGACACGTTCTCCACGGTATGATGCAAAGTAATCCACCTCTGAATGTACTCTCTTAAGGTTTCATTCGACTTCTGCACGCAGACTTGCAGCTGTGTCAACCCAGCCGGTCACTTGCAGGTTCCCTCAAATGTCCTGATGAACACTCGGGAAAGATCTTCCCAAGTGTAAAGGCTGCTTGGAGTTAACTGATTCAACCACGCCCTGGCCGAACCTTCCAACATGAGTGGTAAATGCTTCATAGCCACCTCGTCATTCCCGCCGCCGATCTGTACCGCCACTCGGTAGTCCTCAAGCCAAGTTTCAGGCTTAGACTCACCGGTGAACTTGCTTACTCCAGTCGCCAACCTGAAGTTGGGGGGAATCACCGCGGCTCAGATAGCCCTGCTGAAACATTCCGGACCTGAAACATGCACTCGGCTGCTAGTGGGCGCATCTCCGTCGCGGCCACCTCGATGAGCCCTGTTCCGATCGACCAAGCCTTGCACGATGATGGATCGCGCGTCAAAGCCTGGTTCCCTGGGGTTTACCGGAGCTCTTCGCCCCACACTGAGTTGACGCCTGTCATCTTGCTGCCGATGAGCGTAAGACCCACCCCTCGGGGAAGGAGTGGGCACTCGATGCCTATCATCACGATCGTACCGGTCACCATATTGGTCTCATCGATTCTCGCGTCCTTCACGCCGCGGAGGCGATCTAGGGCTGTGAGCCAACTGAACCATATTCGCAGCGACGGATCGGCTATGAATTCTGTTGCGTGACTGTGACACGGCTGAATTCTGATCTCCTCCTGCCCGGAGCAAATCCCTAATCTACATCAAACCTCTGCCAGCCTCCGACTGAGAGGGCTGAATTGACTCTGCTATACGGGTTGCAGCAGCCAAATTCTGAATCGGGGTTCGATATACCTGAGTCGGCTGGAAGAGTTGACGTCGACTGGAGTCGGGTACTCGATGCCGCGCGTGCTTGTCGAGTGCTCGCTGGAGGTTCTCCAGACGAGTGCGTTCAGCCAAGTTGGCCAAACGTGCCTCCTCCAAGGCGCGAGCTTCGGGGGTTTCTCCTGCGATGGGAGTATGCAGGGCATCCATGTTCCTGCGGCAAAGTTCTTCCCTTTGCAGGGAATTAAGTGGCTCGGGTTGGTATTCCTCATGGACTTGAGCAGGGTCACCTCCACCGTCCACCCCGTCGTTGCGGGGGAAGCCGGGAGGGCTACGAGGTCTGTTGACCATCAAGACCTCCGCCGCTGGATCACTGCTATCGCACTCGGATGCAGTCTCTAGGAGCCAGTCGACAGATCGAACGGGCCGTAGAGGGATTCGTCGGGCTCGATTGCCGCAACTTGGGTGGTGGTCATCTGGCTAGCCACCGCGTGCCTCACCCACCGCTAAAGCCTTGACCGACCAGAGCACTTGCGCTGGCGGGAGACAGGGAGGGAGGACGACAGGGGAGTCGACCGATATGGAGTCGACGGTTGCCGCAGCAGAATGCTGCGGACACATGCGCGAAAATGCGTCGCACCACGGACGGGGAGCGCATCGATGTCGAGTGGAGCCTCCTGAAGCCAAGCGGAGTCTTCGGCGATGAAGGTGAGAGCGCCGAGACGGATCTCGCGGCCCTCGACCAAAACTCCACCAGAAACCATGATGAAAGTAATCAGAACAATTGCAACTTCTCCAAAAATCGCTAAGACACCTGCCCCACGGTGGGCGCCAACTGGCGTGGTTCTAAGTCTGACAGTAGAATGGGGGGTAGGTATGGAGAGGCAAGATCCTAGCTATGGAGCAGTTGTGAAGACAAGAGATGTACGAGTTCAGGCCCTTCTTGGAGGAAGTAACAGCCCTATGTCTCGGAGCCCGGAGGCGGTCGACTGGATTATGTGTGTATGATTACAGGGGTGCGAACCCTTTACACTGAGGAGGGGGGTGGCTTATATAGTGTCTGCTAGACCCCTCCGACCCTCAGTTATGCAGGGTTTAAAGTACATTAAGGCTAGGCGTTACTGGTAACGCCTTACATAAAGTGTCCTAAATGCCATAAAGACTACTTAATTACAAACCGTTTGGATGCAGAGTGGCTCTTCATCTCCGGGTGGTCGAGTGAGTCTTCATGGTCGAGTCCTTCGAGTCTGTCGAGTGAAGTCTCTCTTGGTCGACTGGAAGGCATTTTCTTCTGAGGATGTCCTTGGGAAGGGTACTTAAGACAGGTCTGTGACCCTACTCTAGGTACATGACTTCATCACGTCCCGAAGCCAGATCTGGCCCGTTAATTGTTCACCGAATATTTGGGCCCAACTACAACCCAGTGACTTTCGGCCTATTAGAGGCCTGTTATAGACATGGGCCCATTTCAGCCCGGTGTGACTTTCGGCCTGGGAATGGCCCGTGCTGCCCATGGGCCATATATGGTCCGACTGGACATCGGGCCCACTAACGGCGCATGCTAAAGGTGGCAATCGTTAAGCCCAACGTGACTTTGGGCCTGTTAAAGGCCTGTCACGTAATTCGGCCCGTTGACGCCTGTACTAAGTTTTCGGCCTCTTAAAGGCCCATGATATCAGTGGGCCAACTAAGGCCCGAGATATGTTTCGGCCTGGTAATGGCCCGTGAGCTAACTGGGCCCAAAAAGGCCCGGTCTACATTCAGCCCACTGAAGGCCCGTCAACGACTAGTGAAAGTTGAGGCCCAACATGCATTTTGGCCTGCTAAAGGCCCGTGGTTTCATCTCGGCCGTAACAGGCCAGTACAATATTCAGCCTGTTAATGGCCCAATGCTACCTGGGCCAAACTAAGGCTGGGTCGACAAAAGGCCCAACTAAAATATAGGCCGGTGTAAGTTTCGGCCTGGCACAATGTGTGAAGGCCCCAATAATTCAGGCCCAAGAAAGATGCTGGCGGGCCCAATTGTGGCCCGCTAAAAACCAGGCCTGTTAGAGTCGAATGTTTCGGCCCGGTCGACTACATCTGATTTTTTTAGATAGCGAACGATGGCAGTAACTAGTAGGAATTAAGAACAAGCCTACTCTATATAATAAAGAAATTACGACATAGTAACTAAGAATAAACCTACACTATACAATAAAGATTTAAGGTATATCACATCCACTGGGCATCGAAGTTCGCCACCAGTGATCATAAAGCGCAACGAAGAAGCAGATTACAAATACTGGGCATCATTGCAGCGTAACAAAATAATACTGAATCGAGACCACTTCCAAGACAGTTCGAGAAAGGTTAGCCTTGCGGGGGAACTGCTGCGCAAGCTGTTGAGCAAGGCTGTGAGACCGGCCTAGCATGTCGGTCATAGCTTCTAGGTGTAGCTGTTTAGCGATGAGGTTCTCATTGGTGTTCTCCGCAATCTTATTTAGAGATAGGACTTCAAGTCGAAGTTGAGTTGCAGAATGCCTTTCTGCTAGAACTTGGGACTGAAGAAGTCGAACTGATTCAGACAACGAATTATGTGAGCTTGTCTGACTGTTAGTCTCAAGTAACTTGAACACTGCATCAAGACAAGACTTTGGGGTTGTCTCGCTATCTTCAAGATGTTTTGCCTTCTTTGCTGCAATATATGTTGGGTTTGTCTCACAGCCTTCAACAGACTTGTGCATGCCATCAGGCATATCACCCTGAAACAAAGCAGAGAGATGACAAGTTTTGCATGTGTATAAACAAAGATGATAACTGTGCTGTCAATTCCATCCAATTTCAAATTAGAAAATAAAGATTAAGTTCAAAAATATCAATAGCATAATTTGGCATGGTCCATAGTGCGGGGAGCTTCACCACACCACTGGATTACCATGTCAACATAACAAGCATAGATGAAGGGCAAAGAAAATCATGTATCTATTTTGGATAATGTGCATGGCATGTTGTTCATATGATCAGCCACATTAGTAAGATAAAACAGGAGATGATATGGTGCAAACTTGGGCTGCTTCACCACACACTGGATTATAGATCCACAAAAACAACCATACATATAGGGAGTATTAAGTAATGTGCATGGTATGAATAAGGAATTTGGTTTTACAAGTATTAGAACTTACGGTTCTTGCGAACATGCATTTTGGTAGAAACAACAAACTAAACAGCAGTAAACGATAGGGAGTATGAGCAAATTAAACAGCATACGAGGATAAAGGTTTTAGAAGGACTGACTTACATTAACAGTTAACACCAGATTTATAATGCCCTTCTCCATGTCAAGGGAAGGATAACTCAAGAATTTCAGCATAGAATCTTCTTCATAAGCATTGCATGTACTCTACAGTTTGTAGAGAGTAATTATAGATATGATAATACTGGAAGGGATAGAGGATAATGAATATAAGATGCAGATTGATGCTACATAATCAACAACCAATCCCTGGAAGTACAAGCGTTGCAGGACAAAATGTACTGACAAGAGCATTGGGCTACACTTTTGCACTGGCATTGTCTGTGTATTCTACTTGTTGGTAAGATTAAATATAGATCTGATCTTTTTTAGTAAATGGTGGGTGACGGTGTCCTGGACTAGGGGGTAGTCACCACATCATCTCCTGATCAGTTGGATTGGGCCGAAGACCCCCATGGCCGTATACTCATGCACTACTAGAGAAAAGCTTACTAGTGGCGCTGGTTTTTTACATACCAGTAGCGCGGGTACCCGCGCTACTGCTAGGGCGCTACATCTATTATTTAATAGTAGTGCGTTTCTGAACAAGCGCTGCAGCTAAAATACTTATTAGTAGCGCTGCTTCCTCCACCAGCGCTACTACTATCATCACGTAGTAGTAGCGCCCTATTTTCTCCCCACGCTACAACTAGGCAAATAGAAAAATAAAATAAAAAAAGCAGTCAGGTGCAATATTCATGGAAATCAAGACAAGTCTAGTGCAAATAAACTAAGTTCACAGAACCATCTCACAAACATTAACGACAGTACCACATTTAATATAACCACACAATCTCACAAACTCATATAGTAGTCAACAATGCATGGATAGATCATAGTTGATAAGTCTACTAGGTAGTCATACTAGCATATATATGGTTCAACAGCCACACACATGCATATGAAGTTCTAGATGATGTCGATGATGACCATCATCCTCAATCCTGGGCGGTGGGTGTTCCTGATAGTAATTAGGATTGCCTGTCCAACATGAAGATTCTTGCCGACGAGGAAGCTCTTCCACCCAACCGAGTTGAAGTGTGTGCGACCATCCGTGTCCACGCCATACGCACAAGTGGTGACGGAGCCCCTTGCAGTAAGGCGTATTCCAGCAGAGCCTTCTTCATCAGGCTTGATACCACAACTCTCAGATAGGCTCTTTGGCAATTTCAAAATAAGAAAAACATATCAATTAATAAGTATCCTCACACATTCTACACGAAGCATATATATCATCAGACTCTACACTAAGCATATATATCGTTGGACTCTACACTAAGTATATATATCATCGGACTCTACACTAAATATAACAATAAAGCATATAAGATTCACTAAGCATATAAGATTCACTAAGCATATAAGATTCACTAAGCATATATATCATCGGACTCTACACTAAGTATAACAATAAAGCATATAAGATTCACTAAGCATAGATTCACTAAGCATATAAGATTCAGTAAGCATATAAGATTCACTAAGCATATATATGATCGGACTCTACACTAAAGTATAACAATAAAGCATATAAGATTCACTATGCATATATATCATCGGACTCTACACAAAGTATAACAATAAAGCATATCATCAAATTACTCTAAAAACTACAGTAAATGCAACATACCATCATATGCCGATCAACCATGGTACTTGTCAGGCGGGTCACGAATGGCACCCCGACGAAGTCAGCACATGGCGAAATGATGTCCCATAGGTTGCACAACTCCTCCTCGCTCAACTTCATTCTTTGAGCTACGATGGCATCACCGAGTGGGTCGTCATCATCCTCATAATCTTCTGCTTTGTTGATATAAATCACGGCCAGCTTGGGTCTTTCAGCTCTGAAGGAGAAGCTGATCAACTCACCACCGGTGATACGCATGTTGTCAATGAAATGGACCCATCCATCTCCTCCCACCTGCGTCATCTTTCGTCCTTTCTCGATCTCCATAGTGTAGGGGCCCCCAGGAGCCTCAAATGTCACAGAGTCTCCAGTCAGGTTGTTGAATTCTAACCTCACATTGCATGGGACGATCTGTGTACAAAAAGCAAAATGATATATACACGATGCATTAATGCCAATAACACTAAAAACAAAATAGTAGTTACTAGTTTCATATAATTTATTACCGCCGTATGAAGAAAACTAGACTCGAAGTAGATGCCAAACAGCGTGCCAGTTGCAAGGCTGCTGGCGCACCTTGACTTGCACCGTCGACATGGTGGTGGTGGTGGTGGTGGCGCCATTTCCCTAAAGCAATATGATTAAAGGATTAACGATCCAAAAAGTAAACATAAAGTTTTCATAGCTAGAGTTCACATGGCAAGCAAAATAACAACTAAAAAGTAAACATAAAGTTCAGTCCAACAATCACAAATTGCAAAAGTAGAGTGATTGGATGATAAAACACAAGAGTTTCATGCGCACCTCAAATCTGTGTCAAACTTATTCTGTCGCGGACTCAAACAAAATTAGAATCCTGTCAGCAAATTGCCAACAAAGCCTACCAAGAAAGCTAGCAATCTAGTAAACTAATGTCCCCAACTCTTCAGATGAAGCATCGCTATCAGCATGAATTTTGCACTAAACACAAGGTTAAACAATACTAGTATCTCAATAATCTAGAGATGTAACAAACAAATATATGGCAAAACATAACAATACTTTGATCTCATCTCATCTTCGTTAATCACAACAAAGCACACTAAATAAACTACCCCCTTTTCATATCAGTAATCCTAAATCTTGATGATTTCTGAGTATAGCACTTAGAAATTAACTATTTTTCTATGATAGGAACATGAGCTTGTAGCTTTGTCTCTCACATGAACAACACCTAGTGGCCAAGCCCATACTTTTTTGGCCATGAACATCACCTCAAAAAAATCTACATTTGTTAACCAAACCGAACACTAACCCATTTGACCATCAATATTCATTAGGGTTAATTTGAGAAACAACAAGGAAAACACTTGATACAACCCGAACCGAGCACTTACACTCCTATAGAAGCAATATCCATAACATCACATCAGAAAAGTTGAAACCGCCCAACCACAAAGAAAAAAAATCAAACATGAGCCAGCCCAATCCAATGCCAAATCGGCAACACCCTGGTAACAATAAGCACACATCAAACAACCAACCCAAACCCCAACATGAAAACCACCAAAACTCCTCCCAGCCAGGCACGGAGCAGAACCAAACCAACAATCATGTCAGCAACAAGTGGGAAATACGTAACGGCACAAGGCAACCGACGGCGCCCGTGGCTCCTCTCCGGAAAAGGCACGACATGGACGCCCCCTCTCTAAACCCTAGAACACTAGGCACCGCCGCCGCCACCACTCCTCCAGGGGTAGCAGCCAAGAATTGAAACCCAAGTTTCAATTATATGTGCTAAAAGCCTCTACTTCTCTAGCTACTTCTCTCTACTCTCTCCTAAGTTTCCGTGAGCAACAAAATCCTCTACTCTCTCCCCTATGTGATACTAATTAATAGTAGGATCTAGAGATGCATATGTGATACTAATTAACAGTAGGATCGATTGGAGCCATGCATCGAAGCGCGGAGCCACCATGCAATCCCTAAATCCCAAAACATGGCGAGCCGCCGCGGCAAATCGATTGGAGCCCCTACGATGAACCCTAATTGAGAGATTGAGAGGAGCTACTGTAGCGCGCGCAGGGAGGAGGAGATCGAGAGGGGGACTTACGGGGCTGGAGCGATGGAGGAGGCGAGAGGCGACCGCGCGTGGTGGAGGTGCACGGCAGCGTCGACGGGGGTGAGGCGGCCGGGGACGAACCCTAACTGCGGCGGCATCGTCGTCGGGCAGAGGGGATCGATTGTGAGAGGAGGGGGTGCGGGGGCGCTCGATCGGGCCGTTTTTTAGCTATAGTAGTAGCGCTGGTTGGAGCACCACACTACTGCTAAGCCCACCAGCTGTAGCGCCCTTTTAGAACAAACACTACAGCTAAGTGGGCTACTGATTCTGCCCTGCGGCCCATGTAACAGTAGCGTGGCCCAAGCAAACAAACGCTGCTGTTATATGTTAGTAGTAGTGTGTTTTCTACACAGTGCTACTGGTAATTACTAGTAGCATGGGGTCACAAAAACTCACTACTGGTAAACTTCTATCTATAAGCATTTTCCTAGTAGTGATGGGCCAGTTCGGACAACCCCTGCCGCATACAAGGAAGACTCCACAAGACTTGGCGCCCAAGACAAGGACTTTCCTAAACCCTAGGCCTCTGTTATCTTATATAAACCGAGGCCAGTCTAGTCAATAGACAATCTCATATTCATTACTATCATCTCGTGATAGATATATGTACTCTGTACTACACCCCATATGAATACAATCAAAAGCATGATGTAGGGTTTTACCTCCATCAAGAGGGCCCGAACCTGGGTAAAACCTGTGTCCGTGTTACCATCGCTCCAAGACGCCTAGCTTAGGACCCCTACTACGAGATGCGCCGGATATTGAACCGACATTGGTGCTTTCATTGAGAGTCTGCTTGGTGTTCGTCGCGGATCAATGGGATGATCAGGTGCTATTTTTCTAATTAGACTTGTTTTGCATGAATTGATTTCTTTGAGAATTATTATTGTCGGATCGTAGTTATACATTGCAGGCTCGTCCGAGATTGATTTTGAAATCAGATTGGACCAGAGGAATTTATGCGTATGCGGCCGCTAGGCGTAAAAAGTCTGCACGGACAGAATATCCGAATAGATCGGCAGAGCGCTGGCCTCATGGCCCCAAGCGATCCTAAGTCTCTGGTTGAGAAGCCCGAGGCAACCCTTCCCGGGCAGCACATAGACAGGGATGATCCTCTGCTTTTGTTTTTATACATTAATCATATACCAATGCTGCTGTACGGGTTGGCGCTGTGTGCTTGCGTGATATACTGATAGCAGATGAATGCTCAGGTTGCAGCGAAGTTTGATTAAATCATGGCGGATCGGCTGACCAGCAAAAGGACAACGCCCTGGGGAGCTCAACATACACAGAGACTAATCACTAGGAGTAGTACGATGAGGAGTCTATGCAAAAATACTATTTGCTCATCAAGGATTAATCGGTCTTCGCACAAGGCAGTACTAGTCCTGCCTTTTTTACCTCAAATTCTTATGCCTCGTCGTTTGAACGAGGAACATCAGCTCTATTTTTCCAGTTACCTACACAGTATATGTTAAATACGCACTGGATATTGTTCTGCTGGTTTGCATGATTTTTTTTTCTGTGTAGACCTTTAGCAACCGATCAAAAAATTGGTCCGTCGACGCGGCGGCCCCATCCGGACATAAAGTCACATGAGAAGATGATCCCCGCGCAAGCTAGCAAACTCCGGCTTGATTGGCTTCTCAGAGGCGCACGCACGACAACGCATACATGGAGCGGCTGCATGTCCCGAGTGACCACATGGAGATGAGGACCTCCGAACACACTTGAGCACGGTACCCCAATTTTGGTCAGTGAATTTTAGTAATTCGAACCAGCCCCATCATCACCGTCGAACAGGTTTTATTTTTCCTAACAATTCGGTTAGCTCCCAAAATTATCACACACAGAATATTTTCTGTTGTTTTGCAATGCATTATTTTTGCAGGGATATTTTGTTGACACTTGTGCATGACGTCAGTCCATTAGGCATCTCGCCGCCACTGAGGTTGGCCGACCTGTGTCGACATCCTCGCGCCACAATGCCGTCATGCCATTGAGCTAGCCTCAACGCTCTAGCCATATTTACCAAACCTTTTTCGCATAAATTAATTATGCACCTTTTTTTTCATTATTATTTTTTGGTTTGCACTATTTTACCTGTGCAGGCTATTGACTTAGATCGGGCCACACTATCCCCTCGACGTGGTGTCCTCGACGCCCACCTCCATCGACTAAATTATGCCGTCGCCTTGGAGCGCTGCCCTGTGTTGGCAACCCGGCATCATCGCTTCATCAACCTATTCGGACGGAGATTCCAATGTCACCCGGCGACCTGCCCCATTACCTCGGCTAGACCGGGGGCTTCAACTCTTCGGAGTGCCGAGCTCTTCGCTCGGCCACATCAGGCTTGGGGGCTGATACCTTGCCCTGCACCAAGCTCGGACCGCGTCATCAATACCGAACACATTAACCAGCAGTCACTTTCATGCTCAAAAACTCCCAGTTTTAAATTTTGTTCAGTTCGACCAAGCATTATATTTTTTGGCAACAAGTTGTTTGTGAAAAAATTCCTTGTCATAACTTTATTTGTGACACACAAATTCAAATACCCCGTTTACTTGGGGGCTTCCTTCCTGAAGCCTTCCCTCTTGCAAATGATTATACTTGTACGGCTTCGTTCCTTGTTCGTGTATTACGCCACAGTATGCACCATGTTGACTTAAGCGATTTGCAAGCTGGTTTGCCTTGCTCCTGTGTTTACCCCTACGTTCTCGATTGTTCGGCTAGGGAGTAAAGGGAGCACCTTTGCGATTGTCACGACCGGGGTCCTCCGAGCTCTGACCTTCGACTGGGTGAAGCCGAAGCTAGCGCTCTTATTGTTTTCAATTATGGTCGGCACACAACAGAACTCATGAGTACAAAAAAATCTATTGCACAAGTCTCACAGTAATAATGAGCAACCGAAGAAAGGTATCGGTGGGGGTACTATTTTCTTTGAAGATGCTTCTTACACTTCGTCGGTAATATAGCATAAGTTCCCTGAGCGCGCTTTGTTCGTTACAGCCTTAGGGCCTGATTGCCTGGTTATCGGAAACACCGTCGATATTCTCGACAGGGGGAGTACATAACACTTTTCGGCCCTTGGCCGAAGAGGGAAAAGCCGACGGTCGGTTAAGACGCGTTTAAAGTTCGGGGGAACACATATATGATATAAGTGCTTCGGTACATACAATCATTACACATAAAATTCTTTTACCCAACTCACTCGGGGGCTCTTAAATTTATGTGAGCTATTTTATAGTAAGTGTTCTTCTTCTTAGTCGTTGCAAAGTCTTTTTTCTATCACTCATTTTTTCGACGCGACTGTGTGGTCAATAGCCAGGGAGCCTAATTTCCCTCTCAAAGCAGCTAAAGTTTGCTAAAATGGCCTAATGAGAAGTACTCCGCCTTCGGGATAGGAGGTTGAAGCCGTAGGCTGACACGCTTGAAGTCTTGAGATAGGATGTGTCATTTTAAAGCACGACAGAAGCACAATTCTCTTTTTTTTTCTAAGACCAATTTTCTGATTGGCACCGAACGATTGATCTAGTTCCGACGTCGAGTTTTTACTGACGTTTTTGGTTTTCCAATCCTATGGCACTTTTCAACCGTTCTCGCAGTGCAGCGCCAGACACCTTTAGAGATTCGGCAAAAATTCTCAGATATTGCTATATATGCATCAGTTCCGAATTGTGTCTTCGGTCAATAGTTGGGTTGCCCGGCTCCTGTGCTTGCCTCCTATGTTCCGCTTTGTTCGACTAGGTGTGCAAAGGGAGAACCACTGCGATTGTGCTTCCAGCTCGCATGGTTAAGCACCGCAGTGGAGAAGGCCGAAAACTGACTGTCACAATAAGCGTAAACTGGTCAGCGGTCCGATGACTGTATTAAATGACGGGCTGTTCATAACATTGGCCGAAGTGTTTACGGCTTGACCTCGACTATCGCCGAACACTAACCAGGGGGCTACTTGCTGGCCTCCCAACTTTAAGATCCTATGACTAAGTGAAAGTTATAAAGCCCGCATATCTCATCGCCTCGTTTCCGCCAACACAACCGCCTTCGGGCACCGAGACGTTGGCTAATGCTTGTTTTGTTATTTCGTAAATATCCTGCATAGCATCTACAACGGGGTAGAAGCCGACGATGGGGAACTTTCATATTATAAACGGTCGCAATGGAAGTGAAAAATTGGGTTCATTTAGACCACAAAGTTTGGAACCTTTCCCCAAACTAAATCCTCAGTATTTTCCTCCCACATTGATCGGAGGTGAGGTTTCATGATCATGCTTAGCATGACAACCCAAAGAAAAGAACTGATAGCGGGACTATTTTCTTTGGACAATGTTTCTTATGTTAAACAATAATATAACATGTCTCTCTGCATACCTTTGTTTATAAAACCGTATGGCCGGATTGCCTTGTTTGCCATAAATCTTTGCCCTCATAAAGGCTTTATAAAGTAGGACAAACACTCCTCGGCTTCTGGTCGAGGAGGTTGAAGCTGATGGTCGGTCAACATAGTTTTGTACAATGCAGATCCAAGCATTAATGATGTAAAGTAATTGGATACATAGAGTCATTACACATAATTTGTGATTTTGCTATGGATATCAATCCTTAATTCGTCCTCCCGTGCCCGCATTAAGGCTCGGGGGCTACTGGGCTTCGTGCTTATCATTTACAAATATTAAATGGGTACATCGATCCCCTGATTTGGTGTTGCCATCCGACCAGTGTCTCGGTGGCTACTGCATTGACAATCCAATGCAGAAAATTTAAAGTGCAATATAGTTTTCGAGGAGATTATTATCCTCAGGTTGGTCGGCCACACCCAACCTGAGCCTCGAGGACTTTGCACACCGTGTTTCTATTCCTAAGTATGCTGCCAAGCTGGGAAGTGATCCTCAGGCTAATTTTATGAATCAACCTGAGTCTCATGGGCTACTAGGGTCAGCGGTTTGATTTTTTCCTTCAGGTGCATCCCGGATATTAGGCCAACACGCACCTTGAGGGCTACTAGCTATACATATCGGCAGAGATTACATTGCATAATTCGGAATTAAATTCATAAAAATCAGCCCATGGCCGAGGTGGTGCACCACCTCGTATACAGTTCAGCGTTGGTGCTCGACTACAATAGACACCCCGGAAGCAGTCCAACATGAAGCTTAGACGCTAGTGGCTGGCTCCATAGAGGGCATTTCCGGCATTAAGCTCGGCTAAACTCCTTCAACTTTTTTGAACCAAGGTGATCTATGACACCTTGGATATAGTCCGGCGTTGGAGCTTGGATATAGTCTGGCGTTGGAGCTTGGACATAGTCCGGTGGTAGAGCTCGGATACATTCCGGCGGTGGAGCTCGGATACATTCCGGCATTGGAGGTCGGAAGAGTTCCGGCGTTGGTGCTTCGCTGCAAAAAATACCTCGAATGCAGTCGGCGTTGGAGCTCGGACGCAAGAGGACACTGCCGCCCGGGAACAACTCCAAACCCGAGGTGTGGCATAAAAATGACAAGGCATTGATAAAGGCCGAAAACTTAAAGGGGCTCCCTAGACACCCGACGTGTAAACTCTTCGGATGCACTTCGGCGATCCTCAAGATCGAAGATGAGAAGATTTGTTGAACCAGTTTTCAAGACCGACGACCGAAGATGAAGAACAGTTCAGAAGAATCGAGGAGCGTGCCCAACTTGAAGACCGGTTTAGGGGGCTACTGACGGTGTCATGGACTAGGAGGTACTCACCACGTCATCTCCCGATCAGTTGGATTGGGCCGAAGACCCCCATGGCCGTATACTCATGGGCCAGTTCGGACAACCCCTGCCGCATACAAGGAAGACTCCACAAGACTTGGTGCCCAAGACAAGGACTCTCCTAAACCCTAGGCCTCTGGTGTCTTATATAAACCGAGGCCAGGCTAGTCAATAGACAATCTCATATTCATTACTATCATCTCGTGGTAGATATATGTACTTTGTACTACACCCCATATGAATACAATCAAAAGCAGGGCGTAGGGTTTTACCTCCATCAAGAGGGCCCGAACCTGGGTAAAACCTGTGTCTGTGTTACCATCGCTCCAAGACGCCTAGCTTAGGACCCCTACTACGAGATGCGCCGGATATTGAACCGACAGTGGGCGAGGGAGATAGGATGCAGAATGCTACAAAATGAACCAATCCCTATTCCCATAATACAAGAGTGTTTTGAACACTGGTGTACTGTACAAAACGTTCTTATATTATGGGACGGAGGGAGTAGCTGTTAATGTAAGTATAGTGATAGACCACGTTCAGTCCTTACAAGAGGACTGCAGAGCTAAACCTCTTCAAAAGCATTGGGTTGATTCTAAATTTATGTAAGAGTCCATACGGATCTTATAATGTCCACCAAATGGACGATTACGAGGCTAACATGTGTAGTGATGCTACATAATCAAACAACTATGAAAGTAAGTATGGTCATACAAGGCAAGAGGTACTCACAAGAGCAATGCAGTGTGCAGTATAGTTGCGAGATTCTGTGGTCCTTTGAGAACGAATGTTCTTCTGCTAACAGTTTTCGTACAAGTGAGACATTAAGGCAAATGCAGAAATGTAGTTCAAATTGTGATGTGATATCATAGACAGTACCTTACACTGCAGCCGAGACCAAGGTGTAACAATATTATTCCAGTCACCGTCGGATAAATGTAGCACTGGAGACTTTGCAGAAATTTCGTTCAGAGGCTTGCCATCGAAGTGCGCTTGCCTCAGGTAGGTACGATACTTCATCAACGAGTCCTTGAAAAGTGCAACCAACCCTTGCTCGTCATCACAATCCAGTTTGCTCCTCGCCTATTTAAAAGAATGAAATCTTGTGTCTTCTATCAGCAGAAACATATGCAGTAATGACCATGAATAAAATTAGTACATTACTTACGCGTAAGTTGCGGAGGAAGAATGGAAATTGTTTTGTGTCTACGGTATAATCTTTCCATGAAGGAAAGATGTGCACGAAGTTCTTGACAACAACATTAGCTTCGTCTTCTAAACTGGGAAGAAATGGAACAGGGGTCCTATTTGCTGCAATTGGGGCTCTCTCTGGTTCAAAAAGGGATTTGGCAACTGGATTTGGTGTACTCTTTGCTGGAATGGGGTTTTTGCATCGTATAGCTGGTGCTATGTCAACTGGCATAATCATACTATTTGTTGCAGTTGGGGTTTGCTGAGTTGGGGCATCAGAAATGACCAGTGTAGTAGGGCTAGAGTCTGCTAGAGTTGGGGTGTTTTGTGGGTCAGGTGATATTGTAACTACACCTAACGGGCTATTTGATTTATCAGGTGCCACTACCTTTTCCAAATACTTTGCTTGTGCTCCTCCATGATCAGCAATCGCCCTCTTCCTTTTGAACATCTGATACACAAGAACAACATTTGAATGGATAAATATGGTATGATGACAGATGGAATATGTACTGAAAATGGAACGGCAGGGCGTATTCACATACACGATGTGTAAACTAAGCTAATGGCAGTTCAACAAAGTAGAAGCAATGCAAAGCATCAGTTGCAAGATATGTGCGAGCAATGTAACCTTGGAAAGTTAGAGCAAGTACCTTGATGGGTGAATAAGATAGGGCATCTTCCTCTGACTCCTCCACTAGGGAGCTACATTGACTTAGGTCTCCCTCTAGCTCAGAATCAATGTTAGGATCCTATTCTGAGCATGAATCTGTAGGTGGAGAGCGTTTGCATTGCATTGCATCCAGACTTGATTTCAGTCCCTTAATGTCAAGTTTGACAGCCATGGCATTGTTCTGCTTTATTCTTTTCATGCGCGCAAGCTCATAATCATTATGATGCTGTTCAGAATATGAGATTCATGAAAACATATAGTAGTCAGATTATCTATGTTATGCATTGCGGATTCAACTCGAAGAGTATCTCCCTATAAACCCCTGCATATGCAAAGTTCACCCCCAACCGTGCTGACCAGACCACACACAGAAATACAAATCCCTTATGTCTCTATAACAGGCAGGCACACATTTCGAAACTAAAGTAGGAACATTAGAATCATATGAAATTCGTATTTGAACAAATAAACTAAGCAATTATGAGTGGCATAATGTTTGGCTTCAAGGGTGGAGTGTTGGTAGTGCGACACAAAGCAAGTAGGCAGATTGTATTCCATGTAAAAGATCGAAACCTATGTAAAAGCTGGAAATGGAACTTTCTTTCTATACAATGTAGTGTTCGTTGCCCACATGATGGAAGAGATCACATAGGGAAATACTATTCACTCATGTCTACGGTTCCAGTATTTAGAAACAGGGTGGTCCACCCGAAAAGAATATTGACAACAAATATGACAAGGAAAACATAGATGTAGTGAATCAATCATTTACTTGTGAGCTTACTAGGACAAGTATGCAGAATTGTAACTGCAGTAAGAATCTGTCCAAAATCTGAATGAAGAAGTTTGTCTAGCACTTACTGTTTGCAACTAATCGACGTGAATAATTGGATATTATATCGAATGAGTAAGAAAGACAAGTAAAATTGTCAACAAACCTGGCTTCCAGTAGTAATCTGGGTCAATGTCACTACGACCAACAATCCAAAATTACTAGTGTCTGTTCGGAGGGCCGGAATTTTAAAAACCCTGTGAACTTTAGAGGTACTAAAGATTACCGAAATACGTTTGAACCATTAAGTGTAGGTAGCACTGAGCACACAACAAAACCTAATGACAGTCCTGCCTAATGAGTACTGAATCAATTAGAAAATGGGTGATGACGAGTGGCTGCTGAGTGTTGAGGACGTATCTCAGGATAAATCGGGTTGGCTTGGTGGGTGCTGCACGCCTGTGCCCTGAACGGACTGGGAAGGTAGGCACGGCGGCGCGCCCGGGCAGCGGAAACGCTGTTGGGCGAGCGGCTCCTAGCCTCCTGTTAGTCCGACATCTCCTCCTAGAGTCATGCCGTCCGGGGACGGGAAGTCGCCGGGGAGGCAGACGGCTAGGGGCGAGTAGAGATCGTAAGCGCGCAACAGAACAGAGGGGAATCGGGGCCTGGGATGACCCAAAATCCCAGGGTGGGCCGGCCCACCGTGGGCACCCTGTAGAGATACACATCCGAGCGGCGAACATGCATTTTTGAAACTAATTTAGGAACATTTAGCTAACCAATTAAACAACTCTATTTTAATAATATCAGATTCGTATTTGAACAACTAAGCTTGTTTAGCTTGATGGGTGGAGCAATGTTATTATGACACGAAGCACGTATTCTGATCGTATAGTGATCATAAAAGGGGGAACTCTAAGCATATTTTTTGTAGCAAAAGAGGGTTTCCCATCCGATTTTTATTAAAGAAAGAACCACGGAACCAACATGATCAATTAAACCCTAAGCATGATCAATTAAACCGTATTATGCCTGTGCCATGGCAGATTTGAAGCTGCAAACCGGATAAATGATATTTAGCATCCATTGTTTGCTTCGAACTAAGAACTACTCCCTCCGTCCCATAATATAAGAATGTTTTTGACACTTTCTAAGAGCTGAAAAGAAAGTAGAGTAACCAAGTTAAGATCTACTTTCTGGTTGAGATCAAAAAGTTGAGGAGATATGAAGTACCACCTCTCTTGCGGCGCCGTGTAGGCATCGGGGGTGCGATGGCTGTTGGTGGCGTTGAAGCAGATCTGCGATGATAGACGGGTGCATTGGGGGATAGGTCCCGTTGCGGTGGAAGAGAAGGTCGTCTAAGCGGCCCCGGCAAAGAGGTCGACGACGCCGATGAAGCGAGAGGACGTGATGCAAGGCTATTGGTCCGTCGCCGTGGATGAGAAACGTCCATATCTAGAAGTGGATGATGCGGTCTTGGTAGGCGCTCCGGCATGGTGGAGGACGGTGGCGATGGATGTGGTGGAGGACGGTGGCGATGTATGGGGTGGCTAACGGAGGCTAGTGTGGGGATGGGGTGTTCTAGCGCGGACGGTGTATGAATGGGAAAATGGAGGGAGAGGTACGGGGAACCATGTTTTTGGGACGCGCCTGTCTGAAATATGGGAAAGTTATGAACTTAGCCCCCGTTTAAAATTTGGATGTCTCGTCAGTTGGGGATAGGACGGTAATCTCGCATCTCGCCAATATTTTCCCAGAGCGATTTCGGGCGAGGAGAGGGTGGTTGCCTGGCTTCAAGCAAACGGAAGGACAAGAAGATGAAGATCCAACCCTGGGTGTAGCCTGTGTGGGAGGCAGCGGTGGCAGCACGGGCATGGCATCGAGCTTGCGGAAACGGATAGTCGCAGCTTGCAAGAGTAGCATGCGCAACGAGCAGGTACATCACATCCCTGATTATATCTAATTCAACTCATCAATTTCTTGCCAATAGTTAAACCTGACGATGTTGTAAAACTGCTTTTATGTAGGGAATCTATGAGAAAATGAAACCAATTTCTACTTATTTTATAACTCCCCCAATCAATATTGAACTGACTGAATCTGATGTATCTAATCAAGTTTCCGGTGCAAACATACAAGCTCATGTTTTTCTTGAGCCTGAAGTGTCCAATGAACACACTGCTAATGAAGGATTTGATGCAAACATTTTACATGCTCCTGGTGATGAACATATAGTGTCTAATGAGGGATCTAATGCAAGCACTTTGCAAGCTCATTGAAGGATTTAGTGTCTAATGATGATCTACTATGTTGAGAGAGACAAAGATTTGTAGGCATTGATGACAAGCAAATTATAGTGCATTTTCATAGCTTGAGGAAACGTCGAGGCCATCTACCAGAAAGTCCCCGTATCATGACAACATAGCATAAATACTTTTCTAATCTGTTGTTTGAAACTATTGGCATACTTGTGCAGGATAGATATATTGATATGCAGTTTGCGCACTGGTTATAGGTGCAATTACACTTCGATATTTTCAGCCAGAGAACACATAATTCAAGCAGGTACAGACCATGTTTGTAGTCCTTGGACACCATGTTGCATTTTGTGTTTTTTGGTGCTTGCATCATTTAGTGTTTATAATCCGAACTACTTTGGATCATTAGCTGGTTTTCAAAGTGCATGTAGCTTCACATTTCTCAAGTTATGTTGATTTCCGGAGTGCAAGTGCCTTCGTATTTTTTAAGTTAAATGTTCGCCCCTGGTAACTTGAATTCATGGATCCGCCACTTCACACAAATCATACACGAATGCCAGTACGAATTAAATGAAATGGAGGGACTTACGCTAGCTCGTTGTACAGGCTCATTGCAGCTCTGCTTGCGCTTGGGATCTTCCATGTACGAGTCCATGTTACCACTTGCTTGGATGTGCAGGCCTTGTGCTCCTTGCATCCCTCTCTGCATTTTTGAGACGGCGAATGGTTCATCAAATAAGAGGAATCGACCTTGATGTTGTACTGGAGGACAGATACTTACAAGGTTATACGGGTGTGCAGGATGTGTACCTGATCCCGTAGCGCCGTCATGCTTCGCTAAAAGATGGATTTGCTTGTTTTAGATGATATCTCCGGAAGAAATAAGAGTTAAAGTTAGAGTTGCATACGCGTGTAAGCTAAGAGAGCAGTGAAAGGATATCCAAACATCATCGGAACAGTGCACAAGGGAGTGATGTATGGATACCTAGTTTGGTCCGGCGTTTGGGCATGCTCGCCTAGCTAGAGTGCGGGTCACTTCAGAGCCGTTGAGGGTGATGCGCTGGTGTTGGCTGACCGCGCACGAATGCAGATCTTGAGTGGCAGCGGAGCACTACGATACAGTGGACGAGACCATTGGTGAAGCCCCAACGACCTCGGGGGGCGGAGGTGCGAAGATGTTCTCGGTGAAGTAGCCCCGGTTGTTGGGGAACGTAGTAATTTCAAAAAAATTCCTACGTACACGCAAGATCATGGTGATGCATAGCAACGAGAGGGGAGAGTGTTGTCAATGTACCCTCGTAGACCGAAAGCGGAAGCGTTAGCACAACGCGGTTGATGTAGTCGTACGTCTTCAGGGCCCGACCGATCTAGCACCGAAAGAACGGCACCTTCGAGTTCTTGCACACGTTCAGCTCAATGACGTCCCTCGAACTCCGATCCAGCCGAGTGTCGAGGGAGAGTTCCGTCAGCACGACGGTGTGGTGACGATGATGATGTTCTACCGACACAGGGCTTTGCCTAAGCACCGCTATGATATTATCGAGGAGGACTGGTGGAGGGGGACACCGCACACGGCTAAGAGATCAATGATCAATTGTTGTGTCTATGGGGTGCCCCCTCCTCTGTATATAAAGGGGGGGGGGTAGGAGGAGAGGGCCGGCTAGGGGGAGAAGCGCACCCAAGGGGGGCAATCCTACTCCAAGTAGGTTTGGCCGCCCCTTTCCTATTCCAAGTAGGAGAAGGGGAAGGAGGAGGTGGAGAGAAGGAAGGAGAAGGGGGGCCGCCGCCCCTTCCCTTTCCCAATTTGGATTGGGGAAAGGGGGGCCGCGCGCCACCTCCTAGCCTCCCTCTCTCCTTTCCACTAAGGCCCATAAGGCCCAATAACATCCCCGGGGGGGGGGGGGTTCCATTAACCCCTGGTACTCCGATATATATCCGTTAACCCCCGGAACTATTCCGGTGTCCGAATATAGTCGTCCAATATATCAACCTTCATGTCTCGACCATTTCGAGACTCCTCGTCATGTTCGTGATCACATCCGGGACTCCGAACAACCTTTAGTACATCAAAACACAAAAACTCATAATATTACTGACATCTAACTTTAAGCGTGCGGACCCTACGGATTCGAGAACTATGTAGACATGACCGAGACACGTCTCCGGTCAATAACCAATAGCGGAACCTGGATGCTCATATTTGCTCCTACATATTCTACGAAGATATTTATCGGTCAAACCGCATAACAACATACATTGTTCCCTTTGTCATGGTATGTTACTTTCCCGAGATTCGATCGTCGATATCTCAATACCTAGTTCAATCTCGTTACCGGCAAGTCTCTTTACTCGTTACGTAATGCATCATCCCGTAACTAACTCATTAGCTACATTGCTTGCAAGGCTTACAGTGATGTGCATTACCGAGAGGGCCCAGAGATACCTCTCCGACAATCGGAGTGACAAATCCTAATCTCGAAATACGTCAACTCAACAAGTACCTTTGGAGACACCTGTAGAGCACCTTTATAATCACCCAGTTACGTTGTGACGTTTGGTAGCACACAAAGTGTTCCTCCGGTAAGCGGGAGTTACATAATCTCATAGTCATAGAAACATGTATAAGTCATGAAGAATGCAATAGCAACATACTAACGATCAAGTGCTAAGTTAACGAAATGGGTCAAGTCAATCACATCATTCTCCTAATGATGTGATCTTGTTAATCAAATGACAACTCATGTCTATGGTTAGGAAACTTAACCATCTTTGATTAACGAGCTAGTCAAGTAGAGGCATACTAGTGACACTATGTTTGTCTATGTATTCACACATGTATTATGTTTCCGGTTAATACAATTCTAGCATGAATAATAAACATTTATCATGAAATAAGGAAATAAATAATAACTTTATTATTGCCTCTAGGGCATATTTCCTTCACCAGTGAGCTGGGAGACGGCATCGGTGAAGCGCACCAGATGCGGTGGAACTCGGTGTCTGTGAGGCACGTCGGTTGCGGCAGCCGACGTTGTCGGTGGACCACCCGGTGAAGTGGACGAGGTCGTAGATGAGGTAGCTCCGGTGCGGTGGTGAAGCGCGACCGTTGTCTTCGTTGTTGTCGTCCGGAACAGAGGTGGGGAAAGAGACGATATGAGGGGCCATTCGATCTTTGCTTGGGTTGGCGGCAAATTAGGGATTTTAGCAATCTGGGCGCGGAAGGGGACGGTGGAGAAGAGAGATTTTGCAGGGCTGGAATTGGGGCCGCCAGATATTTCTATCCGAAACGTGGAAGCGCGAACTTATTTTGTTGTCATCCTTTTTTGGGGGGGGGGGGAGTGGGGCAGGGAGGGAGGGGGTGGGTGGCTGGGTGCTACGCGTCCATCCGACACACGCGACCACCCCGACAGGACTATGCTTCGGTGCCTTAAGGCACCTGCCTTTGTGTCCATGACATATGGGCTTAGAAGGTGGCTGGCCCACATGTCAGTGACCCAAAGGCACGTGCCTTTAAGGCACCAAAGCAGCGTCCACCCTGACACGACCCTGGTCTGCCTGGTGCGCCTACATTTGAGAATGCAAATGAATCTTCTTTCATTTGCAAATGAATCTGTATGTATTACCATGCCCGTGTTTTCCTTGCAATAATTAGTCATTCGAAACGAGATACTCCCTCTGTTCACTTTTGTAAGTCGTTTCAGACAACTTAAAATGAACTATTTTGCACATTGTCTGAAATGTCCTCAAGGTCTTATAAAAGTGAACACAGGGAGTACTATAAATTAATTAATGAGGAGTTATTTGAAAAAAAATCGAAATGGTATCCACGCTAACGTGGATTAGAGTGTGTGTCACATAATTAGTTATTTTAATTAGAGTGTGTGTCACATAGCGATCTCCAATTCTAACGTGGATTTCGCATTTCACTGTATCCACGCTATTTTTAATACAAATTCATATGTATATGTTGAACACCATGGTAGTGAGAAAACTTTTAGATGGATTCAAACATATGACCTACAAAAAGCACAACAAATTGAGTCAATGTCAACTTTTCGAAACTTAGTATGGCATGAATTCAAAATAATTACCCGTATGCATGGTCCTCGGTTCAAATCTTACAATGTACACCGAATTGAAACATTGATATTAAGTCTCGTACTATGTACATTCAAATTTTGTTTTTAGCCCCCCCCCCCCCCCCGCACAAACGCTACATACTTCCTGTATGGGTCAATCTTCATCTCCTAACCACCTTAGGAAGCTATCGGTTTCCAACACACGTTCATTCTTTCTCTCCATGTTTCGATCTAAGACTCTCAACTACACAACCCCTTTTTCCACTCTGTTACCAAATGTATTTACCTCACACACCCGCCATTGCACCCCATGCCGAGATCTCTCTCTCTCTCTCTCCCCTCTCCCTCTCACCCTATCATGCTAAATGCATGCATTGCCTATCTAGCCCCCCAACCTCTTGTGCGCATGCACACACATTGTATATCTACGTCACTCCCTCGAGACTGTCTCACTCTTTCTTCCGCACGATGGGCCACTCTCGCTTAGTCTCGCTCTCTTTATCTAAGTCTCGTTTAACCTCATTTTCTTTCACACACAAATGATATATCTCCCTGTTCGGGCCTCGATCGACACACTCTATACTCTCTCACGCAGATTGTCTATCTAGGTCAGTCCATCCAAGCCGCCGCCACTCTTTCGACCTCATGGCGGGCCATGCTCACTCAATCTCTCTCTCTCTCTCTCTCTCCCTCTCTCTTTGTATGTCTCGATTGACCTCGCTCTTTCTCGGACAAAACCGATATATCACCATGTTTGAGCCCAATTCAAACTATTCACATTGTATACTCTCTCACGCACATTGTCTATCTAGGTCACTCTCTCCAACCCACCTCACTCTTTTGATCGCACGACAACCCTATGTGATCGATTGACCTTGCTTCCTCCCACGTACAAAATATATCTACACGTCTGTGACTGGATCATCTCTCTAGCTCTATCTTACAGTCCTCACCCTTGCCAAAAGCTCAATCGGACAATGTCTCTCTAGAGCATATATATATATATCTGTTCAATGAATGTCGGACCACACTCACTTTGTCTCTCTATCTATATGTCTCTCGATTGACCTCGCTTCCTCACACCGTATCTTCCACGCATTGAAGCTACTACCTCTCCATCCCTCGCAAAGTCAGAGCTATTTACATTGCGAGGGGCACTCCAACCTTGGATTAATTTGTGTAGGCATTTATTCCGGTCGGTTTAGATTATATTTTCGTAGCATTCGGCCCACAACTACTCCAAAAACCGTTGCAACCCCCGCAACTCCCCTAGTAGATTTCCCTCTGGCTCGGTCATCACTCTCTCGCACGTCCTTTCTCGCCTTCAACGTCGCACCATGGTATTATTGCAAAAAACTATGTTGTTCTCTTTAATTATTATAAATAAGCTACAAAACTACACACCGATAGTCCACTTGGAATGGAACAAATTTTGACCCACAAATTAAAGTGCTACAAACTACACACCGAGGGGCCCACATGTCATGAAACAAATTTGGACCCATATACAAATTAAAAATAAAGGACGAGGATCAAACATTCGACCGGGCCTTCAAGCCCCAAGTCAATAGGCAACATACGTAGAACAACAATGTTTGTTGTACCCCCCTTTGTTCACATAATGTTTTTATATTACCACAGCCTAATTAATGAATAACATGTAATATTATTTTTAGTACTATTCGCCTTCACTTACTGGTGGGTTCCATGTGTGCTCTCTCTCTCCTCCCCTTCTGCGTTTAGACGCACGGGCAAACACGAGAACTCGCGGGCAATGTTGCCGTTGACCATATCTGAACGCGTTCACAAGTCATGGCACCAGTTTCACGTATTAGCAGCACTAGTCAGTGTGTACATGCAATGCACGTTAATTCGAAAGTATTTAAGTGCGTGCGGATATTAAGTACTAGGATATTATTTGCGTGTTATTATGTGATTAGCACTATTTTAGGCATGAAATTAACTGCACGCTAAACGTGTTGAGCGCTCGACATTGAAGCAGTCTAGGTCGTTGGATGACAAGGAATACAAGTGGCTTGATGAATTTTTATATTTAATTTGATACGGCTCTAGCGGAACATTCAATCGATCAAACCATAGATTTCGTTTAGTCTGACTCCGACATTAAATTATACGACGATCGATATAAAATAAACAGAAATGATAAACGTTCGGATTTCATGGCAAATTTAGATTACGTGGCGGCGGCGGGGGCGTCTTGCGGTGGGAAGCGGCTCCTCTGCCGTGCTCTGTGTGTCGTCGGGCCACTGACCGACAGCGACTACGGCATCTTGCGCCGTTGTTGGCGTACTCCCGGACGTTGGCCTAGCTTCAAGGAAGGCCAAAATGTTCTGGACTTCGAAGCGAGTCAACGGCGGGAGGAGGCGACTGGCGTTGGTGCAAGGAAGCGGTCGACGGCGGCCATCCATGATGCTGAGGGGGGCACTGGCACCCGCGCAGGGACAGACGCTGTCAACGGCGCGGCGGAGACACTCGTGTGCACGGGCACCGGCATGGGTGCGCATGTCAGTGCACGCGCAGCAGCATGCGCTGGTAGGTGCACGGGCACCGGCACGGGCGTGCGCGTCAGTGCATGCACAGACGCATGCGCTGGCAGGTGCACGGGCACGTGAAAGTCGGCGGGGACCTCGTGGAACCCCGTGGGATCAAGCTCGGCGATAATGTGCGGCTCCCAGCCCATCAATGCCACGGGGATGGGTGCTGGCACAGTCGGGCGACGGGAGCCGGAACGGGAGCGGGGATAGGCGCGGCGTCTTCCCGCAAGGCCAATTCAAGCTCGTCCTAAGGTGCCTTATGGTCTTGAGACTTCGGCTGGGTGTCTTCCTCAGGAAACTAGAACACTAAGGGTAGACCATCGTGATGCGGCATGGCGTACGTTTAGGTCAGGCTAGTTGGAGGTAGAGGACAGGAGAATCGGAGAGGAAGAGAGAAGATTGTAGCGATACCGGGTAGTGCAGGGTTGATTTTAAACTGCGGTGCCGACAACATTAAAAGTGGGAGAAGTTGGGACAACGGTGGGTGGCGGAGCCTGGTCAAAGGGCTCGCCTCCCGGTGAGCCTACACAGCGGTCTGCTCGCACGCCTCCCTGACAGCCGGCGCAGCGGTCTACTCGCACGCCTCCCGTCGACTCACACGCTTGCTCGGACGGCACCTGCCGATGAGAAGCGGGGACTCGTGGCGGCTCGTAAACGCCCACGGTTTCAATATTGAAAGCGTTCGCCTTAATGTGACAGGTCTTTGTTCCAAAATACCTTGGCACTTCATTTGTGCAACTTGTCATAAGAAGCTTGTCTCAAATTGAAGAAAAAACTTACGAAGTAATATTTGTGCCATATCACGTGACCATGCTCAGTTTCAAGAATTTATGCTCACTTTTGGATTTTCTGAAATTTAAGATCCAGGATTCGAAACAATATCATAACCTGCATCATGCAATAAATTTTCAAGCCGTACATCTGTCCTGTTGTATTTCTTAAGAAAGGATTTGGTCAAACATTTTGCTTAGTTAGACTTCAGACAAGTTATATATGCAGAGTAAAAGGATAATCCCTCCGTACCAGTGCATTGCCTGATATATTAACTCAAGTACTAGGCACGAATAAACGTGCTGAATTCTGTGCTCTACCTGGTGTAGTAGTAGTAGTACTAGGCAATGCAGTTGACGGGTGACCTTGACGAGCGGCGACCGGGGGAATTGAACCGTGCTCGGCATAGTAGGTAACGTTGTCTAGTTACTAAAGCATCCCTCCATTGTTCATTGGTAGTCATTATGGACCGGGGACATGAGGAGAATTTCCTAGGGCTGGAATTCTGGCCGCCAGATATTTCGACATGGCGCTGAGGCTCGATTGGTTGGGGTTGCCTAATGTGCGTACCACGCACGCCACCGAAGGACACGAGCCTGGTTATTTATTTATTTTTTGTTTTTTAGGATCAACACAAGCCAAGGTCTGGCTAGTACGCCGTTGGGTCCTACCATTCAAGAATATGAAAGGAACCTTTTAAATTGCTGAACGAATCTATGTGTATTACAATACCCGTATTTTCCTTGCAAATACTACTCTCAACGTGGTAATTGATTTATGATGAGTTGTTGAATTAGATTGAGTTTGTGATATAGTGATCTCAATGTGGATTTCACATTTCATGGTATCCCTAGTAAGTTTTCCAATGCAAATTCAAATTTAAAAGATGAACAATATGGAGGTGAGAAAACTTTGTATGTATCAAGCACATGACCACACACACACACACACACACACACACACACACAGACACACACGCACGAACACAACAACAATCCAATAAGTATAGTGCATCTATGTTTCCAAACCATGCATGTATGACATGAATTCAAAAATACACCTTCTATTCCAATATATTAGTCTTTTAGAGAGTTTAACAAGTGACTACATATGGAGCAAAATGAGTGAATCTAGACTCTAAAATATGTCTATATACATCCATATGTGCCAGTCCATTTCAAACCTCTAAAAAGACTAATATTTAGGAATGAAGGGAGTAAAATGTAAGACATGCATGGTGCTCAGTTCAATATTTAAAATGAACATGAAACTGAAACATGAATATTAAGTCTAGTACTACAGTACATGCAAATGTTGTGTTTAGGCGGAGCTATGATTGTCGGGGGTCAACTCCTCGACCTTAGATAAAATTGTGGAGCTCTGTTTAGGGTTGTTTAGATTATATTTGTCCCCCTCCCAACCACTGATTGGTTGTGCACCCCACCCCTCCTCCCCGGGAGAATATCATGTGCCCCATGCCTTAGATGCTATATGCCAATACGAGTTGCTTGGAGCTTGTAGATCTGAGATATAGCAGCTCACATGATGTGTCCTAATATTTTTACAGGAAACCTTGATGAGTTTGAGAATTGCGCACAATTTGTACAAAAACTACTCAGATGCCCTTGGATCCCATATCCAATGACCTCGAAGCTCGTATCACCGTAGCATCTAAGATGAAGGAGGATATCATATTCTCCTGTATGTAAGAATACTATGTGCTACCACACCTTAGATGCTTTGGTGATACAAGCTCTTCGAAGCCGTTGGATTTGTGACCCAACACCTCCTCGGTGGGTTGAATGGTTTTTTGAAGAAAAGCCCCAAAGGAGTTCGGCCACTGCTTACAACCACAAAGACTGCTCAGATGCCATTGGGTCTCAGATCAAACGACCTCCAAGCTCGTATCACCGTAGCATCCAAGCTGCGATAGCACCTTATGTTTTCTCGCACGGGAGAATATGAGGTTCTCCCGCACCGTATATTCTATGGTGATACGAGTTCACTGAGATCTAACGGCCCACGGTAGGAGGTTTGAATGTTTTTGCAATATACGACTGATAGAGTTTGGGAAATGCGCAGAAAGTACAAGTACTACGCATGTGCCATCTGATCACTGATCATATGACCAGGATGCTCATATCACCGTAGCGGGTAATTGAGCTATGGGGAGCACCTAATATGAGCAACGGCGAGCCGTTGGATTGAAGATGCAGCGGCACACACGAGGCTTGAATGTTTTATTTGCAAAAAAAACCTTTGGAGAGTTTCGAAATTGCGCATAATTACAAAGACTACTCCCAAGCCATTGGATCTCACTTAGCATGGTGTAAAAACTCGTATCACCATAGTATCTAAGCTGCGGGGTGGATGTGATATTCTATGCCGCTATCATTTTTGTTCGTAAACTTGCAAAATACGTGTAACTCGTGCTGTTACTTGTCTAACTGCATAAAGTGTTTTTTCAAAAAAACCATCCTACACTGAAATATTGGAACAACAGATGGGGGTCCCACTTGTCATTAATCAAATTTGGACCTAAAACTAACAAATCTGAAAGACGAGATTCGAACTGGCAACCTGGACTACAAAGCGTAAGTCAATAGCCTGAAACAACAACGGTTGTTGGCTTTGTCCCATAACTTGATTTTATACAGTACTTGCATTGAGTAGAGTAGAGGGAGTTCCTCGTCAACACGTGCATGACCGTTGTCTCACTTACTGATGGGTGCCAGGTCTGCGATCTCAATCTCTCTTCTCTCCCGTCTAACCTCTGCACGGGCACACATGAAGAGTGGCGCTAGCTTGCCGTGGTGTTATTACAACTAAAAAAAGCTTGGAAAATAGAAGAATCGCCTAGAACAAGAGACGTTGTGGCTGGTCGAGACGGAGCTAACTACATCTATCCTTCGTTCCATGTTTGCATGACGAAGCTGTGTGGCTAGTGGGGTGTTTTTGACTGACTGGATGGGTCCCGAGGTCGAACCATAGGTACTACGTCTGATACAGTATATTTTTACAAGCACATTTTTCCTCCGTGCCGAGACGTGGCACACCCTACCGCGCGGTTTTGGGGTCCTCACGGGTGGTGCACGCATATATTCTTCCTGACGTGGGACACCCTATCGCGCATTTTCTGGGTCCTCCTCGGTTGTAGCACCGAAGCAAGTAAATGAGTTGTCAAATCATGAAATACCACCTTTCCCGCCGAGTACAGCAGTGAAGCACGGTGGCTAGCTAGTTGGGCTAGTTCGAACGATTAGCTAGGCCGCTGCCACATTTGTTTTTTCACCCCTTTTTTTATCTACTTGTCGGCAGGTAAATTTAAATATCCACCACGGCGTTGCTCTGATGTTTGGGTGCGGCATGATTTTTAATTTTTTGATTCACGGGAGCAGGCGCGACATGATTTTTAATTTTTTTATTGACGGGAGCAGGCGCGGCTGCAATTAGTCACGATGACTCCGCCTGTAAAACCCACTGCTCCCTGATGTGAGAAGTCGTCGACTGGTGTTTTACCGTGGTGAAAACCAAAAGATTCCCCAGTCCTCGATTGGCTCCCTCTGCCTTCCCGTAGATTGCATTGCCTTTCAGCCGTTTCGCCCCCTTTGCTTCCTCTCCCCATTGCTTCTACCTGGTGCCATGGCGGTGCAGCAGATCACGGAGTCCAAGGTGAGGCGCCTGACACAGGAGCTCCATCCCAAGGATGCGGAGCTCAGGGCCGAGGAGAGGAGTGCCATGCTCCTCCGTTATGTGCGGGAGTTCACGGAGCTTCAAAAGCGGCAGGCGTCCACCACAAAGATGCTCGGGGCATCGGCAGCGTTGCTGCAGAAAGCGGGAGATACAATAGGCCGTCAGGGGAGATAGCTGGAGCGCGAGCGGGCCGATTGTGACGAGGTTTAGGATCACCTCAGCCACTTGGTGAACAAGGTTGCCACGCACATGTTGCGGCTGCATGATGCCTACCGTCGTGCCAGCGCGACGATGCTGGCGATCAGGCTAAACCCGTTCGACCACCCGGTCGACTTCAAGGAGCTGCGGCTTCCTGACCTGGTCTCCTTCTTCACCTATATCTCCGAGGAGCTGAGCCATCTCCGCGCGATGGTGGGGTGTCACATCCCTAGCTTTACCCTGGCCTTGGACTAGCTTGGTTGCTGCATCATGTTTAAATTCAAATGAAATTTGAACTGAGGAATTCAGAAGCCTCAAAACCCTAATTAAAAGAAGGGCAAGCACCCTTTAAATTGCATTCTGTGAATCCAAAATGCCCTAAAAATAGTTTTGTGAATTTTGGCAAGAGTTATATATCAAACCAAAATTCTGGAATATTTTTAAGGAATTATTTGGTCTCTGAATTTAAATCAATAATCTATTTGAATTTGGGGATATATTCATAATATATAATGAATATATTTTCAAATGCTTTGAAATGTTTTATGTACTTTTGGAATAGTCCAGAGAGGTAACATAAAATATTTCAGAATGTTTTGGCACTGTATGAAATTATTTTGAATTTGAAAACAATGGCAAAAGATATTAAATAAAACAAACAGAACAAAAATAAAATAAAAAGAGCAAGCCTACCTGGCCTTACCCGCGCAGCCACCAGACCCGGCCCAGCTCCCCCCCCCCCCCCACCTGTCCGGCCCAGCCCACCTCCTCCCCCTTGTTTTCTTCCTCCCCTCGCACCGAAGCAGCTCGGTGGCGAGCGCCGATGCCGCCTCGGCCACCTCCTGCTTCCACCGAGGCGTTCCCGAGCCTCCCCCTCACGCCTCGTGTCCCCTCGCCCCTCTTCCTCCCTTGCTGCTCCCTCTCTCTTCCCCGAACGCTCTTCCCCCCTCCTCTGTTTTCTTCCCCGAACGGAGCCGCCGCCACCGACGAGAGCCACCGTGGCTACCGGCCACCCCACGGCTCCCCGACGCCTCCCAGAGCTCCGCGGGTCCTCCCTCTACCTCCTCAACGAGCCACGAGGCCCCGGACGTGCCGCATCGCTGCCATCGCCGTCGTCTTCTACCTCGGAACCGCCGGCCATCTTCGTCAAATTCGTCGGCTCCGGTGCCTCCCCGAGCTCGCCGAGGCCACCACTGCACCCGCTGTGAGCTCCTGTGCTGTTTCCCCCTCTCCGTTCTCTCGTTTGCACACCGCAGCTGCCACTTTGCCGACGACCGGAGCTCGCTGCCGCCGGCCATGTTGCCGTCACGGCCATGGCTTGTTTCGGTCGCGTCCGAGCACGGCTTGAGCTCGTGGGGCTCACAGAAAGCCCGTGCGCAGCTCAGCTTGTCCAAAACCCCACCGAGTCCTCGCGCCCGTTACCACCGAACCCCCGCCGCGCGAGCTCCGTTCCGACGAGCTCCAGGCCCCCGCCACCACCCTCCTGCTCCTTTGGATACGGGAGAGCACGGCTACGCCCGTGTCTCCGCGCGCTTTTCCGCCGCCTGTAGCCCATTCCGGCGAAGCACCGCCGCGCGGTTTGGTCGTCGCCGGCCGAACCCGGCGAGGCTGACGTGGCGCTTATTTAGCGCTAATCCCCACCATTAGCACCCCACCAGCCGCTGACAAGTGGCCCCAGAGCCAAGACAACCCTGGTCAGTGCGGGTTGACCCAGGTTAACCCCAGGTGTCACTGACGTGTGGCCCCCAACGTCAGTTTGACCTGTCAGCCCTGCTGACGCCTCTGTGACGTCACGCTGACGCAGTAATTGTTTTTCTGGATTTTAAATAATTCAGGAAATTCAGAAAATAGCTAAAACTTCAATAATCATAGAAAATTTAACCGTAACTCCAAATTAAATAAATTATATATGAAAAATTATCAGAAAAATTCAAGGAATCCATCTGTACCATTTTCATGCATGTTAGAACAACTTATCACTACTGTTTAGGGCAAATGAAGTGAATGGCATTTGAATAATCACATATGGAGTTTGAATTTGAATTTTATATTCAAACCAACTTCATTTAATCTGTTGCTAGTTGCATTAGCCCAAAAACACATTCATTTTGCCATGTCATGATCATGCATCATATTGTGCATTGCATTGATTGTGTTTCTTTCTGTGTTGCCGGTATTTGTCCCCTCTCGATAAACGTGATACCGATGATGTGATCGTTGACACTGATGAAGACTCAATGTTATCTTCAGAAGTGCCAGGCAAGCAAAACCCCCTTGTTCATTCCGATACAATCCTACTCTCTCGCTCCTGCTCTCTTTTACTGCATTAGGACAACACCGATTCATCTGTTACTTGCTGCGGTAGCTGAACCCCTTTATCCTCTGCATGACCTGTCATTGCCACAGTAAATAGATGAAACCCACTAGCATGAGTAGGAGTTGTTTGAGCCCTGTTGTGCCTACTCATTCATGTTTGTTTGTCATGCCTGCTACTGCTTAGAGTTGAGTCAGGTCTGATTCATCGGGGATGAATCAGAGGTGTGTGAACATGTCCTACTGTGTGTGAGCTAAGTGTGTGAACACGATTTGGTAAAGGTAGCGGTGAGAGGCCATGTAGGAGTACATGGTGGGTTGTCTCATTGCAGCCGTCCTCAGGAACTGAGTTCTGTGTTTGTGATCCATGATTCAGCTACTACCATACATTGGGCCCTGAAATATGACCCGCTCGACTTCTTATTCACCCTTGTCCTCTGTCCAGGAGTTGCAAGTAGTTTCTGGTGTTTGTAGTATGCTGGAGGCCGTGGACAGCGCTGACCGTAGGGGTGGGCTGTGATGCGGTAGGCACGTGGCCGGGTAACCGGGCGCCCGTTTGGTGTCACGGAACCCTGTTCACATCGTTTGGGGCTGTGAGCGAAACTCCGGCCGGATCTCCTCATGGATGGAACCCGAATAGGCGATAAACCTGGACTAGAGACTTGAGTGTTTAGGTAGGTCGTGGTCTACACCCACGTCGGCTTTCGCTTGAAGTCTGCCGAGCACATGTCGTGTGCAGACGCTAAGTGGTGGAAACGTGTATGAAGAAGTACACCCCTGCAGGGTTAACATCATCTATTCGAATAGCCGTGTCCGCGGAAAAGGACTTCTGGGTTGCTTATATCAGTTCATAGACAAGTGAAAGTGGATACTCTAAAATACGCAAGATAAGCGTGAGTGCTATGGATGGCGTTCTCGTAGGGAGACGGGAGCGGATCCATAGTGGTGTATTGATATGGTGAATATGTGGACTCGTGTGCGCCACCTCAAAAGAGTTACTTGCAGTCGTAGTTCAGGATAGCCACCGAGTCAAAGCTGGCTTGCTGCAGTTAAACCCCACCATCCCCTTTGTTGATAATGATGCATATGTAGATAGTTCTGATGTAAGTCTTGCTGGGTACATTTGTACTCACGTTTGCCTATTTTATGTTTTTGCAGAGAGACTTCAGTCTCACTAGTAGTTCCGCGTGGACTTCGACGTTTAGCTTGTTACCTCAGCTACGATCTTGTGCCCTCGGCAGGATCTGATAGATAGTCAGGCTTCTCAGCCTTTTTCATTTATAGATGTCTGTACTCAGACATGATAGCTTCCGCTTGTGCTTTGACTTGTATGCTCTGATTGTTGGGTCATGAGACCCATGTTTGTAATATCTCGCTCCTCGGAGCCTATTGAATAAATACTTGAGTCGTAGAGTCATGTTGTGATGCCATGTTGTATTTGCACATATCGAGCATATTGTGTGTATGTTATTGAAATGCTTGGTATGTGTGGGATCTGACTATCTAGTTGTTTATCTTTAGTAGCCTCTCTTACCGGGAAATGTCTCCTAGTGTTTCCACCGAGCCATGGTAGCTTGCTACTGCTCCGGAACACTTAGGCTGGCCGGCATGTGTCCTTCTTCGTTCCTGTGTCTGTCCCTTCGGGGAAATGTCACGCGATGAATACCGGAGTCCTGTTAGCCCGCTACAGCCCGGTTCACCGGAGTCCTGCTAGCCCAGTGCTACAGCCTGGATTCACTCGCTGATGACCGACACGTTCGATGCTGGGTCATGGATGCCTGTCCCTGTAAGTCTGTGCCACTTTGGGTTTACGACTAGCCATGTCAGCCCGGGCTCCTTATCATATGGATGCTAGCGACACTATCATATACGTGTGCCAAAAGGCGCAAACGGTCCCGGGCAAAGGTAAGGCGACACCCGTGGGAATACCGTGCGTGAGGCCGCAAAGTGATATGAGGTGTTACATGCTAGATCGATGTGGCATTGAGTCGGGGTCCTGACAGCGTTGGTATCAGAGCTTGACTGCCTGTAGGATTACCAAGCCAAACTGGTCGAAGTTGAGTCTAGAAATTCTTTAGTTATATAAGGGAATTGATTGTGGGATGGAACGTAAGGCTCTTTTTACTCCTTATACCTCATGGCCTTCTGATCTGAGTCATCTTATCTTTCCTACGGGGATTAAGAACTAGGCTATCTCTTCTTTCTATCAGGATCACGTGTTACTAATCCGTAGACTTATAAGATTGTTGGATTAAGCCTCAGTTCAGTTCCTACTATCTTCTGTATGTTAATTGTTGATCTCGAAACCTTGATATTGTGCTTCTGAGTGGTTATGCCACCATTTTTGTGAATGTCTCAAATCTTTCTGAGCATTTACAGCCGTTATGCTGTCCGAGTCATTCCAGGTTTCTAAATAGTCTGATGCATTTGCAAAATCCTTTCCCTCTGGTTTCGATGTTCCTTTATGCCAGCTCAATCACACTAATTGTTGAGTTGAGGTATTCTATTGCCTTGACATTATGTTGGAGTTACTATTATGACCCTAGGTGTCTCAGGGATCATCTAGTATTCTAGCCATGATTTATGTTCCAGTGTGATGATTCTGGCCTTCATTCTCGAAAGCATCCCGTGATGCTACTTAGTAATAGGTATTCTGTTCCTGGGTTCTTGAACCCGAGATTCACTCTACCTACTTCCTGTTGATAGTAATTGCTAGTGCCTTTAGGATATTAGTAACCTTTGCGATAGTCCTTGAAGTCCGTGGTATCTTCTTCTTCCAAATACCATGAACTACTTATGGCAGAAGTTCCTCGTTGAACTGAAATATCACAACAGGATTATTCTTGATGAGTTCTCCATTATATATTGTGACTCTGCCAGTTCTACCTTTCTGCATGGGTTATCCGGAAGAAACATGTTGAACTTGGTTCGACATACTAATCTATGCATCCACAACTCAGAAAATTATATGTTCCTTTGAGTTGTTCTCTTTAGTTGTCCTCTGACCCTCGTTTATCAATTGATAGTCAAGAGTATGCGTGCGTTCGTTTAACGATGCCTATTACTCTTGTGGTCCGTCAAGCCATTCTATCGCAGAATGACTAGGAGAAACAAACTCCAGTACCTCATCCATATCTAGGATTGGGTCAAAGTAGTTGTATTCCGCAGATCAAATGCCAATCCAGCTTTTGGTTCTGTTCTACCCTGAGTATTACCCCCTTTATGTCAGAATTGTCATGAGAACTGCACCAACTCTCATGAATTTTGACGTAGTGATACTTCTCACCATCATTAGTCATTCCTCGGCCCTCGTGTTGATGCAACCGGAATACCGACAAATGAATTGTGATGTGTGAAATCAATACTCCCAGCAACCTCGTTGCTTGGTAGTTAATGGACAATAATTTCATTCTTAGCGTGTTGGTTTTTGAATCATCATTCTAAGGTTGATCGTGCTACCTAGTCCTTATTTCTCGGTGCACTCCTCGATCGATGAGTTAGGATTATTCAAATCTTCGCTCTATTTGATCATATCGTCTTGCCCTCAAAAGCAAGATTGTTCTCGAGCTTAGTAACATACCGGTGGTTCGTGATTTTCCGAATATCTTCTCGGAAGTATTACCAGGTTGTCACCTGACCGCTATGTTGAGCTCGTGATCAAGTTGGTTTCTTGTGAACCACCCTTTCTCCAAGAATCGGTGTTAGATATCCCTGAGCTAGTTGGTTAAGCTAGACAACAACTTGGAGAGTTGGAAGATAAAAGCTTGTCTGACTTAGTTCGTTCCAAAGGGATATTCTTGTGTAGTGTGTGTTGAAGAAAGATGATATCTTCATCGATTGGTCCTTGTGATCAGTTGCTGGACCTATTGTCTTATCAATCCTTTGATTTGAGTGTGGGCTATCGTCAAAACAAATCAGTACCAACGATGCTCGTAATGTTGTCTTATTCGTGGTTGATCCCTTGAGCATACACCATTATATCTTTTAGGTCTGACCAATGCTATCACTTGTTCACTTAACTATGGAATTCCTTTTGAAAGGAAACCCAGATGAATTGTTGTTGAGCCCATTGACAACATCCTTGCCTTCTCCATAATTTTGCTGAGCATTAAGCTAGTGTTGGAAACTTTTGAAAGCATTTTCTTCATGCTAGCTTATGAAGTATTTGTTTGATGAAAGGAGTGACTTCCTCTTATACACGTGCATTTGGTGAAAGTTGCCACCGTGAATTTGAGAAAGTTAGTTTTGCTTCCTCTGGAATCATCCCAAGTCAGTCATGCATACGTGCGAAGTATTCTGTGGTCTGGAGATTTGCAACCTCCATGCTATATGTATATCCTAGCACACCAAGCCACTGATTGAGTTGTTCAAAGATAAAGGAGTCTGTCCAAGGTGAACTCTTTGGACTTCCACGCGTGGAGACTTCGATGTCATTAATGATGGTTCCCCCTCCTGAACTCGGTAGTGTTTTATTATAAGACTACTTCGTGGTCATGCTTGTCTGGGACAACGTGTTCACATGTTTGTAGCAGAACCAGCTCATGTTTTGGAGCTTGCTATCGTAGTTCATTTCCCGAGAATCCCGCAACGTCATCTCATCGATTTGTGTTGCAAACTTTCTTTTTTCTTCCTAGACTCGATGAGTCTGGAATATCCTGACACCAACCAGATCTGAATCTCAGGCAGATATGATGGTTGGAACATTTCCCAAGAATTATAATATTGGTCGCGCGATAACCGGTAAAGTGGATGTCGTGGCCAACACACCCAGCCGTAAGACCTGTTATTATAATATCTTGATTGAGGAAGTTGGCCACCTCCCCATAAGGACTTCGTAGGATCTACCCCCCTAGCTATGCCTTATGATTTTAGTATTTCCGAAGTACGACCTTTACCTGATGTTCTAGATACCAGACCATTTCAAGGAATGGGATACGCTAGTACATCAAGGAGAACATTAGAAGCAGAGTGCTAAATGTCTCTCGGTCGATCATCCAGATTTTATTTCCTTGGCCCCGCCAAGGGTGAAATCTGAGAAAGTGTTATCCTCCTTTGCATCTGCATCGTCCATCGCTATTCATCATAGTAGTATGTTGTGTTGTCAGCACCCTTGACACGGATGTTGATAAAATCTTGATGATTATGGAAATGCTCAAGTTCTTGAGAGCACGCGCAAGTGCTAGGTTTGATCGTCGGCATTAACTGTATAGTGCTCTCAGTTTCCTCGACAATGCTATGACCCTTTCGAACAGTGAATTCACTCTCTATTGTTGGGTTCTTCCCCAGTTACCAGAATCATTCCCAGCATTTGCATTTTGTTCCCAGCTTGCACCGCCAATGTGCCATTCTACCACGGGTATCTTCCATTTCCGGTGGTAAGCAAAATCATCCATTGCGTTGTCTTCAACAAGGTAATCCACATCATCCAAGTCCGAGTATGCCATTCCACCGACCCCCTCCAAACGATCGCTTGAAAATTGCCTTAGGCTGGTTTAAAGAGTTTCAATGATTTCTGAATCAAAGGTAATTCTTTTTGCCACTTAAGGGGATATATCTACGAGCCACCATCCCTAAGGTGCCTCGTTGTGGTATCATGGCAACTCAACTCCTCGCTACGTTGACAATCGTCTACCACCTTCTTAAGTGTGGAATTGTTGTCCACCTAGTGCACCTTCGTCATCCGTCTTTTTCCACCCCTCTTGATGTGTAACTCGTGTCTCAACCCGAGAGCTGGTCCTATGTCTCATTCCGTGAGTTGTTCGATCTTCGAGAAGATCGACCCTTCTAGAGTCTCCTTCTTCCCTCCATGTCATGTTGACAGGATTTCTCAGAGCAAGACGACAAGACAAAGATGGTGAATGAATCAACGTTCCTATGAAGTGCAACCTAGATCGTGAAGATTGTACTAGTTGCGTTCCCCCTTCACCTTACCCTACGCTTGAATCTCGAGACGAGATTCTTGTTTAGTAGGGGTGAGTTGTCACATCCCTAGCTTTACCCTGGCCTTGGACTAGCTTGGTTGCTGCATCATGTTTAAATTCAAATGAAATTTGAACTGAGGAATTCAGAAGCCTCAAAACCCTAATTAAAAGAAGGGCAAGCACCCTTTAAATTGCATTATGTGAATCCAAAATGCCCTAAAAATAGTTTTGTGAATTTTGGCAAGAGTTATATATCAAACCAAAATTCTGGAATATTTTTAAGGAATTATTTGGTCTCTGAATTTAAATCAATAATCTATTTGAATTTGGGGATATATTCATAATATATAATGAATATATTTTCAAATGCTTTGAAATGTTTTATGTACTTTTGGAATAGTCCAGAGAGGTAACATAAAATATTTCAGAATCTTTTGGCACTGTATGAAATTATTTTGAATTTGAAAACAATGGCAAAAGATATTAAATAAAACAAATAGAACAAAATAAAAATAAAAAGAGCAAGCCTACCTGGCCTTACCCGCGCAGCCACCAGAGCCGGCCCAGCTCCCCCCCACCTGTCCGGCCCAGCCCACCTCCTCCCCCTTGTCTTCTTCCTCCCCTCGCACCGAAGCAGCTCGGTGGCGAGCGCCGATGCCGCCTCGGCCACCTCCTGCTTCCACCGAGGCGTTCCCGAGCCTCCCCCTCACGCCTCGTGTCCCCTCGCCCCTCTTCCTCCCTCGCTGCTCCCTCTCTCTTCCCCGAACGCTCTTCCCCCCTCCTCTGTTTTCTTCCCCGAACGGAGCCGCCGCCACCGACGAGAGCCACCGTGGCTACCGGCCACCCCACGGCTCCCCGACGCCTCCCAGAGCTCCGCGGGTCCTCCCTCTACCTCCTCAACGAGCCACGAGGCCCCGGACGTGCCGCATCGCTGCCATCGCCGTCGTCTTCTACCTCGGAACCGCCGGCCATCTTCGTCAAATTCGTCGGCTCCGGTGCCTCCCCGAGCTGCCGAGGCCACCACTGCACCCGCTGTGAGCTCCTGTGCTGTTTCCCCCTCTCCGTTCTCTCGTTTGCACACCGCAGCTGCCACTTTGCCGACGACCGGAGCTCGCTGCCGCCGGCCATGTTGCCGTCACGGCCATGGCTTGTTTCGGTCGCGTCCGAGCACGGCTTTGAGCTCGTGGGGCTCACAGAAAGCCCGTGCGCAGCTCAGCTTGTCCAAAACCCCACCAGGTCCTCGCGCCCGTTACCACCCGAACCCCGGCGCCGCCGCGAGCTCCGTTCCGACGAGCTCCAGCGCCCCCGCCACCACCCTCCTGCTCCTTTGGATACGGGAGAGCACGGGCTACGCCCCGGTGGTCTCCGCGCGCTTTTCCGCCGCCTGTAGCCCATTCCGGCGAAGCACCGCCGCGCGGTTTGGTCGTCGCCGCCGAACCCCGGCGAGGCTGACGTGGCGGCTTATTTAGCGCTAATCCCCACCATTAGCCACCCCACCAGCCGCTGACAGTGGGCCCCAGAGCCAAGACAACCCTGGTCAGTGCGGGTTTGACCCAGGGTTAACCCCAGTGTCACTGACGTGTGGCCCCCACACGTCAGGTTTGACCTGGTCAGCCCTGCTGACGCCTCTGTGACGTCACGCTGACGCAGTAATTGTTTTTCTGGATTTTAAATAATTCAGGAAATTCCAGAAAATAGCTAAAACTTCAATAAATCATAGAAAATTAACCGTAACTCCAAATTAAATAAATTATATATGAAAAATTATCAGAAAAATTCAAGGAATCCATCTGTACCATTTTCATGCATGTTAGAACAACTTATCACTACTGTTTAGGGCAAATGAAGTGAATGGCATTTGAATAATCACATATGGAGTTTGAATTTGAGTTTTATATTCAAACCAACTTCATTTAATCTGTTGCTAGTTGCATTAGCCCAAAAACACATTCATTTTGCCATGTCATGATCATGCATCATATTGTGCATTGCATTGATTGTGTTTCTTTCTGTGTTGCCGGTATTTGTCCCCTCTCGATAAACGTGATACCGATGATGTGATCGTTGACACTGATGAAGACTCAATGTTATCTTCAGAAGTGCCAGGCAAGCAAAACCCCCTTGTTCATTCCGATACAATCCTACTCTCTCGCTCCTGCTCTCTTTTAATGCATTAGGACAACACCGATTCATCTGTTACTTGCTGCGGTAGCTGAACCCCTTTATCCTCTGCATGACCTGTCATTGCCACAGTAAATAGATGAAACCCACTAGCATGAGTAGGAGTTGTTTGAGCCCTGTTGTGCCTACTCATTCATGTTTGTTTGTCATGCCTGCTACTGCTTAGAGTTGAGTCAGGTCTGATTCATCGGGGATGAATCAGAGGTGTGTGAACATGTCCTACTGTGTGTGAGCTAAGTGTGTGAACACGATTTGGTAAAGGTAGCGGTGAGAGGCCATGTAGGAGTACATGGTGGGTTGTCTCATTGCAGCCGTCCTCAGGAACTGAGTTCTGTGTTTGTGATCCATGATTCAGCTACTACCATACATTGGGCCCTGAAATATGACCCCGCTCGACTTCTTATTCACCCTTGTCCTCTGTCCAGGAGTTGCAAGTAGTTTCTGGTGTTTGTAGTATGCTGGAGGCCGTGGACAGCGCTGACCGTAGGGGTGGGCTGTGATGCGGTAGGCACGTGGCCGGGTAAACCGGGCGCCCGTTTGGTGTCACGGAACCCTGTTCACATCGTTTGGGGCTGTGAGCGAAACTCCGGCCGGATCTCCTCATGGATGGAACCCGAATAGGCGATAAACCTGGACTAGAGACTTGAGTGTTTAGGTAGGTCGTGGTCTACACCCACGTCGGCTTTCGCTTGAAGTCTGCCGAGCACATGTCGTGTGCAGACGCGTAAGTGGTGGAAACGTGTATGAAGAAGTACACCCCTGCAGGGTTAACATCATCTATTCGAATAGCCGTGTCCGCGGAAAAGGACTTCTGGGTTGCTTATATCAGTTCATAGACAAGTGAAAGTGGATACTCTAAAATACGCAAGATAAGCGTGAGTGCTATGGATGGCGTTCTCGTAGGGAGACGGGAGCGGATTCCATAGTGGTGTATTGATATGGTGAATATGTGGACTCGTGTGCGCCACCTCAAAAGAGTTACTTGCAGTCGTAGTTCAGGATAGCCACCGAGTCAAAGCTGGCTTGCTGCAGTTAAACCCCACCATCCCCTTTGTTGATAATGATGCATATGTAGATAGTTCTGATGTAAGTCTTGCTGGGTACATTTGTACTCACGTTTGCCTATTTTATGTTTTTGCAGAGAGACTTCAGTCTCACTAGTAGTTCCGCGTGGACTTCGACGTTTAGCTTGTTACCTCAGCTACGATCTTGTGCCCTCGGCAGGATCTGATAGATAGTCAGGCTTCTCAGCCTTTTTCATTTATAGATGTCTGTACTCAGACATGATAGCTTCCGCTTGTGCTTTGACTTGTATGCTCTGATGTTGGGTCATGAGACCCATGTTTGTAATATCTCGCTCCTCGGAGCCTATTGAATAAATACTTGTGTCGTAGAGTCATGTTGTGATGCATGTTGTATTTGCACATATCGAGCATATTGTGTGTATGTATTGAAATGCTTGGTATGTGTGGGATCTGACTATCTAGTTGTTTATCTTTAGTAGCCTCTCTTACCGGGAAATGTCTCCTAGTGTTTCCACCGAGCCATGGTAGCTTGCTACTGCTCCGGAACACTTAGGCTGGCCGGCATGTGTCCTTCTTCGTTCCTGTGTCTGTCCCTTCGGGGAAATGTCACGCGATGAATACCGGAGTCCTGTTAGCCCGCTACAGCCCGGTTCACCGGAGTCCTGCTAGCCCAGTGCTACAGCCTGGATTCACTCGCTTATGACCGACACGTTCGATGCTGGGTCATGGATGCCTGTCCCTGTAAGTCTGTGCCACTTTGGGTTTACGACTAGCCATGTCAGCCCGGGCTCCTTATCATATGGATGCTAGCGACACTATCATATACGTGTGCCAAAAGGCGCAAACGGTCCCGGGCAAAGGTAAGGCGACACCCGTGGGAATACCGTGCGTGAGGCCGCAAAGTGATATGAGGTGTTACATGCTAGATCGATGTGGCATTGAGTCGGGGTCCTGACATGGGGGCTGAGCTGGACATGGAGGGGTTGCGGGCTGCCGTCGCCGTTGCCGGGAAAATCCTTTCAGGGCTCTGTCACCGTAATCCATTCGTGCCATTGGACGCCGTCTTTGACGAGCTGGCCCCCGTTGACCGGGAGCAGGCTCTGTGGGCGGTTGCACCCTGCATCACCAACGTTGTGCGCCTCGAGAAGCAGAGGGACTTCTGTGGTGTTTAGGTGCCCTCTGCATGGGCATGTCCATGTCTCGGCGCAACATGACCATTGGATCAAACTCAGACGGTGCAGATCAGTCATTGTAGCACAAAGCATGTGGGTGTGTTTGGTTGCATTCTCATCTCAATATAGTTGTTTCCTCTTCATGTATTTTTGTTAACCTACTAGTGTTGACTCATGCACCCTTCATGCACTCTGCCAAACACCCAAAAGTGGGTCGAGAAGGGAACTTTTGCTCCCATCCCATGCACCCTTCATACACCCTGCCTAACACTATTTGTGCTTCATATGGTTCATGTTTCATGGAGTACTGTAGCACCGTACTCTCCGTGCGCTGTGGACCTACTTCTGTTAACATTGATCTCACCGTTCATCCTCGACCGGACAGTCGAAAAAGCGGTACTATGTTACATATAGGAGTAGTTGACATGCGCACAACATCATTTGTTATCGTCATATCTTACTACACTAGCAACAAGATTGTGTAGTACTGACGTATGAACCACTGCACATGCCTAGTAGTAGGAGCACTGTGCATGCTCAAGTGGCTGCCATGTTTCGCGCACCTCCGTCGTAAGAGTGGAAACACTTGTTGTAATCATTTTTTACTTCAGAAAAACAGTGGACACGCTCTACCGTGCGGATCCTCCTCCAGCCATGCACTAAATTACTCAGTTTCGCCGACGTGTGGGACAACCAGCACCTGGGTCCACCAGCCATGCACTAAATTACTCCGTAATACAGTGAGGGTAGACTACCCCGATCGATGCGCTGCAGTAATGCCCAATGAGCCGTCAAATCATAAAACGCCCTCCTTTCCAGCAGTAAGTTGGTCGGACGAAGCAACCATCATTTCACTCTTCTCTCTCAGCTTCCTCTCTTCAAGAAAACCCCCACTCGCTTTGCTTCTCCCACATCTCGTTCCTCCTTTCACTCTTCTCTCTCAGCTTCCTCTCTTGGATGGACGTTGGAGCACCGGCCGACGTAATGTCTATGGCTCTGGCCAAAACCGTCGAGGCTCATTGTACAAAGAAAGCGCAAGCACCCTGCTGAGACTACCATAGACAAGCTCAAAGCCATCGCCCTGCCCAAGCCCCCCTCTCCGGGATCCCTCATTAAGCAAGTCCAGGTAATGTCTCTTGTTGACGATCTTTTTCTCGATCTTGATCGTGTTTTTTCATCTAACATGCAGTACTAGTACTGGTAGTACAACTTTCTGGGTGATCTTGTATGTGATTTTAGTGTGCCAAGTGGCGGTTCTAAATTCCTCTTTTGACCAAAACATGCGAGAGGTTGACACTGATTTCTTATAGATTACTTTCAACTACTCCCTCTGTCCCAAATTTCTTGTCTTAGATTTGTCTAGATACGAATGTATCTAATACTAAAATGTGACTTGATACATCCGTATCTAGACAAACTAAGACAAGAATTTTGGGACGGAGGGAGTACTTTATGAACATCAATGCTACCTTTGAAGAGGGTATATTTGCCTCAGTAACTTCTGTTATGCATATTGCAAGTAATCCCTCTGCTCTCATGCCATTGAAGACATGTTCTAGTGTCTTTGTTCACTCATTTCTGTGTGTATATGTAGTCATATATGGAGTATAATATCGAAAATCATCTTATATTTCTGAATAGAGGTAGTAATAAAATATGGTTTCTGTTTGAATTAGAATCAGGACCGCGGTGGAGATGAAGTTCTCAAAGTCATGCCGTGTGAACTGGAAGACCTGATGATGAGTTCTACTGCTGAACTATCCAGCTGTTGTGTCCTTGTCACCATGTGTCCTGAACTAGGGTTTTCCTGTAGCTTTGTTGTCAGGCGTGTTCTCGAGTCTGTACTTGACCACAACAATTTCCTGGCTGTGCCTTCGAATTACGAAGGGTGTGGTTCTTGTAAATCTTCCCAACAAATCTGATGCGGCATGTCTTCATCATATGTTTATGAGTGGAAAGACCACTCTGTTAGGTTCTCCAAGGTTGACAAGATGGTGATGGTGCATGTAGACATCTCTCACGAAGTCCATGGCCTAGTCAGTTATGCGGGGTTCATCCCGTAGGTCGGTGGCAAGAAATAGTCTGCAGAGTTTAGTTAGTGCAACTTTGCTTGTCTGTAGTAAGTACTATTGTTTAGTACTTGATTTGTGTTTATGAACCCTGTATTGTTTATTAGTACTGCCACTTTTGGTGTGTGGTCAGTCCTAAGAACGGTCTATGTTAATGTCTATCCACTAAATTCAGTATGTATATTTTGAAGTATCCAGATCATATTTTTTGTGAGGACGGTTTATCAATTATAGTTACACTCCAATATCTGTATGCATTGCAGGGTTTACCGCACCCACCAGGATTTCCAGTCCCATGGATGTTCGGTCCATACGATTTGTCACGACCTTTGGACTGTCCTGCTTGTGGGAGTAGGCGGGGCCCCTGCATGCCACCCATAGTTGGACGATCAATCTTCTATTTAGTACTTCAACATAGTGATTTCCTGGTAAGGATTCACTCGTGTCACATCAAGTAAACTTATTGATTTACTGTCTAAATCTTATTGATTTAATGTCATGTTTTCTTTCTTTTCCTGCAATTTTACGATGCAGGTTTTTCCATCTGACATTCATCACATAATGAACCGTTTGGTTTGCTCTACGATGGCTATTTTTGCAGGTTTCACTTCTTATGTCGTGTCAGTAATGAAGGCACTGTCCATCACTTATATTAATGGAAAAAATTGGATCAATCTGTTGTCCGAGTACAAGCTGAATCCCTATGAGGAACTGCAGTTTGGTTTAGCAAAAACGCCACAATTAGTCCTTCTTGCATTTAAAAGAAATGAAGAAAAAAACTGGATCACGGTCACGGATCCAAGTTAGAAAGCTGATCATAGCAGACCAGACACGATCGCCACTGTCTCGCACATCGGTACCACCTTCAGGAACGGATCGAGCACCGACAGTTGCTCTAGCACCGACAGCGGCAGCAGCTCAGTTTGATCCAGCTCAGGATTGGGCACCGACCGCGTCAGCGGATCAGTCTTATCTACCGGAGAATCGGGAATCGACACCGGCACGTGCTCCGACACCGGCACCGGCTCTACAGGGAGCACCATCTCCGGCAGCAGCAGCGGCTTCGGCACCTGCACCAACACTTGCACTTGCATCTGCTCCGCCCCGTGCAGTTGCACCGGCAACAGACTGGGTTGCAGTTCACACTTCATATACCAAAGTCCTTACAAAAACCAACTTATCCACCTTCTTGGTAAGCATTGGCCACCCAAGTGCTTCGTTCTTTTTTTCTTTCCATGTTGTTTCACATGATTCACTGTGTTGATCTAACTGTTTGGATATGCCTTCTTGTTTGCAAACAAAGAATTCCTAGAGCAACGGCAGTCGCTCAACAATCCGGGCGACCGCGGCCAAGTTTCTCTTACCATGCGCAGCCTTGGTTTGAATGAACCTGCTCAATATACCGTAAGTACAAAGGATAGTCGCATGATGGTTGATGCTAAAGGATGGTCAAGGTTCAAATCTAAATCATATCTTGCGGTAGGGGATGATGTCAAAATCAAACTTTCTCGGCAAGGAGAGCTGGTCCAAATCAACTTTGAAATTCTTCAGTAGCAACACGCAACTGCCGAACTGATCTATCCTCCGAGAGATTTTGATGTAATAATCTGGCATGGTGAAACAAGTGTCATGTGTGTATAAGTAGTATGACAGTATTATTTATCACAGGATATATCATTGATAGAACTGCCACTCTGATTGCTGGTTAGGAACTGTCGTTCAATTTCATTCCAACAGCTGTCATGCTTTATTCAATTTGTGTATTCGCCTTGCGAGAACATCTAAAACCAGCGCCGTACGGATCGCTTGCAATATGAAAAGCGCTGAGGTAGAACACATGGGCCCCCAAACATGCAGGGTGGGCCTGCAGCCCAATGTCCAGAACCATGAGCCTGTCTGAGTATTATATTCTCAGCTAAACCCCCATAAAAAAGCTGAACCCTCATAATGGCCGTGCGTTGTAGAGGGAGTATATTTCTCGGCAAGGTGAGCCTGTCTGTGAAGATTTGTATATTTCTTTACAGAGGGAGTATCTCTCTGTCAAAATATATATTTATGTGTAACTAGTTACTCCTGTCTTTCTACTTCCTTCCGTTGATATGTGGTGCAACCGGCAACGGGGTGCACGTGCCATATGCACAAATTAGAGTGCACAACTTCATGGTAGACAAACCCCGATCGTAGCGCCGCAGTAATGCCCAATGAGCCCTCAAATCACAACCCCCCCTTTCCAGCTTTAGCAATAAGATGGATGGATGAAGCGGAAATATTTCACTGGGCCTGAATCCCCTTCTCCCTCGTCTGCTTGTTCGGAGAAAACCCCATCTCGGCGATTCCATAGGGTTTTCTCATGGAGAACCAGGTACGAATTCTTCATGCATCCCCGATAAATCCAAGTCCCTTGGTTGCAGGTAATCCTAGGATGGCAGCCGCCGCCGTTGATGCATTGTTCTTCCTACTGAATCTTGTGTGTTTAATTTGCAGTGCCCAAAGTGCGAGGACCCTACATGTTTCTGCGCCCTCGGCGAGATGCCACACTTGTTCCTTCTCATCCTAACACAGGATTTTAAAACACGCACAGTATGTTCCTAGAATCATCTTTTCTATCCGGGAGGGTGGTTTTTTTTAACATGCTGTCGACTAATTTGGAAATTTGGATTGCTATATTTGGATAAAAGGTACTACTAGTACGATGGTCAACATTGACGTGAAGGAGGAAGTTATTTCTAGATCTGGATAGGGAATACAGTGTGTCCTCATATTATTTTTCCTGCAGTGCATTATTTGCTCTGCCAGAACACATGTACTCAAGATGCTCGGCCTTGCCATAACTGAATACACCAGTTTAATGGTCAAAATGAAGACAAGCCATGGATATAAGTTCTGAGTTGGGTTCATGAACCAAGAAGATCGCTGCTTTTTTTATGGCCAAACTTGGATAAACTTTCTCAAGTGTTACAGACTAAAAGTTGGCGCACGGATGTTGATGGAAATAGTAGAACCTGGTCTCATCTTCACTGTGATCTTCCACCCCGACATCGTTCCAATTGTTCATCCATGTTTATTTTGTATCTGGTTCTTGCTTGTTGCCTCGATTACTTATTAACCCACCTATTCTATCTAACTAATCACAATTTAACTTTAGAAGTAGCAACCAATCTCTCATGAAGATGCTACTTCTAACTAATATTTTCTTATAATTGGTGGAACGTGTAGGTTTTTTCAAAGTTAAGCAGTCTGCTCGTTTGTTACTCTGTAATAACTCGGTTGTTACTGATGGCACTGAAGTTGACTGGATCGTCTTGAGGTCCTTGTGGGGCGTTTCAATGCTGGAAGGCCACATGGGATATGTGTTCCACTGCTGCACTCGTTGAACATGTCCAACTGTGTCGAGAAACTTATGGTATGAGCTGTTTTCTGTTATATATGTTGTTCATAAACTATTGCTTATACACAGTTTTAAAGCTGTGATCTTCTTGAAACAGAACTGCCCAGTTCTATTGTTCCTATACAGATGCCTGACCATGGTCGGGTCAGACTTGCGCTTGGTCACAACATGATGTTTATGTCGACCTACTCAATTCCCCTTGGAGGTGAAAAGATACTTATTCATGGGTGGTCTCAAATAATGAAGGCCCGTCCATCTTGGAGAATAGGACAGAAGATTATGTTCATGTTTTTCCATGGCTCTAAAGCGAATATCCTGTTTATTGACCACATTGCAAGATGAAGGTGCTTTCAGAAGGTTGTGGATGCGCGGGGTGGCGCCTGGGCCTTGTTGAGGGGCTTGGCGGCCTCACCCTTGGTTAACTGTAGGCAAAGTAGCACTGTTCGAGGCATGCTTTGTATGGTTGAACCTGTATAAGTACTCATACTGCTTTCAGCTTTGGTTGTTAAGTGCCCCGCTGGTTTCAGTTAAGGTTGTTAAGTACTCCTGTTGCTTTTATAGTCTGCCATGTTTCTTCAGTCCTATCTTCCTCCAGCCGCCAAAACCAAACCAGCGCCGGCGGGGCTGCCTGCTTCTGCCTCCCATGGCTGGCTACGCCTCAGCAAACGCATCGCCGCCCCACCGTATCCTAAATTGTTAAAGCCAACGTCCTCCGCGCGCTTTGGTCCGCTCGCTGTCGGTGTCAAAACTGGCGGATCTCGGGTAGGGGGTCCCGATCTGTGCGTCTTAGGCTGATGCTAACAGGAAGCAAGGGACACAATGTTTACCCAGGTTCGGGCCCTCTCGATGGAGGTAAAAGCCTACTTCTTGCTTGATTGATATTGATGATATGAGTAGTACAAGACTAGATCTACCACGAGATCGTAGAGGCTAAACCCTAGAAGCTAGCCTATGTTGATTATGATTGTGATCGTGATCGGCCTTCTAAGGACCAACCTCTCCAGTTTATATAGACACCGGAGAGAGCTAGTGTTTACATGGAGTCGGTTACAAGGAAGAAAATATCATATCCGGATCGCCAAGCTTGTCTTCCACGCCAAGGAGAGTCCCCTCTGGACACGGGACGGAGTCTTGAGTATTGTACCTTCACGCTCCAATAGTACGGACAAAGCATACAGTCCGACTGCCCGGATACCCCTTAATATAGGACTCCTCAGTAGCCCCTGAACCAGGCTTCAATGACGATGAGTCCGGCACGCAGTCTTGTCTTCGGCATTGCAAGGCGGGTTCCATCTCCGAATACTCCAAAGTAATTATCAAACAATTAGACCGTGTCCGGATCTGCAAGATGATCTTCATATACCGCCATAGAGAGAATGATATTTCACAAATGTAACCTGCTGACAACTTTTTTTAGACAACATGACATGTCATTACGGTCAGGTCATTATTCGAATCGTTTTCCCACAACCAGCCACATCGCATATTGCAAGGCGGTTTCCTTGACACGTCTTGTCAAAACAGAGATCGTGTCCCCTTATCACGAGATTCTCATCAATACGGGTATGGGTAACCCAACCGCGCCATCAATCGTGGCGCTTGGGAAGTAAGCGATTCTCAACGGGCAAGTGGGGAGGCGCACCGCTTTTGCCGCCTCTATAAAGGGATAAGGGTTCCCCATTTTTACCCACGCCTTCTTCGTCCCTTGCTCACCCTTGCCTCCTCGAGCTCCAGCGCCCTAGCCCATGTCTTCTCCGCACAGCTAAACATGTCCGGAGCAGGAGGCAAGTGGGTGGCCTCCACCGTGAAGGAGAAGCATATCACGAATCTTCGGGCGGCCAGATGCCGGGTAGATCATTCCAACTCCGGAACCTTACGAGAGGGTCGTGATTGTCGCCCAGTTCGTCCGTGGACTGGGATTTCCACTTCATCCCTTTGTTCGCGGGCTCATATTCTACTACGGGCTAGATTTCCATGATCTAGCCCCAAATTTCGTCCTCAACATCTCGAGGTTTATCGTTGTGTGCGAGGCCTTCCTCCGCATCAAGCCTCACTTTGGCTTGTGGCTACAAATCTTCTGCGTGAAGCCGAAGATCGTGAGCGGCCAGCAAGCGGAGTGCGGAGGGGCCATGGTGGGCAAGATGCCTAACGTCACCTGGCTCGACGGCTCCTTCGCGGAGACCGTGAAAGGGTGGCAATCGGGGTGGTTCTACATCACCAAGTCGCGCAACGCCAACTGGGCGGCGGCCCCCGAATTCAGATCCGGAACCCGCATGCTGCTCACCTCCTGGGAAAGGAAGGGCCTGGCCTGGGGCGAACCCGCAGAGCTGACCGGACTCCAGAACCGCATCAAGAATATGAAGGACAAGAACAGCAAGCTTGTCAACGTGATCCAGGTCATGCTTGTCCGCCGGGTTCTTCTGTGCCAAAGACGGGTATTTAATTTGTGGGAGTTCGTCTCGGCCGAACACCAGACGCTTCGAAAGCTCTATGGCATGACGCTCAAAGACGCATGGAAGGCGCTGTTCAAGGCCTCCGAAGTACCTCCTCCCACATCCGAGGACCATGGACTTCATGCCGCCCCCCCCCCCCCCCGTCCGGTGAGTTTTCTGACTACCACCAGATTCAGCTCTTCCCAATATATTCATGAGGGAGTCTTAAGTCATTTTGTGTATTTGATCAGGATTATGTCGAGATAGCGGAGCGGATTGACTGTCCGGCTCCGCTGCCAGAAGGTCCAGCCGATGCTCTCCTGACCGAGATGCTATTCCCGGCGCCCTACAAGGCACCGGAGAAGGTCCCGGGGACCAGGAAGGGTCTCCGGCGTCCGGTCATACCGGAAGCCTCGTCCAAAGGTGACGAGGTGCACTCCTCTCCCCAAGGGGAGGAAGAAGAGGAAAGGGTCGCCCCATCCGGAGAGGATGAGCGGCCTATGAAGGCGGACCAAGGGGCCGGGAAAGGCCCCCGGCGCAAGGCCATCATACCTTCGTCGTCTGAAGACGACGAGGCAGATTCCTCCCGCAGAGGCAGGGGAAACACGAAGAAATTCTGCCTCCCCGTACTGGGGAGGAGAAGAAGAGGAAGGCCGCCTTGGAGGGGGGGGGCTAGGACGTCCAAGAAGGGAAAAGCGTCCCTTCCGGACTACCCCACCACGGTCGCCTATAGCGAGGAGGGGTGGCTGCCCAGGGGAAGCCCCTAGTAAGATCGTAAGTATCCATGCTCTATTGTACTTTTCGTGCGGCTTCGATTCATAGTCTTGTTATAATGCCGAACATATGTGCAGTCCGGTCAGGGTCCATCCCGAGGTATCGTCTTTGGATGGGTCTTTAAGTGACTCGGCGATGAATTCGCTCCCGACGGCCACTACTCCTCAGCCTACGGATGACATGGAGGTGTTGTCCCAAAGGCTCGCAGAACGGGGGGAGGTGACTCTAGAGACACCCCAAGGCGGAATTCCAGATGTCGGACACGCGGGGTTTAAGATCCCTGCGGATCGTGCCGATGAGAGCCGCAGCAAGCCGGACTCTCAGCCGGATACTGTGCCCGAGCCTTCGATGGTTCCGGATGTGGGCAGGCAGCCCCTCGCTAGGGAGGGCGAGCCGTCCGTGCCGATAACTTCCATTATGCCAGAGGCGTCGGATAGTCTGTTGGAAGCGCTGCGCGGAGCTTCCATGGATGAAGAGCACCGTACTCTTATGAGTGCGGTGATTCAGAAGGTTCTGTCTGCCAAGAGCGGACTAAGCGAAGCATGCACCAGCCTCCTAACAGGCTTTGAGGTAAGTAATAAAAATGTGTGAAATTACCACCCGATAGGTAGTAGCCCCTGATACTCGGTTTGGTGTTCGGAAAGAAAAGCCAAACAGAGGGTAAATCATAACCCGCATGAGTCTAATAATAAGTGTGCATGTGAATATGCAGGCTGTGCTGCTTGCCACTGCTGTCCGCACAGCCGAGGTCGCCGGACTAAAACAGGACCTGGATCAAGCACAGGGAGAGCTCGACCTCAGAAAGAGGCATCTCGAAGAGAACAAAGGTGAGTAATTCCCCGTTCTTGTATAATGAAGAATAGACAAAATTGGTTATTCTAACAACCAAGCATCGTGACTTTGTAACAGGGGCCACCACCGAAGTGGCGTCTCTAAAGAAAGCGTTGTCCGAGGCCGAGGACAAGGCGGCTCTAGAGCGCAAGGAGCGCGAGAAGAAAGATGCTAGAGTGGGCGAGGTACAGCAAGAGCTCCAGGAGCTCGGCAAAAAGTTCGAGTCCATGGATCATGATCTTAAGATCAAAGAGGCCGAGCTTGCGAAGGCCCTTGCGAGTATGAAAGACGCCAAGGCCGAAGCCGAAAAGGCACATCAGGAAATCCAGGCGGCCAAGAAGATAGCGGCAGGTAAGACATTCTTTATGCAAAGCAAGCATGTGGAGGAGGCGTTTCTTTTACTTACCCGAATTCGGAGCTCTCCAGGGGCATTCGCAGATCTGCCACACAGCGTATCAGATGCCGCGGAGTTCTACCGTGCCGAGGAGGGGAGCACAACAGAGAAGTTGTTCTGGTCCCAGTATGCTGGGGCCGAACAGCCAACGCCTCTGAGTGACCAACTAAAGCAGTTGGTTGAACTCCACAGGGCGGCCGAAGTGGCTACAAAAGATTTCATAGTCCGGATGTGGCCTGGTGAGCCCCTGCCCACTAGCTACTTCGGCCTGATCAAGCGGATGGTGAATGCCTGTCCGCAGCTTGAAGTGATTAAGCGATCCATTTTTATTGAGGGTGCCCGCCAGGCCTTTGCCCGTGCGAAGGTGCATTGGGGCAAGCTGGATGCAGAGAGGCTGGTGAAGGACGGGCCGCCGGAGGGCAAGGCGCATCGCTGTCCCGAGAAATATTATGATGGCGTTCTGAAGGGCGCTCGTCTCGTGGCCGATGAATGTACCAAAGATACGATCCTTGAGTAAATGTACTTCTGTCGTTTGTTGTAATATAAAGACGAAGTTACTTGCGCTATGTAGCACTTTTTGATTTAAAATATTACCTTATGTGCGGCTATTTATAGAATTCTGAAAGTAGGCCAGTCGTCGGCTTCCGGCCCCACGCAACTAGTACCGCGGTGTTCCTAGAAAAACCCGGACACTCTTTATCCAAATTTTTGGTCCCTTAAGAAGGTATCTGGCGCAACGAACAAAGCAATCGGACTATGCGGCTTTATAACTTTCACTTAGCCATAGAAGTCTACAATTTTAAATTTCGGCGAAGCCCCTAGAACTCGGAAGGCCGAATTGGGGCACTATATATGCCTAAATCGGACGAAGTCGATTCCTCGCCTAAAGCGGAAAAAATCTTTAAGGATTTTGAGACCTCTCGAACAACGACTAGCTCTCGTCGCATCATGTCGGTCAGTTTTCGGCTTTCTCTACTAAGGTGCTCGTCCGGAAGAATCGGGACACTATCGCAGTAGTTATCCCTGCGCTACCTTAGCCAATATAACGGAACATAAGGTACCAATACAAGGCAGCCGGGCAAACCCAACTATTGACCCAAGACATGATTCGGAGCTGATGTATATAGTGCTATAAGTTCGGGGTGCCGCATTGTTGAAAGTGTTCGAACTTGTTTTGCCGTATTATGAGGCGCCATAAGGAGCCCCTGGCAAACTGATCGTACCAAGGTGTACGGGTGCAATATTAAACAAACATTTATATGGAAAATGTGCAAATAGGAATAATAAGCTGATGCTATATATTATCTCCAATTGATGAATAATACGTTTAAGCGTATGTTTACAATGGGTGCGGTTAAGCAGAAGTAAACAGGACTATTTAACATGTCCTATCAAAGGAGGGGCCGCATGTAGGTATATAAAACAGGTGAACAGATTCCACCTGGGTATTTCCTTTGTGCGCAAAGCCTGTTGCCTCCTTGGTTTTTTCTCCTGTGTAAGTCCGACAATCCGGTTCTTCTGAAGAGGTTGCCCTAAAGCGGTGTCCTGAAAGATAAGAAGGGAAGGTTATGAAGGTATGTTGCGGTGATACCGCACTGTTGACCGAGTCACTGCTGCGCCTCCGCCTATGCCCATGGTATTTCGAGTGCGTAATTGTGTACGCGTGGCACGAATCCTTCTTTGATGAGGCTTGAGCGGAGGCTGGACTGCTAGTTGTGCTCTTGGCATGCCTGGTGATCCTGTTGCGGGGTGCTCCGGACTCGCTTGACGGTGCTCGAGGTTACCGTCGCCGGATTGGTGGTTTGTCGGAGGAGGCCACATTGTACTTCCGCCACGAGTGCTGCAGTATGTTCCTCATACGGAGAGAACGGTCCATGTTTCCGTTGACTGTTATGACCCCGCGCGGTCCTGGCATCTTGAGCTTGAGTTATGCATAGTGCGGTACTGCATTGAATCTAGCGAATGCGGTTCGTCCAAGCAGTGCGTGGTAACCACTACGGAAAGGGACGATATCAAAGATTAACTCTTCGCTTCGGAAATTATCCGGAGATCCGAAGACCACTTCAAATGTTATAGAGCCCGTGCAACGGGCCTCTACTCCAGGAATTACACCTTTAAAGGTGGTTTTGGTGGGTTTGATCCTTGTAGGGTCGATGCCCATTTTGCGCACTGTGTCCTGATAAAGCAGGTTCAGGCTACTGGCGCCGTCCATGAGGACACGCGTGAGGTGGAATCCATCAATGATTGGGTCTAGGACCAATGCGGCTGAGCCGCCGTGACGGATGCTGTTAGGGTGATCCCTACGATCGAAAGTGATCGGACAAGCTGACCATGGGTTGAATTTGGGGGCGACTGGCTCCATCGCATAGACGTCCCATAGTGCTCGCTTCTGTTCCCGCTTGGGAATGTGGGTGGCGTAGATCATGTTGACGGTTTTCACCAGGGGAGGAAATTTCTTCTGTCCTCCCGTGTTCGGACGCCGGGGCTCCTCATCATCATTGCTATGCAGCCCCTTGTCCTTGTTTTCGGCGTTCATTTTACCGGCCTGTTTGAACACCCAACAATCTCTATTAGTGTGGTTGGCTGGCTTGTCCGGGGTGCCATGAATTTGGCACAAGCGTTCCAGTATGTGGTCTAGACTGGATGGTCCCTGATTGTTTCTTTTGAACGGCTTCTTCCGCTGACCGGATTTGGATCTGCTGACTCCGGCGTTGACTGTGGTGTCTTCAGTGTTGTCGTCGTTGTTCCGTCACTTATGTCGGTTGCACCGTGGCTTGCCATTATTGTCACGGACATCCTAAGTGCCAGAATGTGGCATAGTGCTACAGCGAGCCAACCAGCTATCCTTGCCCACGCAAAAGCGGGTCATTAGTGTCATGAGAGCTGCCATGGAATTGGGTTTTTCCTGGCCGAGGTGCGGGGCGAGGCAGTCGTCGCGGATATTATGCTTAAAGGCCGCCAGGGCTTCGGCATCTGGACAATCGACTATTTGGTTCTTTTTAGTTAAGAACCGAGTCCAGAATTTCCTGGCTGACTCTCCGGGCTATTGAGTGATGTGGCTCAAGTCATCGGCGTCCAGTGGTCGCACCTATGTTCCCTGGAAGTTGTCAAGGAACGCATCTTCCATGTTTTCCCAACTGCCAATGGAATTTGCGGGCAGGCTGTTTAGCCAGTGCCGGGAGGGTCCTTTGAGCTTAAGGGGAAGATACTTGATGGCGTGTATTTCGTCTCTGCGGGCCATGTGAATATGGAGAAGGAAATCTTCGATCCATACTGCGGGGTCTGTTGTGCCATCGTATGATTCAATGTTTATGGGTTTGAACCCTTCTGGGAATTCATGATCCATCACTTCATCGGTGAAGCAGAGGGGGTGTGCAGCGCCTCTGTGCCGGGCTATGTGGCTACGTAGTTCGAATTGGTTTGGGTGGCTGTGTTCGGCCCGGCCGGACTTGTTGATAGTGTATCCGACGTGACGGTCATCGTCGCGTGATGGGGCGCGCCCCCATGATCCGTAGGTCGATCTTGGTTGTCCTGCTTTGTTTTCCAGTATCTCTTGCAGGTCTTGCCTATTGCTCCGGGCCGTAGTGTATTGGCGTGGGGGTGTGAGCTGGTATTCGGGCTGATATGCTGTTTTATCCCGGCCACGAGGTGGCCGGTCAGCCGTGTGGCGCTCGAGTCCATATTCCTCGGCTGCCAGGACTTCAGTCCATCTATCTGTGAGCAGGTCTTGATCAGCTTGAAGTTGCTGCTGCTTCTTTTTCAGGCTCCTCACAGTGGCCATAAGCCGACGCTTGAAGTGCTCCTGCTCGACGGGGTCCTCAGGCACGCCGAACTCGTCGTCGCCGAGGCTAATCTCGTCTTTGGAGGGGGCATGTAGTTGTCCTACTCTAGATATTCGTCCATCGCCTGTTCATCTGGGCTGACCTGCCCGTCTTCCTGCTCGGCCTGCTCGAAGGTAGGCTGATCAGGGTTGTATTCCTCTTCGGCACCATCCGTATTGTTTTCATCTCCTGGGCCGGTATTGCTGTCGCGGGGCTTGGAGCGGCGCCGACGACGCCCATGCTTTGCTTTTCTCCCTGAGGGGTTATTCTCTGTTGCCTCATCGCCATTGGTTTCCTTTGGAGTGTCCACCATATATATATCGTATGAGGAGGTGGTTGTCCACTGCCCCGTGAGCGGTGGTTCCTGTTCTTCTCCTGCATCGTCATCCATGCCGTCGATGTCTTCGGAGTCAAAGTCAAGCACGTCGGTTAGATCATCGAACGCGGCAATGAAGTGGGTGGTGGGTGGGCAACAAATTCCTTCGTCGCCTGCCTCCCACTCGAGCCGGACATAGTTCGGCCACGAGCCTCCTGACAAAGAGAGAGACTTTAATGAGTTCAACACGTCGCCAAAGGGCGTGTGTTGGAAGATATCTGCTGCGGTGAACTCCATTATAGGAGCCCAACCAGGTTCGGGGGGCTCAGGAGAGCGCGGACTGGAACCTACAGCCGGATACAAGTCCGGGGGTTCGGTGTCACATGCTTCTTTGGGGACGAGGCCTGTGTTCGGCTCTACCGTCGATGAGTGTGCGGCCTGCGGGGCGGAGTCTATCCATCCGTCCTTAGGCAACGTGGTCTGCTCCGGATTTAGGTCCGGGTCTACCGCAGGGACGACATCCCGAGCATTGTCCGATAGCAGGTCTAAGCCGTGCTCATCGTGACCGTCCGGCGCTCCTGGAACTGGCCCGAATCCTTTGAAGATCAAGTCTCCGCGGATATCAGCCGTGTAGTTCAGGTTTCCGAACCTGACCGTGTGGCCAGGGGCGTAGCTGTCGATCTGCTCCAGTTGGCCAAGCGAATTGGCCTACAGTGCGAAGCCGCCGAACACGAAGATCTGTCCGGAGAGAAAAGCCTCAACCCGGACCACGTTGTTGACGATTGAAGGAGCCATCAGGCATTGCAGCGATGACATAGAGGAACTCTCAATGAAAGCACCAATGTCGGTTTCAAAACCAGCGGATCTCGGGTAGGGGGTCCCGATCTGTGCGTCTTAGGGTGATGGTAACAGGAAGCAAGGGACACAATGTTTACCCAGGTTCGGGCCCTATCGATGGAGGTAAAACCCTACTTCCTGCTTGATTGATATTGATGATATGAGTAGTACAAGAGTAGATCTACCACGAGATCGTAGAGGCAAAACCCTAGAAGCTAGCCTATGATGATTATGATTGTGATCGTGATCGGCCTTCTAAGGACCAACCTCTACGGTTTATATAGACACCAGAGAGAGCTAGGGTTTACATGGAGTCTGTTACAAGGAAGAAAATATCATATCTAGATCGCCAAGCTTGTCTTCCATGCCAAGGAGAGTCCCCTCCGGACACGGGACGGAGTTTTGAGTCTTGTACCTTCACGCTCCAATAGTCCGGACAAAACATACAATTCGACTGCCCGGATACCCATTAATCCAGGACTCCCTCACTCGCCGCGGCGCCGCCCTCTTGCGTTGTCAACATGGTCAACAAACAACAGGAATCGGCAGAAGTACGTGGAGAGGATGACAGTAGGGGCCCACCACGTCAGTGTCGGGGGTTGGGTGCGACATATGCCAAAGGATGGCTTATCATGGTGGGGGCGAGTAGAACGTCGCCGGTGCCTGGAAACGAGATGAGGCGAAGACATGCACGCCGGCAGATCTTACCCAGCTTCAGGGCTCTCCGAGGAGATAACACCCCTACTTCTGCTTTGCGGGGTCTCCGCATGATCACTAAGGCAAAGTGAATACAAGGGTGCTCCTAGAGCTGTTTCTGGAAATAGGAGAGGGCATGGCTAGCTCTCTCCTTCCTATGTGGTCTTTCTAATGCTAATGGATGCGAACCCTTTGCGTGGGTGCCCTGGGGGGTTTATATAGGCCTACCCCCCAGGGTTACAATGGTAAAACCGGCTGGGTGCGGGTCCCAGCTGTCTGTATCTCAGGCGCCGTCTTCTCCGCTGACTCCCGGGGCCCGCCGACTGGTGGGTCCCGCTGACTGGCCTGGTACGAGGGCGTCAGCCCGTGTCCGCCGCGGGAGGGTCTTGCCGGCTGCAGATTACTGTAGCCGTGCTTCTAATGACGTGGGCTTGGTCGTGGGGTCATGGCAACAGTGCCGCCGCCTGACGGGCGATCAATGTTGCCATTCCCCTGTCGCGTCCGGTTAATGGTGTGTGGGACCCGTGGGAGGGGCCGGCCGACTCCAGGGGGCCGACTCCAGGGGGCCGACTCCCAACGGGTCCGACTCTCGGCACTCTCGCCATCTTCAATACTCTCGCCGATTGGTAGGCCCCGCTGTCTCCGGGCCGTATAGACAGGAGGTCGTGGGTAAAGGGCCCCGCCCCAGGGGCTGATGTCAGGGCTGGCATGGCGACAGTGTCGTGCCGGGCGGAGATCTCCGCAAGTACGGCGCACTGTGGCCATGCTTGCCTTTAATTATCGGGTGGTTAGAAGTCGCGGGCCGACTCTCCATAGTCTGCTTCTTCGGAGCCGCCTCTGGGACTCGGCTTGAATGGGAGTCGCCTCTGGGACTCGGTTTGAATGGGAGTCGCCCCTGGGACTCGGCTCTTCTTGGAGTCGCCTCTGGGGACTCGGCTTGTCTCGGAGTCGCCGTAGGTACTTGAGGGGCGCAGTCTGCCCCAATGTCTTGAAAGGTTCTGGGACTCGGGTTAGCCTACCCGTGGCCCATTACTCCAACAGTCAGCGTATGGAAAAATAAAATGCTTCCTCCTAGTGTTTTCCTAACATATGGAACCCACGACATTGTGAGCGTATATAGTCAATAGACAAGAGAACATCACAAGATCGGCTGACACGTGGGACATAGCTTGTCGGTGTACAAAAGTAGGGGCACTGCTTTTGACCCCTTTACTTGTGCACGGGCAGTCAGAGCCTCCCGCCATGGCCACGCAAAACATGGCAGGAAAGGGAAGCTGGAGAGAAGCCGAAGCCACAAGGCAAACAAAGCAACAACAAGAACCAAGTCCACAAAGATCAGATGGACGGAGCAGGTTTCCCCGACAAGAACCCTTGCTGGGGCAGCCTCGGCGGCCCCAGCAAGATCCTTGCCAGGGAGCTCGCCCACATCAACCGAAGCAAGCCGCCCTTGAGCCCACCAACGCTCGATAAATGCATTGGGACAAGGCTCGAGAGGCACCTTTGTGGTGGCATGCAGATCTTTGTGAAGACAAAGAGTAGACAAGATCAAATGAGGATGGGAAGGCAACCATCCTCACTGAGGAAACCCGCAAGACCCTCGGCAAGATCCTTGCCGGGGAGGCCAGCACCCCACGGCAAGACCCTTGCCGGGCCACCCGGCAAGACCCTTGCCAGGCCACCCGACAAGGCCCTCGACAAGTGCACCGGCAGGGCCGCTGCTAGGCCCGCGCCAGCTAAGTCTTCACCGCCGATCGCATGCAGTGGCTGACCTAACCACCTGGGCAGGCAGTTGCCTGGCAACATGCAATCCTTCATGGAAGCTCCACCACCGCGCCACCGCAGCTGCCTGCCTGCCTACATGGCACCACATGCATCACTGGCCAGGGCACGTGTCGAAGTGAGGAGGAGCGGCGACGGACGTGACGGGCCTCGCCCCCGTCCCCGATAAAGCGTAGGGACACCTAAGCCTCGCATTAAATGCGTCTTGTCCTATAATACTAGCGATAAACTCGCAATGCTGTAGCACTTTCCACCTCCTGTGTGCCACTGTGGCAGCCCCTTTCGCCTATAAAAGGAGGCCCATGGCACCCAAAGAAAGGATTCGGCTCTTTCGAACCTCGCAGCACCTAGAGCTAGTTCGAGAGCTCAAGAACACTAATACATCCACCAAAGCAGGATCGTCGGGTTTTACGCATCTTTGCGGCCTGAACCTGGGTAAATCCCCTTTGTGTCATTTGCTCGTCCTGCTCTCCTCACGATCCCCGCGCCCCGCAACCGTAGAAGGGATTCCAGTGATCCTATAGGTGTCGTTTCCCACCGACATCTTTGGCACGCCAGGTAGGGGCTCGCAATCGTGAGAATCTGGCCTAGCAGTTGACCTAGTTGTTCTTCATCGCCATGGCTCCTAAGAAGAAGAAGACCATGGCGATCAGTTCGTCCGGGACCGGGTTGGTACCGGCGAGGACCAGCAGCGGGTCAGTCGCAGAGAGAACAGTGGCGCGGCCCGCGAACATCTACACCACCCTGATGGTCCCAGCCTATCAAGTGGCGTCGTTCGCATGCCATGCGATGAGCCACCAGTCGTGGGCTCCAGAGCTGGAGTCGGGCCCCCCGAAGGCGGCCTGGGGCCCTCCAGGTGTGGCACGACGACCTCCAAGACACCAACACCGGCGCCCACGGTGCGCTCCTCTCAGGTTCTGCATGATGAGAAGCGTCACCCTACCGGTGACCCTGCACGCCGCCTTGGGAAGAGTCCCGTGCATCCATCACATGAAGTGGAGGGCCAACATGCGCGCCGAGATGCTGATGGAGGTGGCGAATGGCTACGGAGCCATAACGCAGCTCCTTCTAACATGGTTAGGAGTCGAGGCGCATCGCGGTCCACCTAGCTTTCGTCGCCACCCACGCCAGCGGAAGCCCTAGCGCGCGCAGCTGCTCCTCGACTTTTCCCTCGCCGCGGAGATGCTTGACGAATGGAGGGCCACAGTCCGGAGCCTCGCCGGCATCGCCAACAACAATGGGCTGCGGCCGGTGGAACCTGTCGGCCGTCGCTCTGCCAGGCTCCCACGTGCTAGCGGAGGCCATGCCGGAGGCGACACGTCCACGGTGTACTCCCCACCTCTATCCCGACCGCCCCGGGCGTCGGCCCGTCGAGGCGACGCTCGTGATGATATCTTCATCGCGTCGTTCGACCCGTGAACCAACCGCGATCAGTGTCGGCTCATGAGGACACTCGAACTACGATCGAGCGCCGACGTGAGGCGCGCCACCAGTCGTACAGGCAGGCAGGGCCCACTACGGACCACCCAGCGCCGGGTGGCTATGGTGGCCTACCTTACGAGGTGGGTTATCCGGCCTTCACCCATGAGCTGTGGTAGTTCCAGTGGCCTCCCACCGTACGTTCAAGCCCGACGTTGGCGAGAAGTCAATGGCAAGACTCACCCGTCAGAGTTCCTCAGCATCTACACCATCACGATGCAAGCTGCTGGGGCCCGCGACGATAAGGTGCTTGCGAACTACTTCCCATTGGCACTCAAGCCTAATGTTATGTCATGGTTGATGCACTTGCCGGTGGATTCCATCTCTTCTTGGGCGGATCTGTGCCAGGAGTTTGTTGGCGCCTTTACCGGAGGTCACCAAGCTCATGGCCAGGCGAGTGATTTGCACATCATCCCCCAGAAGGAAGGAGAAAACCTGCGCAAGTACATCCAAAGGTTCAACCGGGTGTAGTACAACATCCCCGATGTTCATCCCGCTGCTGTGATCAGTGCGTTCCATCAGAACGTGCGCAATCGCAAGATGCATGAAGAACTGGCGATGAACAAGGTTAAGGATGTGGCAGAGCTCTATGTTCTAGCCGATCGGTGCACTCGTGCCGAGGAGGGAAGGAAGTACCCGTCGAAGATGCCGGTGCGGAAACCGACTCCACTGGCGATACCGCCACCCCAGCAAAGAAAGGCCGATGCCGTAACAGGAAGTGCAAGGGCAAGGCCGTGCTTGCCGTTGAGGGATCCGACGACACCGGCACCACCAAGAAGACCAAGGCGAGCGACCCCGGCAAGGAGGTTGCCGGGTGTGATGCTTGCCGGGCCTTGGCGGCTGCCGACAAGCCAAGAGGCTCCAACAAGCAGTACTGCAAGATCCACCGCACCAAGGGCCACGATCTCCAAAACTGCTGGCAGGTAGAGCTGCTCGTCGAGAAGTAGAAAGCCGAGTATGAGCGGCGGGACAAGGAGAAAGGCCCAGATGGTACCGAGGGATCCGGCAAGAATCGTGGCGGCCAAGGAGGCCGCCGCGGCAAGGAGAATCAGCAAGAGAGGCCCGCCCGGGGCCGTGACAAGAAGCATGGAGATGATGATCATGACGCGGACAACGAGTCCGGCAACCACGAGTTTCAAAAAGCCATAGAGGCCATATGCGTTGATGGTGGCGCCTCGATGCATACATCCCACCGCCAACTCAAGCAGTGGGCGCGTGAGATTACAACAGTGGAGCCATCGTTTGACGCACGGAAGCCGCAGAAATGGTCCAGCACACCCATCATCTTCGACATCGAGGACCACCCTGACCACACCACTGCGGTCGGGTGCTTGCCATTGTTGGTTTCACCAACAATCCGCAACCTCAAGGTGACAAAGATGTTGGTTGACGGCGGGGCCGGCCTGAACTTGATCTCGCCCGTTGTGGTCAGAAGGGTGCAGATCCCTAATGGAGTCCTCGAGGAGACGGGTACGTTCCAAGGGGTTAATCCAGGGAGGAGCCAGCCAAAGGGAAAGATCACGCTCCCCGTGACATTCGGAGGTGAGCTGAACCACATGACGGAGAGGATTGTTTTCGATGTAGCCGAGATCCCCTTGCCTTACAACGACCTCGGGCGCCCGGCGCTAGCCATGTTCATGGCGGCTTCACACTACGCCTACAACATGCTGAAGATGCCCGGGCCGATGAACGTCATCACCGTCCCGTCCGACAAGAAAGATGCGCTAATCTGCGCCGACCAACTCTATCGGGAAGCAGTTGCAGCAGCTGCCGCTAAGGTGCCTGCTCCAGCCAACGGAGCCCTGGGAGAGAAGAAGACCGGCGAGGCCCCTCGCACCCACTACGGCAAGCGCACCTCTTCGGGGTGTTGTGCTTCCGTTGAGAACGTGCCAGAGAGCTCCACCGGCAAGAGCAAGAAGTCTAGGGCTACACCACCAGAGACCAAGAAGGTGCCCGTCAAGGAGGACGGCATGGGAGGAGCTTTTACCATAAGATCCACTCTCAACGACAAATAGGAAAGCGAGCTCGTCACCTTCCTGTGGGCGAATGTCGATGTGTTTGCCTGGCAAGCCTCCGACATCCCCGGCGTTCCCAGGGAGGTGATTGAGCACCACCTTGTTGTCTGTCCTCATGCGCGGCCTGTCAAGCTGAAGGTCAGGAAGCAAGCACCGGAGAGGCAAGAGTTCATCACGGAGGAAATCAGAAAGCTAGAGGCAGCAGGCTTGGTGAGGGGAGTACTCCATTCGACGTGGTTGGCCAATCCGGTAGTGGTGCGCAAGGCAAATGGGAAATGGAGGCTGTGTATTGACTACACAGACATCAATAAGGCCTGTCCAAAGGACCCCTTCCCGTTGCCGCGCATCGACCAGATTGTTGACTCCACGGCTGGGTGTGACCTCTTATCGTTCTTCGACGCCTACTCCGGATACCACCAGATCTTCATGACAAAGGAAGACGAGGAAAAGACGGCATTCATCACCCCGTGTGGTACGTATTGCTTTTTACGGATGCCTTTTGGGTTGAAAAGTGCTGGCTCAACCTTTGCAAGATCAGTCCAAATTGGTTTTGAGCCCCAGCTACATAGAAATATGGAAGCTTATATGGATGACATAGTGGTCAAAACCAAGGACAAAACAACACTTGTCCAAGATCTGGAGGAAACATTCGGGAACCTGCGCAAGATCAACCTCAAATTGAACCCTAAGAAGTGTGTCTTCGGCGCCCGTCGGCAAGCTTCTCGGGTTCTTTGTGTCCTAGTGCGGGATTGAAGCAAACCCAGATAAGATCAAGGCCATCGAGCAGATTGAGGCACCCAAGCGGATCAAGGACGTGCGTCGGCTCACTCGATGCATTGCTGCCATGAGCCGGTTCATCTCCAAGTCCGCGGAGCGTGCCCTTCCTTTTTTCAAGATCTTGAAGAAAGTAGGGCTGGTGGAGTGGACCCTAGAAGCCGAGGCAGCGCTGCAAGATTTGAAGAGATACCTCTCCTCTACCCCAGTGCTGGTTGCGCCCAAACCACAAGAACCGTTGTTGCTGTATCTAGCGGCAACGAATCAGGTGGTTAGCGCTGCACTAGTGGCGCATAGAGAGGCCGACGAAAAGGCAGCGACAGCGGCAGAGCCAACAGATGGCAGGCCGAAACCCTCTCCAGCAGGGCTCGATCCCAACAAGATCGAGCCCCCGGCAGGGGCTAACGGTAGCATGACAGGACCCACGCAACCGGGTGAAGAGGCGCAGAAGAAGAAAATGGTGCAGCACCCAGTGTACTTTGTCAGCTCCCTCTTGCAGGGGGCTAGGTCGAGGTACTCAGGTGTGCAAAAGCTGC